>NC_088796.1:123903831-124205013 GCF_011386835.1 Chrysemys picta bellii
CATTGAGTTTCCAGAGCTGAGGTTATATAATGGTCCCTGTGTCCCCAACTGCCTCAGTTCCTCCCACTTACCCGCAGAGTGCTGTGACGGCAGAGCTGCGAAGAAGAGAGGAAGGCGGGCAGGGAGCGGCTGCATGCGTGCTCAGTGAACCACCGTTACAAGTAATGCAAATAGACTCTTCACAGTGATTTCTGTATATTCCTATTTGTGGGACACTGGGATGCAAAAGGTGGCCTGAGGCGTTCCAGTAGAATACGGGCTGCAGAAATGCAATCATTGGCTCTAGATGTCAAATTGAGAGAGTAGCTCTCCTTAAATGTGTGGACAGAACGCCAGGTAGCTGCCTGCAGATTCCAAGGATGGGACCGTTATGTAGGCAGGCCGTCTAAGCCACCTTACGCCCTGGTGGAGTGCATCCTATATTTACCCTCACTAGGCACAATAGTTGGCATCTAATCCACTTGCCCACATGGTAACAGACAACAGGACAGCTGTGGATTGCCTGAGAGGTGCTCACTCCCAACAGCCCTGAGATTGAGGTCTAGCATCTCAAGGGCACCCATAATATTTCAGAGCCGGCGAACAGTCCTGCACTGGCAGGGGGATGGACTTCATGATCTAACAGGTCTCTTCCAACTCTTACTTCTGTGATTCTGGGGAGCGGGAGGCTGGGAGTTGCCAGTGCACGCAGCACTGGTGCAAAGAACAGCAGTTGTCTAGCAAATGAAATTGAAGGGTTAAAAGAATCAAATCTCCTGAAGGAATCTTGGAACCAACCCAGCTCATCCTTTCCTAGAAGGCTTTATTCACGGGGCAACTGATTTCAGTTGGGCTAATGACATAGCAGCAGCAGTCAGGTGACCCAGAACCAGTGGCCAAGGGCTTTTTTTCCACTAACAAACAGCCAGTGACAGTCTCCTTGTAGTTGACCACAGAATCCTCGAAGTACGTGAACATGTAACTTTCCAACAGCACTAAGAAGACAAAGTAGGTACTAATTATTTAGGGTGAGGAATAAATCCACTGGGAATGTTGGTCTCTCTGTGTAAGCTGCTATTATCAGGCCTTGGTCCTACCCCTTCTTATTTTATCGTAAGAATATTTTTCTATGCCTGAACTTCTGTCTGATCTCACGGGGGAGGGGAGGGTATATATGTGTGTGTCTACATCTTTTTTAAGGAATATCAATATTAAGAGTTGGTAGCATTTAAGTCCAGGAATGACAGAACATTGAAGTTAGCAATAGAGAATACACAGTTAGTACGTCTAGAGCAACAGCTCTTCGACTTTTTCATCATTTGGATTAGGTCTTAGTTGAGATCTTGGCCTGATTTCACCTCCCCACCAGTTCATGACCATAGGATTTCTCTATTGTTTTCATTCCTTGTATCCTAACCCCCAGATTACACCACCTCTCTGGTCATTCTCAAATGACAGTGTAGATGCTTTTGGCATATACATCAGTAGTATTTGAACTGTGGTGGGGCCTAGAAGCTCCAGTTGTAGACCAGGTCCCCATTGTGCTAGGCACCATACAAAAACACACAGTAAAAAGACAGGACCTGCGCCAAAAGTCTTATTGTCTAAGCAAATATAAAGCCACCCTTTTGCTTTTTCTTCCATTTATCTCTCTCCTGTACATGTTGGGTTGGCTGCGGGAATTACCAGTTGCCAGTTATACTCAATAGATTATAATTACCAACATCTGTAGCAGTTTTGATCTGCTTTGTTTCCAGTACCTGTTGCATTTCTTAACATATCAATATTCTTCTAAGTCTTCTTTTGTTTGGGAACAAACTCCACCTTTTGCCTTATTTTGTTCTGCTCTGTTATTTGTGTCAGGCAACACCTTGCTGAAGGCTCTTCTAAATAATCCTACTAGCTTTGAATCCAGAAAGTAGGGATCCCTCCTGCTTCAGTGAAGAGCTCCAACTGCAAACAGACTCTCAAGCTATCACAATGTTGTGTATGACCAAAACCCTCCTTTCAGCACCAACAATTAGCCTCCAGCATCCATCTTCACCTTCCTTCTTTAGTACCAGAAGGAACTCCAAGAAGAGCACCTGCATGTCCCCAGTCTCCACTTCTCTTCGTCAGGTACCAACGTGGTTCTGAATCAGATCAGTTCTTCCTCCTCCTCTTCTCAGATGGACCTAGGCTTAATGTGGGCTGCGTCGCCTGAGGTCACAGACCCAGCCCAGAGGGAGGGCTTTGTGAGGGGTCAGTGTGGGTGAGCGTGGCAGTGATTCAGCCATGTCTATAGGAGCATGCCCTCCTCCCGCTGCACTTAGGGCTTGGCTCCATGGGGATCCTCAGGAAAGTTAAGCCAAACTACACTAACAGGGGAGTAAGGCCACTTTCCTTCTGAACAAGAGTGTCCACACAGAGGTCTAATGCGCTTTAACTAATGCACTTTAAATTCATACCTTTAGATAATTTGGCTTATTTTTCCTGAGTGTCACCATAGAGATGGGTGTGTATTGTTTGCTTTAATCTTGGCATTTCCCCCTCTCCCAACACACCCACCCTGACAGGGTCATTCTGAATCAGGGCCTTGTTTTACTGTTTTTCATTTAGTGTTTGCCTTCCCTTCCCGGTTAATATTGCGCTGTTGGGATGATGCTTATCTCCCTGTTCAGCACTGCGCTCCCTCACATTCTGTGCTGTTGTATTGTACGACGCATCTTCTGGACATTCTTTGGTTTCAGTAAGACAGGTTTGGGTCCCTCCAGTACACGCTTGAATCAAACACAAGTTATTGAGCTCAATACAGGAGTAACCGGATGCACTTCCGTGGCTTGTTTTTATACAGGAGTTCAGACTAGATAATCTAACGGTCCCTTCTGGGATTAACAACTGTGCATTTATGAATTTAATTGTGTTCTTCAGTATGCATAAGTTTGTATAGTATTTCAATATGATTTTATTTGTACTTAACATTTTACTGCCTTCGATAGTTTGTCCCCTGCAATCACAGTTCAGAAAATAACCAGACTTTCTAATGCACTTTAACAATACAAAATGTTTGCACCTGGGAAAAAAATGAAATGTGTCTTTATTTTTCTTTAACCAAGTTCAGTTCCACTATAGCCAACAGAGGTATAAATAAAAGTAGCTTCCAGGAGACAATTTACTCAAGCTGTAGGAGAAGTTTTACCCGCAGTGTGAAGCCAATGAACGTTCTTGTTGACAAAAAGGTTAAATATGTCAGCCCTGCTTATCTGACTCGGTTTCCTTTGTTTCCTTTACCGCGGCATCAAAAGCTGCAGCACTCAGCCTAACAAAAGGGGGCAGTTTAAAGAAAGGTCTTTCCAGTGGTGTCTCAGGAGGAAGAAAGGAAAGAAATACCAAAGCGGCAGCTTGGTGAAGCAGTGAAATATCTTTACTTCCCTACAATGTTGATTTCATCAGGGTTTTCTGGATCAGGGTCAGGCCCCCAGCAAGTGTAAATTGGCACCGCCGTGGGCAAGTTTCTGATCTCATTTATCCTGGTACTGTGATTTTGTCTCCTTCAGCGGAGTTATTCCTCCCCCGACCCTGGTTTAAATGAGGGCAGATGGAGCCAAAGAGGACTGCATAATGGGAAGACTTTAAAAAGAACCTGGAGGACCTCCTGATCCTGCTGAAGGTGAACATCAGGAGAACCATGCACTTGAACGACACATTTCTGCTCAGTCTCCCCCGTTATGCACAGAGAGAGGCTAATGTGATGTGTTTGTGGGCAACTGACAAGCAGGAACTACCTGGATCTGATAGATATGAATTGTTTATAAATAGTTCACCAACCTCCTACAGTTAGTGCTGGCCTTTACAGACTGAAGCCATGGAATGCACTCTCTTAAGAGGGTTCCTTCTTTCTGACGACTCACCTCTCAATCGTGAGGACAGGAGCATACCTTGGATAAAAGAGGGCATAAGAACCCACTGCAAGCCTAAATAGATAAAAGAAGCCTGCAAAAGCCATTCAAATAACACATACTCACTTGGTAACTGAGCCCACCTCCTTGTGCTAATCTAAATACTAGCTGGGTCTCTAGCCCTACCGCTTCCTGGGTGAGTGTGTAGGGAAGGACTGTCTCTTAGACCCAGCAAACTCACAAACAATGCAGCAGGATTTCTCCCCTAAATGCTCATTGCTGTAGGAGCCCTAGGTGGTAATAAAGCAAATGAGACTGGATCTATGTGTGTCTCTGTTTGCAGCTGATGGGGAAGGCAGTCCCTGCAACAAACCAAAGGCAAACTGAAAAACAAAAACCTAAGTTGGAGAAAGCAGATCAATTAGAATGCAAACGTAATGCATTAGAGAAGGCATGTCACCCACTCGGGGAGATCTCTTGTATCTTAAAATGGTGAGTTTGTAGCAGGAAGATCTGCTGCCGTTACGGTGATGCCACTGGATTGGTGCAAAAGATACTCAAAAGGGCTTTTTCTCCTTAAATTCCCTGTGTGTTTTTCGCACGTCACTGCCTCTGTTTCCCCCCGCCCTGTGTCTGTGTTGTCCCAGCACCTAACACAACGGGGTCCTGCTCTTGGTGGGGCTCGTTAGGCACGACTGCAATCTAACAAAGGTGACACGATAAGAGTCCACCGCAAGCGCGCTGGGAAGAGATGCCTTCCGGAGCTCGTACGAGGAGCTCTGTGTAGCTCGGTGCTGTGGAGACTGTTGCCGTGCTGGGTGCGGTGAGCTGCATGGATCTCCCCAGGCTGTCAGAGGCCTCGACCACTAGACTTACCTCTCTGGATAAAATAGCATGAGCGAGTCAGTAACATGAGCCTGTCAAGCCCAGGCCCCATTGGACTCTGGGGGGCTTTGAGGGCCTGAATGGCCCTTGGAGTAAATTAGAACAGTCCCTGCAGATGTAAGTTCCCATGGAGCCACACAGAATCCCCCTGTAGCAGCGTGGTCACCCGCTCCTGTCAGAAAGGGCTTAAAACAGCCCAGGAGAAGGCTGGGCTGGAGCAAGCAGCCCAGGCTGATTGGGGAAGCAGCCCTAGCTGTGGCCATGCCCCAATCAGGGCCCAGCTGGCCCTTATCAGAGGGCAGTGGGCCAGGAGCAGATAGACACTCTCCCATCTTTCAGAGGGAGGGGCCTGGCTGCTGGGGAGCGTACCTGAGTACCTGAGGTGGAGCAGGGCTGGGGGAAGGCCTGAGGAGCTGGGGAGTTCTGGCCTGGAAACCCCCCAGGCTGCAGACCTAGTATAAAGCTGAATAGGTACTGGGGTTGCAGGGGGCAGCCCAAGGGTAGCAGAGGCAGCAGGTCTAAACCCCCCTTGCCTGTGATGAGTGGCTTATATTGCAGTCTGCCCCAGTGAATGGGGGCTAGATGGGGACTGGGTAGTAGCCATATACTGAGGCAAGGTGGGGATAGGGGGTGGGGGTTCTCCTGGAAGGGGGAGACCCAAAGACTGTGGGGTTACTGCCAGGGGGCAGCACCTGAGTGGAAAGGGGCACTGGGGTCTGGGAGAGACACGGGGGGGGCAGCGGTAGCGAGACACCGGCCAACAGAGGGCGCTCCGGAGGCTGGAAGCTAATTCCCTGAGAGACCAGCAGGAAGTGCCGTAGCGGTGAGTCTCACATTGTTATACCCCCATAGTGCTCTAGGTATGCCCCCTCCACATCCTGCCTCCAGTATGACCCCTACCGCTGGGCTGCTGGGGGCAGTGGGTTTTGTGTATGGCCACTTACATCAGCCCTGCCTGGCTCCTGCACTGAATCCTCCCACAGCCACTTGCTGCCCCTTCACAACCCCTGTACGCTGCTGTTTCTAGTCTTCGTGGTTGCAGAGAAAAGACTGAAAATGTGACCCGAGTGCACCCTCCGCGCTCAGAAACCAGAAGGCAAAGCAAAAGCACCCAATGTTTATTATTCTTTTAAAACTTTATGATCTCATTATTTTTTGTGGGGAGGAGGGACTTGACTCCTGAATTTTGGACACCTGATGTTGGCAATAGTGCAGCTGTGACCTTCTAACCTGGGGCGCTAGTTCATAGCGTCATGATGTGCAAGACCTGTGAATGGTCCCTGTTAGCCTTCACTCAACCTAATTAAATAATCGACCTTGGCTACTTTTCTTAGGAAACACAGAGAAAGCACTTGGCCAGGCAAAGCAGAATCTCTTGACTGTTCCGAGTGCATCATCCTGTAAAAAGCTGCCTCTAAGAACCCTGCTGCCAGGGACTTCAATTTTGGGGGCAGGGAGCTGGGCAAGGCTCCCTCGTCTCCATTATTATTTTCTATCCATCCTGAAACACTTGCTGTCAGGATTCACACTGGACAATAATGTGAGAGGTTTCTCAAACTGAGCCCAGTCCTGCTTATCAATGAAAGCTTTTCTGCTAGCTTCAGTGAAAACGGGATCAGGCCGTGTAGGGAGACAGTGGGCCAAATTCTGCATTACATGCAACCCTCCTAGTGAGCCACCTGCCTCATTCCCAGTTCAGAGCCCAATCCCGCGAGCCTTCACTCACCTGACCATTCCTGGAAGCAGTTTTGTTGTCGGTGTGGGCTAATAATGGGCAGGGAGATACCTATTAGATGGCAGCATGGTCTAGGCTAGGGGACTCTAGGCTCTATTCCTGGCTCTTAAATTGTTCTTAATGACAATTATTATTATTATGTGACTACCGGTGTGTGGAATCCAGCTGACAGAATGGGCGGGGGCACGAGATAGTACAGTTTTCAAGCATCCTAAATGAAGCAATATCTTATTGTATTAAAAGTGACCCATGAAGGGGGGGGGGAGGAAATGGGCTTGTATTTTTAAATGATGTATAAAGAACCAAATTATTATTTTCCTGCTTAGAATTCTCAGAACTGGCAAACCAGTTGCTCTCGGAACTTGCTCGGGTTCTCCAAAGCTATGTGCTATTAATGCTAATGCCTGAATTGGGGTGGGAATGTTGGATCTTTAGCAAAGGCTTCTTTTCTCCAAAATGTTAATTAGACATTGAAGTTCAGTAGGCATCTAAAGTAAATTAAAAAATAAAGAGTTACAGAATCCCTTTCTCGCCCATTTGCACTCTCTTGACTCGGGTGATGTCCCTATCTGTCTGGGCATCATAGAATCTTCCAGAGAATACAAGAGGTGGATTTCTAATGTAAAAAACAAGCAGGAAAAAATATTGTGGGGGTGGGGGGGATCCCTTTCAGCCTTTTTTACATCATAAATCAAAAAGGGGCACAAGTCTGATTTTTAAAAAGTACTTTTAGCACACCCTGATGTGTCATTATTGCTATTAAGACTAAATCAATTAAACAAAGGGAAAAAATGAATGCAGATGTTTTGCATCTCATCGGGATTCTAAAGGCTATGACTTGCAATCACTATGACTTGGACTTTTGTAAACACCATTTAATATTAAAAAATAAACTTAGCATTAGTTATTTGAGAAATTAGGTGAGGGGCAGGGGTTCTAGCTGCATTAACAATAGACTTTACAAAGTACAAGTATTTAACTGTGTTTCTATTGATGAGAAAAACACATCCACCAGCTCCAAATTTGACACATGGATTCCTTGAGGAAACTGATCGTGTGATCACTATCTAAAGGCACTGAGCTAACTCCAAAAGCAGCCACTGTTTTCCTAAGGCTTCTAAAATGATTGCAAATAACGCTTCTGTCCTTCTTGGAGGAGCATTGCAGTGTACAACACAGGGCCGGCTCCAGCTTTTTTGCCGCCCCAAGCGGCGAAGAAAAAAAAAAAGAAAAGCCCGATTGAGCTGCTGCCGAATTGCCACCAAAGACTTAAGCGGAGCGATTGAGTTGCCGCCGAAGAGCTGCCGAAGAGGAAGAGAGGGACTGAAGGACCCGCTGCCGAAGTGCCGCCGCAGACTCGGATGTGCCGCCCCAATAACGGATGGAGTGCTGCCCCTTTCTATTGGCCGCCCCAGCCACCTGCTTCCTTCGCTGGTGCCTGGAGCCAGCCCTGGTTCCACCACTTGCTTTACAACTGTCTCAGCCTCAAAGAGTGAAACTATTTAAGGTCGGTTGAAACATTCATTAAAATAAAAGGCCTCACTCTCGTTTTGTGCAAATAAAAATCAGGGTATCTGGGGAGGAACATAAATCCTCAGAGCCCTCTAGTTGAACAGCAAACATTCAAAAGCGCTCCTTCCATTACTGAGGGCAAGGAGAGAGCTGGCCTGATGCATCCATTTTTGTAGAGCTGGAGAGAGGCGGGCTTAGATTATTTTTGCAATATTAAAATAGCCACCTCATTTACACATTCACCCACTGATGCATGAGGCTGTCATGGCATCACCAGTAAGGTTGCAAGCTGATAGGAGAAAAGGCAGTAGCAATGTGGCAAGGGAATGGCAGGGACAGTAATCAGAGGTGGCCACTTTATGTTAACCCACCTCTTTTCTGGCACCCCTCACTTCCCCAATACAAAACTGCTAGTCTCTTTATCGTTGTTGCTGGCAGTTAACCCTTGCATCCCAACTCTAGAAGCTGAAATCTGTTTTGTTCTCCCCATTCTCTGATGTTGATTTCTCTCTCACCTTTGCACAGTTGTAAACACGGGGGAAATTTGCTCCGTTGTGTGGGTTTAAGGCTGAAGCCAAGACTAAGAAAAAGATCTGTATTTGGTTACTTAGATGCCCTAAGGTGCTCCCGTCCCCGTGCTCCAGGCATGCCTGGCATAATGTCAACTTACATCCTGAGTGCTTCAGTACAATACAAGGTAACCCACCATCAGTGAGCCAGGCAAAGAGGCCTTGTCTTCACTGCCAAATAAAGCTGCACTTTTTACCTTGGGGTAACTAATGCACGCAAATTACCCCCAGGTAGAAACACTGTGAAGACCAGGAACTTTAGTTGTGCTGAGAGGTAAACTCACTTTAGCCAAGGCCAGGCAGGGATGCTGGGCTGCCCTTGGCAAATTTTCTGTCTGGTTAGACTCAAGTGCTTGGTCTTTGCTGGGTTTTCACCTCAGGATAGCGCATGTGTCTGAGGTAAAACACAACACCTTTCTTGGCAGTAAAGCCATGGCCTTAGACACCCAAATCCTCCTCCCCTCCCTTACAACCTTCCCCCCCCCCCCAAAAAAAAACATCTGGGGGGAAAGCTGAGCTTTGCAGCATGCCCTCAGGGGCATTCATCTGCAGCTATCTCTGGGCAAGGGAAGGGGTGAATTCCAACACGGGGCCAAGCAGGCCCTTCTCATGTATGTCAACTGCACTCCAGCTCAAGCACCCAGCTGATCTAATGTGTGGTGGAACCAGGGCTGGCTCCAGGCACCAGCGAAGGAAGCAGGTGCCTGGGGCGGCCAATAGAAAGGGGCAGCACTCCATCCGTTATTGGGGCGGCACATCCGAGTCTGCGGCGGCACTTCGGCAGCGGGTCCTTCAGTCCCTCTCTTCCTCTTCGGCGGCACTTCAGCGGCAACTCAATCGCTCCACTTAAGTTTTTAGCGGCAATTCGGCAGCAGCTCAATTGGGCTTTTCTTTTCTTTTTTTTTTCTTCGCCGCATGGGGCAGCAAAAAAGCTGGAGCCGGCCCTGGGTGGAACAGCACAGAGAGAGAGGCCTATCTCAGGTAGGCAGGTTCAAAGCCACCTAGAGCTTTAATGGTCCAACACAGCACTTTAGACTCCACCCAGAAGCCAGGGGGAGCCAGTGCAGATCCCAGAGCTCTGGTCTCTTACACTCATGCATCCAGTCTACACTGGCTTCATTTTTCACTCTCCACACTAATGGCCCATTGACTTCAATTGAAAGCTTCCCACTGAGTTCAGTGGGGTTTGGATAAGACCCTAAATAATTGTCCTCAGATAGCATTTCCTCCTGCTACAACAGAAGAGACCGTGGTGGGTCCAGCAGTGGTCTCTGTCTGGCAGGACCATGAGTAACCCAAGAATTCAGCAACAAGCCAACAAAATGCCTTTGACTCTTTGCTAGGAGTTGAGCAAAATGCTACGTCACTTTATTTCACAAAGTACATATAGCCATGCAACTATTATTTAATTGAATTGCAAATACCATGCATAGTAATTGCTTGTCTCTGCAATTTACTTTACAATTATAATTTACATTACTAAGGAAACCAAAGATTATTTACCATGTACCTTGCATTTTTCAGATCTCATAATCCTCTACTTTACAAGACAGCAATAACCACACAATGAATTACCCTGAGAATGCATGGTAATGACCATGTACTTACATGGTTAGTACCAAATAATATAATTCCAAACGGATCTATTTATCAGTGCTGTGAAATGCATGGATCTTACTGGGAGTATAATATGTAGCATTAAAGAAGTTTAAGGAGCCTGGATAACTAGGAACACGCATCTAACTTAGATTCAATAATTGTTCTACACAGGTTTATTGAAATATTATCTACTCTGTCTTCTTAATGTGCACAATTGCTCTACTGTCTGATATGGTACACACACAAATACACCCCTTCTCCTAAGATCTTATAACAACAACGATCATGGCACTTGGTGAAATGTGGCTGAATTTATATATTACTGTACTTTAAAAGGAAAATTGTTCAATTTAAAAAAAAAAGAATCTTTCTAAAATTGGAGGGTTTTTTTCTGGAAAAAACACTTTTGACCCATTATAAAGTTCTTGATTTTCTCATTATTGTTAGAAACACGTAGCCTGTTCAAATTTGTATTCCTATAACAGAGGAGGGCAATGATTGCAAAGGGGACATGAGATGCTGACTGCAGGGAGAAGATAGAAAGCCTTGAGATGCTGGGGGTAATAAATTATTAGAATCAGAAGCCAAGGCAGGGGCAACAGCAGTCTCGAGAGAGCTATCATTTGGTTTCTGTGGAGCGCGGTGAAATGACAGTTCCTAATACATTAGTGAATAGGAATCCCGCATATTTTCCAGCTGGGCCTGATTTCCAGCTGATCAGCAGGGAGAATGGCAGCAAAGGTAGTTGTGCTTTAGCCCAGTATATTGCACACGTCCATGCTTGTATTTCCTTTCTCAATTCACTTCACCATGATGCAGCATGGTGGTGGATTTTCATTACTCCTCAGAACGAGTGTCCCAGTGAACAATATATGTTTTTGACGTATCACCAGCATAGCCTTCTTTATTCTAGTGGGATGGAGCTTGAGATCACAGAGCGTCCTTGTGTTTGAGGCCTTGTCAGAAGACCTAACAAATAGCTATTACACCTGAGACCCGGTTTTTGCCTGATTGCTGACTGACAGTGACTTCTGCCAACTTGCAATAGATACGTTGATGCATCACGTATCGCTGTTGATGCAGCTGGTTTAGACATTGATGTATCAGATTCAGTAGTTAATGTAGCAAGCTTGTCTTCCTGGATATTTGTTTCTGTAAATTTTACACCACCTTTGGCACTGGCGGTTATGCTTCACCTGGTCCCACATAAAGATAGTGAAGACATATATACCTATACCCCAGAGTGACTGAAGAATGTCCTGCTGCATTGATACAACTGGTACACTTCCGGGCTTTGCTATAGGTAACAGACTGTACTCCAGGATTGGCTGACATGCTTCTTGGTATGCTGACAGGAAAATATTAAAGATAGCTGGCATTGTGATGCTATGTCCTCCTTATATGCTCTAGCCCAGGGGTAGGCAACCTATGGCATGTGTGCCGAAGGCGGCACGCGAACTGATTTTCAGTGGCACTCACACTGCCTGGGTCCTGGCCACCGGTCGGCTCTGCATTTTAATTTAATTTTAAATGAAGCTTCTTAAGCATTTTAAAAACCTTATTTACTTTACGTACAACAATAGTTTAGTTATATATTATAGACTTCTAGAAAGAGACCTTCGGAAAACGTTAAAATGTATGACTGGCACGCAAAACCTTAAATCAGAGTGAATAAATGAAGACTCGGCACACCACGTCTGAAAGGTTGCCGACCCCTGCTCTAGCCCAACAAGTTATGGGACTGATGCAGGAATCACGGTGGCTTGTGGTAAGCAGGTGATCAAAATATTCCCTGCTGGCCTTAGAATTTATGGGTGAAATTTTGACCCTTGAAGTCATTGACAAAACTCCGATTGACTTGAATGGGGACAGGATTTCACCCCACACAAGCATGGAAATGAAACAAAAGAGATGAAGATGGCAGAGCCTGCAGATAGGAGATACAGGATGGTACCAATTTTGTGTTCCAAAAGATGGACTGTATAGGCTACTAATGGTAGTGTCCTGAAATTCTTTTCAAGTCTGACAAAAAGCCACGTATCTCACATTGATTCTTTTCATCAAACCCGTCAGTGGGAAGGTCAGGCACAATACTGAATACAATACAATACTTTGCACTGTATGGGACTGGTGTGACATGGAGGGGTAGATATCCATTGTATCACTGGTCTACAGTAACTGGTTTGGTGGAAAAGGTATTTCTTTCAGAGGCAGTGTAGCAACTGTGATCTAGTATTAGAAATAATTGATTGCACAAATGCTGTATTTCTTAGAGTGAGGGAAGAATTTATTTCGAGAGGTAGTTAACTATTGTAGCATATTACCCATAGGAAACCCAGTATGCAGAGATTCGATGTGTTTTATGAAGGGTATGAAGCATGGAGTGAGTCAGTCATGTATAATAAATAATATATTCGCTTCAGTGACTAAAGAAACTTCCAAATCATTCTGCATTATCCGTCGCATTCTGAAGGGGTGGGAAGGTTCTTACTGTACATGTCCTCTCATTAAGGTGCCATTGCTTGTTCTAAAGCACAACAAGGAACTGGTCATGGTACAAATTGAGAGGTGGGGCTGTCATTTAGAGCGCTTTGTTAGCATTGCAAGTCAGTACGAATATGCCAGAAGAAAATTCACAGAGAGACACACAGAGACAATTTAAATTAAAATACTTTGCCATAATTTACATTTTTAATTAAAAGCTTTTAAGGTTTAATTAAAAACTTTAATGAGTTTGCTTTATTGAAAATGCATTTGTGCTTGCATGATAAACCCAGTAAGATCTGTGTTTAACTAGCTCCTCTCCCTTTCCCATACAACTCCCTTGACCCCCCATTTAAAACTGGAGAAGAGGCTCAAATGAACGTTCTAAAATGGCATCAAGACATTCTAAACTTTTTATCCATCAGCAGCTATGGCAGTAGCATCCCCTAACACCACTGGCTGGAAATGTGGCATTTATGAAAAAACAGGATTACGGGCTAGACTACACTACACTAGAAAGGTGTAGCCAGGATAGCTACACCCACAGAGCCCCCTAATTGAGATGCAGCTTATCCCAATAAGGTGATCTTTTGTTGATATAGTTAACACATCTCCCCAAACACAGAGTCCTGTCTGTAACAGTCTTGGGGTTCATTGAATAACAAACCAGTGAATGAGAAAAGAATAAAGCTTTAATAAAACAAACTGGAGAGCAGTTGCTCCCAACCCCCGCCTCCAGGGCACATCTCCAAATTCTGATGTTCATAATACTGTCCCTTCTGAGGGAGCGTCTCTAAATTATAATCTTCTACAAACTTATCTCTACCTCTTCCCTCTTAAAGAAAAACAAATGAACTCTTACATACATATATATAAAACAGCTAACAACTATTTAATAACACATGCATTAAATTCTCAACCCATGTAGTACATTTCCATAAACCCAATGTGTCAACCACCTAGTAAGGAGAGGTTACCAGCACATCGCTCTCGAGTGAGTCTTTACCACTCACTTTCCTCAAATATCCCTTCTCCAGGCAGGTTAGCAAGTCTCTGAGTCTTTCAGGGTGTTTAATCTCCCACTCTGATCTTCTCAATATCAGCCTTTCATTAGCGTTGTTCTCTTGTTCCTTGACAGTTTCTTCTTTGTGCGCTGATGAAAAAGGATCAGTCAGATGGGAAATGCCAGTGTCCACTCTACTGTCCATGTGTTACTCATAAACACCTTTGATTACATCAAAATGTGTCCTTCTGGACTACATACTACCTTAGATGCACCTGTTCTTTAATGGTACCCCTTCGGCACCAAGTATTAGAGGTATGATTCCTCCGGCACACTCTATCACCTAGGTTAAGAGATGGGAGATCATGGGCCCGTTTGTCGAAATAATATTTCTGCTTCCGCTTCTGATCTTCCTTCATCTTCTGTACGGTTTCATTGTTATGAGATTTCAGCAAGTGATCACTCATTGGTAAATTACATCTGATTCTTCTGCCCATTACCCGCTGAGCTAGAGAAAAGCCATTCTCCAGAGGTGTACTTTGGTAAACCAGTAACACTTTATACAAATCAACCCCTACTGTCAAAAGTCTTTTTCATAAGGTTCTTTACTGTCCATAGTGACCATTCCACAATTCCATTTGATTGGGGGTAGTTTGGACTTGATGTTTTGTGATGAAAATCCCAATCTATGGCAAATTGCCTAAATTTGCAGCTCATTATCACTAAAGATGTCATCTGGAATTCTGTGTCGGGAGAAGATTCCCTTCATGCCGGCTATTGCTGATTTACTATTAGCATTGTGCGGTGTGCACATTTCTGGATACAGAGAATAATAATCTGTGACTATTAAATACTCCTTTGATTGCCAGGTAAATAAATCAGTGCTGACCTTCTCATAAGGCCTTTGTGGAACTGGATGAGGTCTCGGTGGCTCTGCCTGTTGGCATGGCTTGTATCTCAAGCATGAAAAGCAGTTTCCTACCACATTAGTGATGTCATGATTGATCCACGGCCAATACAGAACTTCTGCTCCTTGTTGGCACTTCTCAATTCCTAAATGACCCTCGTGGATCTTCTGTAGCATTTCTTTTCAGAGGCTCATTGGAATTACAACCTTACTGCCCTTGAAAACCGCCCCATCTATCACAGTAAGTTCATGTCTGCAGTTCCAATAGTCTCTTATACTCAGAGAGCAACTGCTTATTTCTTCAGGTCACTCTTTAATTATCACTTCTTTAAGGATTCCCAACGATTCATCTTTTCCATTTCCTCTCTCATTTGTTGCAGTTTCCTGTTAGCTATGGGAATTGACTTTACAATCAAATCTACATAGGCTTGTATCTGTGTCCCTAAAGTCTTCTCTGGTTTCGTAGTGGAACTCACTGCTCTGGAAAGGGCATCTGCGGTGCACATGAATGTACAGGGCAGGTAGATCACAACCAAATCATATTTTTGCAGCTTTTTCGTCATTCTTTGAAGTTAAATCGCCTTCATGGAGCAGTCTCTCTTAACACATTGTCTTTAATGCCACAAATGATTCTATCTCTGGCCAGAGGCTCTGTCAGCTCACCAAAGTCAGAAGTTTTACTGAGTTTCTTTAATTCTGTGACATACTGTTCTATGGTGTCATCAGTTTTTTTGCACACATGTAAAAAATTTGTCTCTCTCAAAGGTTTCATTCCTAGTTGGCATGCAATGTTCCTCAAATTTAGTCTGTATTTTACTTAACTTCATGTCTTCTCCTTCTTCAAACTTAAAGTTGTCATAAATATCCAGTGCTTTCTCCCGAACAACATGCAAAAAGATCGATGATTTCACGTTATCATTTTTCTCCTCTGCCCCTGTGGTTGCTAAATACAATTAAAATCTCTATCTGAATTTTTTCCAGTTCTCTGCAATCTTGCCTGACAATTGCAGACTGGATGTAGGTTGCAACACACCCATTTTTGGCCTTTCCCACCCCCCCACCCCCCACCCCTTCTTAAGCTAGTGAAGTTACTGTTGTGCTCACCAAATACATGCAAAAGCCTCTATGCCTGGTGCTCCATGTGCTTTTCTGCTGCCTCCCTTTGTCTCTGCTTTCAATAGCAAACACAGGAATTACCACCAAAATGACTGCAGTTTCCTTCTCATTCAGCACTTCTGACACCATGTAACGATCATGGGGTTCATTAAATAACAAACCAGTGAATGAGAAAGGAATAAAACTTTAATCAAACAAACTGGCGAGCATCTCTGGTGAACTGCTGCCCACAACCATGCGGTGTTCCCAACCCCTGTATTCAGGGCACATCTCCAAATTCCTATGTTCATAATACTGTTCCTTATGAGGGAGCGTCTCTAAATTTATAATCTTCTACAAACATGTATCAACACTTTCGCCAATATAGCTGCACCTCCACAGGTGCTTGTGCCAGCGACTTGGCTTTAGTTGGGCTCAATTCTCCTTTCCTTACTCAGGTGAAGCTCCAGTTCAATGGAAATTTTGTCTGAGGGCTTGTCTACATGCAGAATTGCACTGGTTTCACCAAAGGTGTTAGTTTAAATCAATTTAGTTTAACCGGTGCAAGAGACTGCATGGATATTATCAATATAAACCTGACATATTGATGTAGCTTAAGTCAATTAAGGACAGGTTTAAGCTTTATGGTGCAGGCATCAGCACTCTTCAGTAACACCTCTGTACAACAGCCCCGACTGTTGGTCTGCCAAATGGGTTAGCTACTGAGTGATCACAATCAGGAGTAGTGAACTTCTGGATCCCTTCTGGATCTGGTGGAGGGGAGCTCTCATGTAGGTGTTCTAGCAGGGCAGCTCCAGGGTGAGCACCACACAGATTTCTAGGAAAGTGGTCTTTGTCCTCCTGCAGTTCTGTCACCACGGCTGGTCATCCCAGGTCTGCATCGCTTCCCTATCCCGCCAGTCAATGCTAGCTGGCCACGCCCAGAAGCAGCATCCACCAAGTGAAGCCACTCCAGGAAAAGTCAGCTGTTACGGGGCAGTAGTGGGTGTTTTATTTCAGTGTGAACATATGCTCTAGCCCTTGGCTCCAGCTGTCTGACTTAGAGCCAGCAGGTAATCCCTCTGCTGCTGCTCCTGCCTCCAGCCATCCCCCACATCCCAAACATACAGTCTCTGGCAGCCCCCACCCCACCCCTGACTCCCACTCAGGCAGCTCTGATTCTCCAGCTCGCTGGATCTCTTCTAACTCACTGGGTCTCTCCCTGGATCTGATTCTCCCTGGTGCTTTGCAGCCTCAGGTGCTGACCCACCCTCTTAATTGGCCAAATGGGAGCACCTGTCCTGGCACAAGTGTGCTGGACCTACTTTGGACCCTGTGCCAGATCGCCTTTGCACTCCACAATGCCTCCAGTTGCAATTGCCCCCCTGTGTAATTTAGAGCAACCTTGGGACAGCTCCAAACTTGTGACAGCTTTAAACTGCACAAGGGGAACCTTCAACAGCCTGTTCAGAGCACCGTTAAGGTGGGAGAGGCCTCCGCATGAGCCAGAATCTGGCGAGATGAGTTTTTATTTCATCCTGCCTTTCAATTAGTGAATGGCTTTCGGGTGGCCAGTATAACTGGCTTTCTGGCTCAGTGTAAAGCCACTTCCCCAGTACAAGAGCACGACAAGGCAGTGTTTCGTTAGCATAACAGATCTAGTATTGATGTTTGTTGAGGGCTGCGTGGATCTGCGATCTAACTGACACCCACCTCCTCTTCCCCTCACCCAGGAATGGCTTTCCATTCATTTTTACCCATGGCCAGGCTAATTTTAACTTCCACTCACGTTCGAGCAAAACTCCTAGATGAGCCCTTTTTAATGCAAAATGGACTATAGAACGAATCCTTGCCTAGCAACGTGGAGAAGCCATTTAAAGCCTTCAGCACCATTTTTCTAACCAGCTTTCTTTGCCTTATCCTCTCAGCAACGCTGGCTACACCCGCTCAGAAAATGGGTTTCATTGACAAGCCCAAGGTTTAAAGATGAATATGTTGAGGGAGGAATTTCCTTGACTGAAAGGTAAATATTTTGAGCCCAACTTTCACTCCCTGTTGCACAGGTCCAACTCGAGTGAAGCCAATAGGTCTTCAGCAGTGTCAAGGAGAGCTGTATTTGTCTCTTGGGGATACTTTTGGGGGGCAATATTCATGGTGAGCACACAGCGACTGCCTACCAGGAGTGGAATGTTCCCTTGGGCTGATGGAGACACAAGATTAGTAGTGGGGCAAAACTAGCTTCAGTTTTCTTTTGTCAGCTTGGGGATGAACGTGGGATTAAACACAGCCAGGTCACCGAAACTCAAAGGGAAGATGTTGGCAAGTTTGTGCCTCTGAGGACCGGTGCACACTGTAAGCTGCTTACCCTGGAAGGTGAATTTTGAAACCTAAGGCCTGGTCCACACTAACCCCCCACTTCGAACTAAGGTATGCAAATTCAGCTACGTTAATAACGTAGCTGAATTCGAAGTACCTTAGTTCAAACTTACCGCGGGTTCAGACGCGGCAGCCAGGCTCCCCCGTCGATGCCGCGTACTCCTCTCGCCGAGCTGGAGTACCGGCATCGACAGCGAGTACTTCCGGGATCGATCTGGGATCGATTTATCGCGTCTAGACAAGACGCGATAAATCGATCCCAGAAGATCGATTGCTTACCTCCCGACCCGGAGGTAAGTGTAGACCTACCCTAAGACTTGCACATACTGTGTGCTCCTGGCACTGTTATCAGAGAGGAAACAGAAACCTCAGCTTCTGCAATGCACAGGACAGTACATTGTCTGCATCTATCGATAGGTTTTGTTTAGCTGAAGTCTTCCAACACCTTTGCCAGAGATATTTGTTTAGGCTGCCACAGCTGGAGGCTCGTTTGAGAGGATGCTGTATGCAGGAGATAATGCAGCGCTCAGCATCGTGTCATTGACTGAGGAAATTGCATAAGCACCTGTTTCTTATGCAGCTTGGTCTAGTGGATCGGGCACTGGAATGGGAGTCTGGAGACCTGGGTTCTATCCTGGTTTTTTTGCCATTGACCTGCTGTTGACTTTGCGCGAGTCACTTCATCTCCCTGGGACTCTTTCCTCTCCCACGCTTTGTTGGTATTCCAATGCCAGGTGCTTCAGAGGGAATAAATAGAACAGGTAATTTCATCCAGTCCCTGCTTCTGGCAGTCAGAGGCTTGGGGCACCCAGAACATGGGGTTGCATCCATGAACATCTTGGCTAATACCCATTGCCCTATCCTCCATGAATTTATCTAACTCTTTTTTTAACCTAGTTATGGTTTTGGCCTTCACGATATCCCATGGGGATGAGTTCCACAGGTTGACTGTGTGTTGTATGAAGAAGTATTTCCTTTTGTTTGTTTTAAACCTGCTGCCTATTAATTTCATCAGGTGACCCCTAGGTCTTGTGTTATGTGAAGGGGTAAATAACACTTCCCTATTTTCTCCACACCATTCATGATTTTATAGATTTGTATCATATCCCCCCCCCTTAGTCATCAGTTTTCTAAGCTAAACAGTCCAAATCTTTTACATTTCTCTTTGTATGGAAGCTGTTCCATACCTCTGATCATTGTTGTTGCCCTTCTCTCTACCTCTTCCAATTCTAATATATCTTTTTTGAGATGGGGTGACCAGAACTGCACACAGTATTCAAGGCATGGGCGTTGTGATGGGTTCCCCGTAGGGTGCCAAGGGGTACCACTGAGCCCCCTTGACCCACCAACCTGGGCTCTCTTTTACACTGACTACTGTAACAAGTTGCCTCCAGCCTATACTTTCACCAGCATACATACAGGTAGGGATACATCCAGCTTCAGTTACATGCACACTCCCTGACTAGCCCCTGCATAGTAAGGCTACAGCCAAGGCAACTCCCAGCTCTCCAGGCATACACCCCTCTGGAGTGTAAACCCAAAATTATACCATCTTGCGCTGCACAGGGAACTGTACAGCGTAAGCTCATAAAATTCACCCCCTCCCTCGATGTGGAAAGGAATATGCAACAGCCTTTTGCCCCTGAGTTATGATTCCCATGCACTGGTTCAGATAAAGCAAAAACAAATGTATTAACTACAAAAGATAGATTTTAAGTGATTATAAGTGATAGCAAACAGATCAAAGCAGATTACCTAGTAAATAAACAAAAACACAAACTAAGCTTAATATACTAACGAGATTGGATATGAATAGCAGATCCTCTCCCTAAGTGATGATACAAGCAGGCTGCAGATTCTTAAGGGGCAAGTTGCACTTGCTTTACAGCTTGGAATCCCCAGGTGTTTCCTTCACGGGCTAACAATCCCTTTAGCCTGGATCCAGCACTTCCCCCAGTTCAGTCTTTGTTCCTCAGGTGTTTTTTAGGAGTCTTCTTGTGTGGGAAGCGAAGAACACCAGATGATGTCACTCCCTGCCTTATATAGCTTTTGCATACGGTGGGAACACTTTGTTTCAAAGCTTAGTTCCCAGACCGGTCTGTGGAAAAACACCGACATCCCAAGATGGGGTCTAGAGACATGTCACATCACATATCTGTGTAGAGTCATAGCAGCCATTACTCAGAGGCTGTCTGTAGCGTTCTCAGGGAGGCTGCCCAGGTGGGAGAAAAGCTTCTCCTGAGGCCTATTGTTTTTTTCCTAATGGCTCATAACCCTGATTAGGCCCTTCCCCACCCGCTATCTAGACTGAAAGCATCTCGTCTAGTGGGCGTTCCCCAGGTGTAACTACATTTTGAAATACAGATACATAGTCAATATTCACAACTTGAGATACAAAAATTAGACATGAATACAAATAGGATAATCATATTCAGCAAATCAGAACCTTTCTAATGACATCTCGCATGACTTATCTTGCATAAAATACATCATAACTATGTCATAATCATATCCTAATAATATTACTGTGAAGAATACGGGGTGCAGTGTCACAGGTGTACCATGGATTTATATAGTGGCAGTGTGATGTTTTCTGTTTTACTATCTATCCCTTTTGTAATGGTTCCTAAAGTGCTGTTAGCTTTTTTGACTGCCACTGCACGTTGTGCAGACGTTTTCAGAGAACTATCCACAATGACACCAAGATCTCTTTCTTGAGTAGTAACAACTAATTTAGACCCCAGCATTTTGTATGTATAGTGGGGATTATTTTTCCCATGTGCATTACCTTGCACTTATCAACACTTAATTTCATCTGCCATTTTGTTGTATTCCAAAATGTAACTCCCACATTAACAGCAGCTGGAGTTAGGTACAGGTTCAATTCCTTGTTCTGCCACAGATTTCCCCTGTGACCTCAGACAAGTCACTTACATTCTTTGTGTCTGAGTTCCCCAGCTGCACAATGCGGATAATAGCACTGCCCTATCTCGCAGGAGTGGTGTGAGGATAAATACGTGAAAGATTTATAAAGTGCTTTAAGATCTACTGATGAAAACACTATCTAAGAGCTAGGTGTTATTGTCTGTACTGAGTAGGTTTTGGAAAATGTTAGTGGTGAGTACAGCGTACTTAGCATCAACCAGAATTTTAAATTACCAGCAGAGTTACAGTCACACTTAAAACCCAAAAGTTGAAAGCAATGGGAGCTACTGGGTGATGAGCACTTGTGAAAATGTGGCTAGTTCATGCAGATGCCTAAAGGGGAACTGAGCTCCTCTCAAACCCTGACCCCAATTGCGGGTGCTGAGTTCTTTTGAACCTCTGGCCCTGTATGCTCAGGCCACTGCCCATCATGCTGACCAGTATTGTCTCATTGTTTACCCCATCGGTCTGTCTGTATCCATCTGTTGTCTCTTGGCTTACACTTAGACTGAAAGGGACTGCCTGTTTTTTCTGTTTGTACATCGCCTAGCACAATGGAATCATAATTCAAGACCGAGACGTCTTGCTACTACAGGAATACAAATAATAAATAACAATGCTGACGATTGTGTGCCTTGCGACTACTTGACTTGCATTGTCATACTTGCAGTGGTAGCTCCAGGCCCCAGCACTCCAAGCGCATGCCTGGGGCAGCAAGCCGCGGGGGGTGGCCTGCCAGTCGCCGTGAGGGGGGCAGTTAGGCCGCTTTCGGCGGCATGCCTGCGGGAGGTCCGCCGGTCCAGTGATTTCGGTGGCAATTCAGCGGTGGGTACGCCGCAGGCGCCGGACCGGCGGACCTCCCGCAGGCATGCCACCGAAAGCCGCCTGACTGCCGTGCTTGGGGCGGCAAAATACATAGAGCCGCCCCTGCATACTTGTGCCGAGGTCATAAAAAGTTAAGGAGGTGATTATACGCCCTTATCTTTGCTAGAGAAAAGGGGTGTTTCTAAAACATATTTACTTGTTTTAAAACACAGCCTGTTTCCTAGTGTGGACACAGCCTGAGTGTCTAAATTAGGCCTGGTTGTAACTTTTTTCAGTGGTTGTTGACTAAATGAACATTTTCACTGAAAGTTTCTCTTTTTCTCAAACATTTAAGTTTTTGTCAGATCTGTTGCTATTTATAATAAAAAGATAGCTGATGTTTTCTTTGAAGGATAACATTGCCTTTCTCCAGCAGCAAGAAGCAACGAAAGGCACAAATGCAATTTTGTTTGCTCTTCCATTTACCTTTAACTTTCTTCTCTGCTCACTCCGGGTACGTCTACACTTCAATAAGAGCCCCACGGGGCCAAGTCTCAGAACCCGCTCAATTGATGTAGGCTCACAGGGCTCAGGCAGTGGGGATAAAAACAGCTCCAGCCTAAGCCCCAGCGTCTACACTGTTTTTGTTAGCCCACAGCCCAAGCCTTGCAAGCCCACGTCAAGTGAGCTGGGCTCTGAGACCTGGCCCCGTGGGTTTTTCTTTGCAGTGTAAACATACCCTCAGGCAATCACCCCAGAAGCAGGCCTGGGGTTGCAACTCCTTTGTATATGAGAGTTTCCCTCTTGTACCCAATGAACCACAAACACTTTGTCTCATCTCCAGTCTCTCCCTTATTCTACCTTGCTGGGACTAAACGCCCTCCCTAAAATTTACTGCCATCACAGTCACACTCTCCAGACTCTTTGTTCTGATCTTGATCTCTCCACTCAGTAATGCCACCTGTGCAAAATTAGCTAAACTTCCACCCACTGCCAGCCCCCAAAGCCCTTCCCCTAAATCAACCATTATATTCTGTGCAGGAAATGTTATTTGTTGGTTGGGGGAAGTTGAGGAAAGTTCATCCCATTCACCTTCTAAGACTATGGTCTGCTGTAAACAGTCTCATAGACTCATAGACTCTAAGGTCAGAAGGGACCATTATGATCATCTAGTCTGACCTCCCGCATGATGCGGGCCATAAAACCTGACCCACCCACTCCTGGAAGAATTCTCTCCCTTGACTTAGCTGTTGAACTCCCCAAATCATTATTTAAAGACTTCAAGTCGCTGAGAATCCTCCAGCAAGCGACCCCTGCCCCATGCTGCGGAGGAAGGCGAAAAACCTCCAGGGCCTCTGCCAATCTACCCTGGAGGAAAATTCCTTCCCGACCCCAAATATGGCGATCAGCTGAACCCCGAGCATGCGGGCAAGATTCTCTAGCCAGACCTTCTGGAAAAGTTCTCTGTAGTAACTTTTAATATCCCATCATTGACCATTGTTATTTGACCTATTGACTAAAATCACTGTATCCCATCAAACCATCCCCTCCATAAACTTATCAAGCTTAATCTTAAAGCCAGAGAGGTCTTTCACCCCCACTGTTTCCCTCGGAAGGCTGTTCCAAAACTTCACCCCTCTGATGGTTAGAAACCTTCGTCTAATTTCAAGCCTAAACTTCCCGACGGCCAGTTTATATCCATTCGTTCTAGTGTCCACATTAGTACTGAGCTGAAATAATTCCTCTCCCTCCCTGGTATTTATCCCTCTGATATATTTAAAGAGAGCAATCATATCCCTCAGCCTTCTTTTGATTAAGGTAAACAAACCGAGCTCCTCGAGTCTCCTTTCATACGGCAGATTTTCCATTCCTCGGATCATCCTAGTGGCCCTTCTCTGTACCCGTTCCAGTTTGATTTCATCCTTTTTAAACATGGGAGACCAGAACTGCACACACTACTCCAAATGAGGTCTCACCAGTGCCTTGTATAACGGAACCAGCACCTCCTTATCCCTACTAGAAATACCTCGCCTAATGCATCCCAAGATCGCATTAGCTTTTTTCACGGCCACGTCACATTGCAGTCATTAACTTCCCAGCCAAGAAATATATTTTTCCCTTCTATCTATTATTCTGTGGCTTGCATTTGTAACAGCATTGCTGGAGAAGCCATGTGTCAGGCTGTCTCTGAGACCTCTGGGTCTGAAAGACTCAACTGCAGCTGCCTAAGGACTTATCTACATGAATAGTTAGTTCACGGCAAATTGGGGTGTAAATCTACTGCACACTAGTTTGCCGTACATTAAGTGTCCTGCTGGACCCTGTGGCCACGCACTACATGTTCCCTAGTGCACTTTGATCTACCCCACTTTGAAATGGGAGTAGATTAAAACACACTCCGGAAGTGTTAGTGTGCAGCCACAGGGTTCACACAGGCAGCACATAGCACGCTAGTGTTACTCCTGAGGGAATTCTGCGTCATTGTGTGTGTGCAGAATTCATGTTCCCTGCAGATTTCTTTGCTTCTCCGCAGAAAAATTACTTCTGATGGGGAAGCAATGGGAAAGGCACAAGAGTGGTCATCCCCGCACCCAGAGCAGCTGGTAGAGATGTAAATCACTGCCAGGGGATGGTGGGCAGTCATGTGTGTGTGTGTGTGTGTGTGTGTGTGAGAGAGAGAGAGAGAGACCCACACAGTGTCCCTCTCGCTCACTATTGCAGCACACTTGGCATGGAGGGCCAGGGCTTCGGGGTGTTTCTGAGGAGGTAGGTGTGGGGCAAGCTCTGTCCCTTCACAGCAGAGTGTAGCAGCCTGCCTGCTTAGAGAATTGTTCCCATTGTCTTTGTGAATTCCCCCAGGAGTACAAAACAGGTGTAAAAGGGCTCCTTTACATTGCTAGAGGGATGTAAAGGTCAGTGTGCCCTTATAAATGCTTATGGTGCTTTTGTGATTAGAACTGTTGGGGCCACTGGACGATCAAGATTCTAAAGGATCACTCAAGGACAATAAGGCCATTGCGGAGAAACTAAATTAATTCTTTGCATCGGTCTTCATGGTTGAGGATGTGAGGGAGATTCTCAAACCCGAGCCGTTCTTTTTAGGCAACAAATCTGAGGAACTGTCCCAGATTGAGGTGTCATTAGACGAGGTTTTGGAACTAATTGATAAACTAAACAGTAATAAGTCACCAGGACCAGATGGTATTCACCTAAGAGTTCTGAAGGAACTTAACTGTGAAATTGCAGGATTACTAACTGTCATCTGTAACGTATCATTTAAATCAGTACCAAATGACTGGAGGATAGCTAATGTGACACCAATTTTTAAAAAGGGCTCCAGAGGAGACCCCAGCAATTACAGGCCCGTAAGCATGACTTCAGTGCTGGGCAAACTGCTTGAAACTATAGTAAAGAACAAAATTGTCAGACACATAGATGAACATAATTTGTTGGAGAATAGTCAACATGATTTTTGTAAAGGGAAATCATGCCTCACCAATCTACTAGAATTCTTTGAGGGGGTCAGCAACCATGTAGACAAGGGGGATCCAGTAGATTTTGTGTATTTAGATTTTCAGAAAGCCTTTGACAAGGTCCCTCACCAAAGGCTCTTAAGCAAAGTAAGCAGTCTTCGGCTAAGAGGGAAGGTTCTCTCATGGATTGGTAACTGGTTAAAAGATAGGAAACAAGGGGTAGAAATAAATGGTTAATTTTCAGAATGGAGAGAGGTAAATAGTGGTGTCCCCCAGTGGTCTGTACTGGGCCCAGACCTATTTAACATATTCATAAATTATCTGGAAAAAGGGGTAAACAGTGAGGAGGCAAAATTTGCATATGATACAAAACTGCTCAAGATAGTTAAGTCCCAGGCAGACTGCGAAGAGCTACAAAAGGATTTCTAAAAACTGGGTGACTGTGCAACAAAATGGCAGATGAAATTCAATATTGATAAATGCAAAGTAATGCACATTCGAAAACATAATCCTAACTATACATATAAAACGATGGGATCTAAATTAGCTGTTACCACTCAAGAAAGAGATCTGGGAGTCATTGTGGATAGTTCTCTGAAAACATCCACTAAATGTGCAGCAAAACAACAAACAGAATGGTGGGAATCATTAGGAAAGGGATAGATAATAAGACAGAAAATATCATATTGCCTCTATATAAATCCATGGTATGCCCACATCTTGAATACTGCATGCAGATGTGGTCACCCCATCTCAAAAAAGATATATTGGAATTGGAAAAGGTTCAGAAAAGGTCAAAAATAATTATTAGGGGTATGGAACGGCTGCCGTATGAGGAGAGATTAATAAGACTGGGACTTGATGACTGGGGGGGATATGACAGAGGTCTATAAAATCATGACTGGTGTGGAGAAAGCAAATAACACTTCCTTATTTACTCCTTCTCATAACACAAGAACTAGGGGCCACCAAATGAAATTAATAGGCAGCAGGTTTAAAACAAACAAAAGGAAGTATTTTTTCACACAACGCACAATCAACCTGTGGAACTCTTTGCCAGAGGATGTTGTGAAGGCCAAGACTATAACAGGGTTCAAAAAAGAACTAGATAAATTCATGGAGGATAGGTCCATCAATGGTTATTAGCCAGGATGGTGTCCCTACCCTCTGTTTGCCAGAAGCTGGAAATGGGCAACATGTGATGGATCATTTGATAATTGCCTGTTCTGTTCATTCCCTCTGGGGCACCTGGCATTGGCCACTGTTGGAAGACAGGATACTGGGCTAGATGGACCTTTGGTCTGACCCAATATGGCCCTTCTTATGTTCTTATGGTCTAAATTTTTGGACTTAAAACATTTCCTATCAAAATGTGCCCCATGAAGTGTTTGCTACTGATCTTTTTGGAGATGGTCAGTAGCCAATATAAATAGTGAGTTTGATTCCCCAGCCCTCATTTGTTCTTCAGTCACCTATGATGTAACACTGAGCATATGGCTGCATATATGTATTGACTAATAACTAGAAATAAAGGGTCAAACCTAGTACATTACTATTAGGCAAGAGGGTTTGGGGATTTCCTCCCATGTTCCCCACTCCCATTCTCCATCCATTGTATTGTAGTTTAAATAAATTACCAAAATAATTGAAACCAGAGTAATTATATTGCATTATTTTGACAAATAAAATATTCAGAATTTTAAAATATTGTGTGCAGAATTTTTAATTTTTTGGAACACAATTTCCCCAGGAGTAAAGTGGGGGGTAGATTTACATCCCAGCTTGCCGCAAACTCAGTGTTCATGTAGACAAGCCCTAACCAAATTCACAAGCTTTTTAATGTGGTTCAGCCACTAATGGAGGTAACGCAGACCCAGACTACGTTGCAGTGGCTTACGTTATTTGGAGAGCTGGTCGAAAAACGAAGAAACAATTTAGCAAAAATTTCAAAGTTGCCTTCATTTTCCTGGGATCAAGATGCACCCTTTTTCCATTTGTTCGCAAAGTTTTCTGCAATGTATTTTAACCCACATTTTACCCATTTTTTTTTCTTTGATGTGTTTATCAAAATTTTAATTTACAAAAACTCCATTTTCAGTCAGAAAACATGGTTTTCAGTAAATTAAAATGTCCGTAACAACTATGGTAAACATTTCAGTAAAAAACACTGTGAAAATTTCTTATGCTGACTTTTTGTGTGAAAATTTTAGGTTGGTTTCTTTTTAAAGGCTATTTTTCTGTGAAAACACTTTTCAGGTGAAAAATGTCAATCCCCTTTGTGCCAATTTATATCACAATATTTTTTGACCTTCAGATGGATTTGGGTGGTGCTTGATCTGCAATGAGACTACATTCTTTTGAATTTGCTTTGAAGATGATGACGGTGTGACTTCCTCCCTACTGGGAAATTCACCAATAAACCATGACATGAACATCCTGCCTTCCACCAACGCTCCTGGTGTCGCCCTTCCCTCCACCGTTTAAACTCCAGTCTAAAGAAGTCTGATTCCTCCCCCGCTCCCCCCAAAGCCTTTGGCAGCATCTTCCACCAAGGTAAGCAGAGATTCTGTTTTTCATTAATGTAAATGTACTGCCCATTTACTTCCTAGGTGGAGGAGAAATGGGGAGTCTTTTTGCCTTCCATTTAGATCCCTAAAGTTCATTGTCTGTCCTCAGGGACAGTAAAACCCCACATCACTTGTTTTTTTCTGCGTCCTACTGATTTCATCTCCCTGTTGACTTTGTATGTAGATGTGTAACCATCCTGTTGGCTTACAGTGCTTAATCTGCATGTCAACAGAGACAGGTGAATAAACCTCTTTTGTCTGGCAGTAAACCTGCTTCTCCACCTCTGCTGTGCTACAGAATTAAGAACATATTTTCAGTAGACATACATCACTCCTCATACAGTGTCTGTACATACACTTCACAACGATATTAATCACCAGTGTGAGTCTTTCATTGAAGACCTCACATGACAATCTTTGGTGAATGGGAATGTCCATGCTAGGATCAGGATATTCTTGTCCAGCGGGCATGGAGGTGTTTTTAGGTCACATCCAGCCAGGGACATGATACAAGGACAGCCATCCTGACCCTGCAGGGGCTCTGGCTATTACCACAGCAGGGTTCTCCATCAACATGACGTGGCTTGTTTTCTGCATTGCACCGCAGCAGGGCACGAGTGGAAAACATAACAGTAGCATGTCTACATGGTGCTGGTGATGTGGGGCCTGAGAAACCATGGCCCCCTTCAGCAGCAGGGCCTGGACCAGTCTTGGTGAGAGCAACAGCCGCTGTACAGTCTGCCTGGAGCAGGGCAATGCATAACCGCTCTCCCCCAGGAGCACCCCTGAGAACACATGATAACTCGGAGTCACAATTCCTCCCCTGATAGTGCCTTTGCTCTGGGAGGACAGGGTCTTTCACCCTTCCCCGTGGGGCAACTTCCTCCTCCCAGTATGTGCCTAGCAGATGCTGTGCATGTGGAGCAGCTGTGGTGGACAGATGTAGGTGTGAGGCCAGAGTGGGGATGGGAAGGCAGGACCTGGGGCTGCCAGCAGAGGGACAGTGAGCGGCTGGCTGCAGCGAAGAGCCAGCTCTGGTTTCTGTTGGGTTACGTAACTTTTCAATGCAGTTGTTCGATACAAGTTCTGTCAGGAATCAGGGTCTGCAGCAGAGCCAGTCTCCGGGGAACCTAACGAGCCCAGGGGGCCTGTTGTGGGTGGTTACTCCGCCGGATTGGCTGGAAGAGTCAGCAGACCGGCTCTTAAGCCCAGCAGCAGCAGTTTGGCTGCTGCTGTCTTGCCTCACTCCAGGTAAACCAGTCCTGAGCCTTGGTTCCAGTTGCTGACCCTTGGCTCTAACCACGGGGTCCTGACCCCGGCTCTAACCATTGGGCCTGACCACCCACATCCCGGTCACTGACACTCGTAGCAATGAGCAGCACACTCTGCCCAGCGCGTAGGAGGGAGTGGGGCAGAACCCAGCTCCACCCATTCCTACCCCCCACCCATCCACCTGCCTACCGTGGGGAGAATCAGGGAAGCCACCCCTGCTCTCGCCCAGGGCCGGAGTCTTACTCTGAGCAGGGGCTCGACAGAGGGCCCTGCTCCCTTAACTGCCCAGCACAGCTGAGAAAGGGCCACGACCACCTGGCCCAAAGGGAGAAACTCAAGTAACAAGAGGAGGTGGAAGAGAGGTGTAGGCTGTCCCTCCAATGTCACATTTCTCCCATGGCAGACAGTGTCCCACACAAGACGAAGGCAGAGGAACCCCTGGGATTCCCAAGCTGCTGAGGCTTTTCCTTAATGCTCTAGGTTTTTAATAAACTGCCTTTTCCCATGCACGTCAGTACGGTAACTTTTCCCCTGGTGAAACACAATCAGTGTGATTTCCAAGGCCTCTTCTGATCCCCACAGGCTGCAGCATTCCCAGCCCTCTCTCGACAGCCACACACTGCCCACAGTGTTTGCTAACAGAGTGACTACACAGCCCGGGAGCACAATGAAAACCGTTTGCAGGAAGGTCCAGTGACAAAAGGGCTTTGCTCAGGTTTCATGGGCTCCTCTGAAGCCCTCAAGTCGAGGATTTGTCTTTTGTTCCCATTTTATTTTGTGTGGAGCAGAAGGAAATAAACACCCTGGTTGGGAAACCAAACCCTGAAGGTGCCAGTGGGAACAATGGCTGGAGTTAAAGCTGCCATCCCCCCAGAGCGGGGTGAAGTGCACCATGTAGAAAGGCAAGGGGCTACCTTCATCCCTGGTACAACTCCACCACAGTCAGTGAGGTTACCCCATGGATGGGCTTGCCCCAGGCTCTCCGTTCAGTCCCCAGCCCAATGCCGAATTGTGTGATCTCAGAGCTAGGTACCGAGCTTCTGACCCCACATGGGAGCTGTGCTCACCTGCAGACCGAAAGGGGCCGTTTCACAGGCTGTCTTCTGTGACCTCCCATGGCGCTCCACAACAAATAACAAATAACCTAGCTCTTATATAGCGCTGTTCACCATAGCTCTCCAAGTGCTTTTCAAAGGAGGTCAGTCCCATCAGCCCCATTTTACAGATGGGGAAACTGAGGCACAGAGCAGGGCAGTGACTTACCCAAGGTCACCCAACAGGCCGTGGTCCATGCCAGAAATAGAGCCCAGGTCTCCTGAATCCCAGTCCAGTGCTCTGCCCACTAGGACACAGAGCTGCAGTTTTAGTAAAGGTGACACATACAGCAGTGCTCTACCAAATGCAGAATTCAGCGTGGAAAGGGGAGCCATTAAAGGGCCTTTGCAGACATGGTAACAGCGCACATCACTGCAACCCCAGGATCTGTGGGGCTGAGCGGGGGTTGATGCTGGCAGTGGCAGATCCCCCTTCTACACACACAGCGTATGATAGAGATTCAGGACGAGACTGCAGCAATGGGAGAAGAGCAAGAGACTCCACAATCTTATTAAAGTAGAAGGCGCCCAGATGCTATGATGAGGGGCAGAAGTACAAAACCATATAACTAAGCACGAGGAGCCTATAATTCCCCAATGCGAATACTGCTCTGATGGTCCCATGAGTGCAAGGCTGTAGCTAACAATGGTGCTAAGTTGGCAAGTCACCCCAGCTGCCTCCACACTGGCCATGGGGACTGGCCCCAAATGGATTAGAGCACCCACTGTGATAAGGAGCAGCAGAACCCACCCTCTGCTGCGTTTGCCTCAAGCCCCTACTTGCCTTCCTTAACTTATGCAGCACTTTCTGCCCAGGTGTTTAAACTGAGCTGTGATGTAATTAAGCTCCGTGAGGTTTTGCTGAATCAGGCATGTGAATGGAGCTGGGAAATAGAAGGAAAGCAGCGTGAAAAGCCTTACTGAAAGGCTAGTTCTGAAAGGGGGAGAAGTGAGGAAACAGGCAAGGGAAGGCACTTGTGTCTGAAGGGGAAATAAATGGCACACGCAGTAGCTGTGGTTTGAACTGAGGCGAAAGAGATAATAGCCAAATAAATGATAATGGGGAGCAGTCATGGACCTGCAGGGCAAGGTGATTAAAGCAAGTCAGTTAATGGTTATGCAGATAATGGAGAAGCCTTTCAAAGGTTACAAAACGGCTCCGTAGGGTTTCAAAAGCTCTAATGAGGACTTAAATGAATAACTAAGAAAGGGAGATCATTCCTTGAGGCAAAACAGGGCGGTTTGCAAAAAAAATGTAGTACGGCAGCTAAGAAAATTTAGAAAAATATTGTATCTTAGCTGGTGAGCTAACAATTACCTAACGGAGGGTTTCCCAGCTGCTGCGCCGTCAGGTGTGCCATGGAATTTTGGAAAAGTCACTTGAGGGCGGGGAAAAAAATCTCATTTATTTTAGGGTCAGAACCAAATGGCATTTTGTTCTGTTGCTCTTCAGGCGTAGGTGTGAGAGACAGACGTCACACCAGGCTACGCTCAAATGTCCTTGCCGTTCGCATGGTCTTACATGGTAGCCATGTTTTCTTATCGGCCGTTAAGTTACAGTGGTGAATTTTGAACTGAAGACTCAGAAATGGACAAATATTTGAAGAAAGAGATTCTGGAACCTCCACATCTACATTCATTGATGAAGCAGAATGTGAATTCAGAAAAGTCAAAGTGGTGAGCTGATGTTCCTGTGAGAGTTGTCTGCAGCTTGGATTGTCATTAATAGGTGATGCCATCTTGCCATCTTCCACTGTCTTGTGTGTGAGGAGAAACTCTCAAACCATGCAGTGGTGCCAAGTAAGTTCAAATGACACCTTACAAGCAAACGTCCGTATCCCTTGCCAATAAGGAGAAATATTTTTTCATGTGTTTGAAGGATCAGAATAAAAAATAAGTGCAAATGATGAAAGACTGTGTAACTGTTTCTGATAAAGTGCTGGAAGCAAGCTACTTGGTCGCTGAGATTGTAATGAAGGCAAAAACGCTGCGTATAATTGCAGAGACATTAATTTGACCAGCATGCAAAGAAATGGTGAGGGTAAGGTTACGTCAATGAAATCGCAAAAGTTCCCCTTTCAGATCACACAAAAAGTCGCCACATAGATGACACGTCAGCTGACATTGAGACTGTATTCCGAGAAAAAAAATCAAATGGAAAATTTGCAGTACAACTTTATAAATCACCAGATATAAGTGGTCAGGCTCAGTACCTGGCTAACGTCAGGTACTTTGACGGAGGCAGCGTAAAAGAAAAAATGCACTGGCAAAAATGTCTTAGTGTATGCACAGATGCACAGACGTGACTGGCAAGTGAAGGGGTTTGTAAGCCAGGTCAAAGAACAAAACCCAGATGTGCTGGTCACCCACTGTTTCCTGCACCGTGACACTCTTGGGGCCAAAACACTGCCAGAAGAACTTCCTTTAATGTTAGATGGAGCAGTAAAGATAGTGAACTACTTAATAAAATCACAGTCCTTAAACATCACCTTTTCTGGCTGTTGTGTGAGGAAATGGGAACAGAACACCAGAGTTTACTTTTGCATGCAGAAAAGTGCTGGCTTTCCCGTGGAAAAGTTCTCTCGCATGTGTATGAGCTGAGAGAGGAGTTACACATGTTCTTAACTTTGGATCGCTGGTGTGGCATGGTCTGCAAAACTTGTCTAGCTGCCTGATGGATTCCACCATCTCCATGAACGGAACAGGCCAATGCAAGGTAGAAACGAGAACCTTCTCTCCCACCTGGATACCTTGCCTGGGTTGAGAGCTACGTTAGCCCTCCGGCATGAAAAGGTAGCAAAAGGCACAATAGAAATGTTCCCCCTGGCAAACGTGGCAGATCCTACTGGCAGCAGTTTGATCAATGTCACTGCTGAGCATTTGAAAAATCTGGAAGAAAAATTCAGCTCCTATTTTCCTTCAACCCATGTAGAAGATTTCGACTGGATCGGAGATCCCTGGAGTTCCCCTGCAATGGGAAGTGCAAAGAATCTGGCAGTAATGGCTCAAAAGCAAGTTGCCACATTAAGGATGGACTGGACTTTTAGACTTAAGTTTGGCCACATGCCTCTGGACTCGTTCTGGCTGAAGGTGGCAGATGAATACCCAGTAATCTCAGACCGTGCTATCTCCATCTTCTTGCCATTTTCAACGACATACCTGGGGGAGTTACATTTTCAAGCCTGACTTACATCAAAAACCGAGCATCTGAGATGGGTGGAGCCAGAGCTCTGAGTTGCACTGCCAGCATGTCCTGCCAAGACATGACTGCACATCAAGGCTAGCTCATGTTTCTCATGAAACATACGTTTTGGTTTAATAATTTTAGCGCTGGGGGAAGGCAGTGCGCCGCACAAATCTTTCATTGAAGTAAGTGTGCCTTAGACTGGAAAAGCTCAAGAAACACTGACCTAATCGATAACATGGCCCAGGGCTTCAACAGGTGTCACTTGACATGGTCCCATTCGCTGCCACAGTGCTACACGGATTTATACCAGTCGAGGAGCTGACTCCTGGTGTCTCAGAGCCCACTATTGAATTTATTTACACTTCACTCCACTTGATGTCAATGGAGGTCACTGCGAAGCCAGGCCAGTTAACCGAGTCCTTGTCTACACTCAGTCTTGCCCTGGTTTAGCGTTGGTTTCAGTAAGGGTATGGTTACACTGTAGTCTCAGCCTGTGCGCCGTACAGCTATGTCAGCAGGTGGAAGGGGCGGGGGGGGGTTCCACATACCTAGCCAACATAGTTACACCAGTATAAATTTAAAGCATAGACCAGGCCTAAGCTAAACTGCAATAAGCCACTCTTATACTGAACTAAAAGAGAGACAAGGTAGGTGAGGTAATATCTTTCATTGGACCGATTTCTGTTGGTGAGACAGACAAGCTTTCGAGCATACATGGAGCAGTTCTTCAGATCTGGGAAGGTACTCAGTGTCACCGCTAAATATAAGGTGGAACAGATTGTTAAGCATAGTGAGTTAACACATGTTGCAAGAGTCTGCAGTTGTATGACAAAGGAGAATTAGTGGGTTACAGACTGTTGTAATGAGCCATAAATCCAATGTCTTTAGTGAGTCCATGATTTTTAATGTCTACAAAGTTATGAATTTAAGGTTTGGGTGTGTCTTTTGAAGGTATTTTGCAGCATTGAGGACTAGGACCGAGAGGTCACAGATGGAGTGGCCATTTTCTGAAAAGTGTTCACCCATGGGTGATATGGTGTTTTTGTTGTATCATTTTTCTGTGTGATTTCATTCAGAAGTGTAGTGATTGTCTTGTTACCCGGTGTAAGCAAAGCCCTACCTGGGAAGGTGTGTATCCTGGATTTCCTCCTTGGAGCATAATTGTTGTTGGGGCGTTTAGTGCACTGGATGCAGTACACCACATGCTGGGATAGACATGGATCTTTGTAGCAGTGGAGATATGTCTGCAGGTTTTGCATCTGTTCTGGCAGGATCTGGAACCACTTGGAGTTGGTGTGTCCTCCTGGTCTGTGGGGAGCTTGCTTCTGATGATGAGCTTGGAGAGGTTGGGGGTGTTGTTTAAAGGCCAAAAGAGGGGGCTCAGGAAAGATTTTCTTTCAGGATGCAGTCTCCATCAAGTATGGGTTTTGGTTCTTGTCTGTTAGTGTTCTGGACTCTAAGAAATAAAGTAGTGTTACCTGCAACCTTCCAGAAAGAGAAAAAACAATAGACACTCTAACTTCGGTGCGTATGCTGTGAGCATACCCGCAACAAAACTAGAAATGAAGGTAAAGCTCTAACAAATCTATTGGCTCACAAGATAAGCGTTTAAAGTTCAGCTATATTTATTTTCACTTTTAATTCGCCTTTCTAATGAGTATAGTGACATTCATGGCTGCATGTGTCTTCATCACGAGAACTTCTTTCTAACCTGGAAATACTCTAACCTCGCCAAATCAGTTGCAGCCAAGTCACATGGCCAGACAGCTAGTGTGTGGAGATCACTTCTTATTATACCAGACATGATTTGGGGAGAATTCTCCTGATTCATGTGGACTGCAGTACTTCTCCACAGTGGGCCTCAAGGCCTTTTGGAAAAGAAAGGGATATACCAACACAAAAACTTGGGGACACTTGGGCTGCAGGCACAAATTAATATGCTGGGTGTATATTATCTAGCAGCAATGTTAAAAAAAAACCACCTAAAATACTAGAAATCCTGGAAATTTGGGAGTAAGGTCACATCCGCACAACACATTACCAAGAACACTCAAATAATCACCATCACTTTAACTCTACCCTAGCACAGACTGCAAAACCCAGCAGGCAGACTTGAAAATAAACCTAGCATTCCAGTAAACGGGGATCAGGAAAAGCAAGAGAAGTGGCTGGGCATTCCTGCATATCTTGCTCACCTGTCTCCATTAAGGAGATCCAAGCCATTGACTCCAACGGATCTTGGTTCATGGTCCTGGTGAGCGAAGTTCCCCTCCCCGCAGTCACTTCCTGTTTGCAAAAAGGAGAACTTTAAGGCTCTAAATATGTGATTATTAAATCGTGAAAAAAAGGCATAGAAATTTGTAAGGTGGAGACATGCCTATGCTCCTTATAACAATAAAGATGAGGAGAGCCTTGCTTACCTGGAAATGCAATACCTGAATTGTTAATCACAATCTCTCTAGGCTGTTGGAAACCCAGGTCATTCTGAGCTATTGTCAAAAATAGATTGCAAAACAATTGTTTTTTTTTTCCATCTGCATTTACAAATTAAGCAGAGAATTCTCCCTGAGATATATAAGAACTTAAGTTTCATTAATGCTAACAGGCGTGCAGGTATACACATGGAGGGAGCGAGAGTTTAACTCTAGACTTGCAGAAGCATAAAATGAGGACTGAGAAGGTATGGGCATCTTTTAGAAGGAAGAAATGAGAGCAGAGACTTCTTTAGAGGGTGATGGGCACTTGTGAGAGCAGTCTCGCCAACTCTTGCCATTTTATTGTGAGTCTTATGACACTCAACGTTTTTCTCAAAGCCTCCGCTCCTGTAGTCTTGTGATTACAAGAGACCCTCAGCTTCCATTTCTTTACAAAAGTAAGTGATTATGGAGAAGATGCTTGAAAACATGAACCCTGAAGGCTCAAAATCCAGAAAGCAAATAAACGCTTTCAACATTTCTTATTTTTTTTTAAATCTTGTGATTTTTAAGCCAATATCGTGAATTGGGGGGCTGGCCTATGATTTTACAATGCTTGAGGTTGGCAATCCCGTGTAATTTCTGTTTGGATCAGCATCTCCGAGTGCGGATATTTATCTCAAGTTTGTCCAAACGTATCTGAACATCTTTGGTTTGCAGGTGAGGCTAGAAATCCTGTGAGATCAGGTTGTCTCAGGAGACTTCCTGATTTGAATCAGTTCTGAAATTACCAAGAAAAGTTTTTATAGCGGATGGCTGTGTACCTTTTTCTTCATTGCTGCTGAAAGTAGGAAGTGAATCGAAAGAGAAGACCTATTAATGAGCCAGTCCTTCCCCCAACCCCCTTCCAAAGGGCTGTTCTTTTAAATGTTGTCATAAAATGTGAAAACTTCAAAAATAGTTCAATTCTGGGTTGGCTGTCATTTGATCTGAATCAGTTTTGCCCATCCCTAATCAAAAGCTCGTTAATGTTTAAAATTGAGAAGGTGCTATGAATAGAAAATGCACTTCCAAGTGTGCTAAAAGAAGTGGGAGTAGAAAGTGGAGCAGCTTAAAGAGCAATTGTTGCCAGCTCACTCGGCTTGGGAGAGATCTTTGCAAACTTAAAAGCAGCCAGCATTACATTATTCTTTTTAAATGACCTCGAGGACCCACCTGGAAAACTACAGTCCAGTTAGCCAGTCAGAAAGAACATTAAAAGTGCAAATAGGCAAACATTTGAAAAATGCAGCCTTTAATTAATAAAGCACGTGGTTTCAGGGAAAGTAGGTTGAGCCCTAATAATGTTTTGGAATCCTCAACACTGTCACTGCTACTGTAGAAGACGGAGATTCAATGGGAATCATGAAACCCTTAGATTTTCTGAGAGCTTTCAACATTTTGTACTAGGAGGGTAATGTCAAAGGTGGGACGTGACAGAGCTAAGTGCCAAAATTTGCAAATGGCTGTTAAAATTAGACTAAAGGGAAAGTAACACAGGATAGCCAAATGGGAGTCTTTTCAAGCCAGACTGATGTTTTCAGGGCCATACCAGGGCTGACACTCCAATCTATGTAGAAATCCTTACAATCAATTCCACTCTGATCATGGCAACCTCAGGTATACGTGGTGAGCGCCACTTGGGGGGACGCAAAGCAGCTTTGAATGGTAACCAATTGAAAGGTGTAAAAGCATGAGGCCGAGAAGAGGAGAAATCTCTGCTCCTGGAAACATTGCTGTAGCTCAGGCAAGACCAGTGTCACTCACTGTGCAAGGTGCGGTTGACAGCAAAGAAAGCAAAGCGGAGGTTGGTTCGGATCACTCAGAGCGTAGGGATGGTATAAATCAAATTAATGGCGGTATTACAGCCCACTGAAAAGCTCCAATTACCTTTCTCTTTGAGCTCTGGAAGCTCACGCCTGCCCCGTTTCATGGGTGTACAAGCCTATAAAATCAGCCACTGTGCACATGCGGCTGCAGCCCAAGAAACTCACTCTGGTGCGGCGGCCACAAAACCTAATGCACCATTAAAACCTCCCCGTGGGAGAGATGCGGGTGGAAGAGAGCTTCACCATGATTAAGTGACTCCGGTAGGGAAGTGGAGGGGAAGGGATGTCGCCGCGATACCACGCTGTACCTGCCTCCTGCCCCTAGGCGCGGCACGTGGATTTACCATTTCTGCTAGGGCCTTTCTGTGGGTGGCATGAATAGCCGCCTGGCTGCTTTGACAGCTGACTGACTGACTGTCTGTGACTTCCCACCTCAGCGGGGAGGAGCTCCCTCAGTCTGGGTAGCAGGGCATATGCAACGGCTTTGTTTTCTCGTGGTAAAAGACAGCCAGGATGCCCCCGCCCCTTAGCATGATATCAGGACACCCCACAGTCTCACAATAGGGCAGTGCCATCACCCCCCTGGACAGATGGGGAACTGAACACAGAGAGAGTAAGGGTCAGATTTTTAATGCTATTTAGAAACCTAAGGGAATTAAGCACGTAAATGCCCTCAAAATCTGTCCCTAAAGGACTTGCCCAAGGTCAGGCATGAGAGCAAGGAATAGAAGCCAAGGGTCCGGTTCTCACTCTAGCCACTGGGCCCCCATACTCTCTGCTGAAATGAGGGGGAAAGCAGGAGTGACTTGGGCTTGTTCTCAGGACAAATCAAACGCCTGTTTTTGAGGAAATCTATGTTCTTAAGGCTTGCGATGAATCCCAAGGGCAGTTAAATCAAATGCAGGCACCATCAGATATTAGACAGGCTGGAATGTTGCATGCATGCAGCACCCAACAAACACATCCCTGTAGCGGGTCAGTCTGGTGGCTGACTGGCCTAGAGGTCAGGCAGTGGCTGCACAGTTCTCTTCAGTCTGCTTGTTCTAGAGGGGTCCTGCCAGGGCATATACAGCTGGCCTCTCCCTCCTTTTCATAGATTCTAGGACTGGAAGGGACCTCGAGAGGTCATCGAGTCCAGTCCCCTGCCCTCATGGCAGGACCAAATACTGTCTAGACCATCCCTGATAGACATTTATCTAACCTACTCTTAAATATCTCCAGAGATGGAGATTCCACCACCTCCCTAGGCAATTTATTCCAGTGTTTAACCACCTTGGCAGTTAGGAACTTTTTCCTAATATTCAACCTAAACCTCCCTTGCTGCAGTTTAAGCCCATTGCTTCTTGTTCTATCCTTAGAGGCTAAGGTGAAGAAGTTTTCTCCCTCCTCCTTATGACACCCTTTGTGTCCCTTCTTCTCCTCTTGGGGTTCTGTCAGGGAGGGGGAGCAGGCGAGAGGGACCTGGGCTCTCCCACTCCACTGGCTCCCCACCGAGGACCCTAACTCATTGGGCCACCCCAAGTTACACTCCCCCCATGTGGCTTCCTACCAGGCTCTGCCTCCTGCGTTTGGGGCATAGTCACCGTCTTTGCAGTGTCCGTGTTCCCTCCCTCAGGGCTTCTCCTGGGTTCCCAACTCAAAACAAGGGGTGGGGAATTTGGATCACCACTTCTAGAGTGGCCTTACCAATGCTGAAGTCACTCTTCCCACAACTCCAGGCATCGGCCTCACTCCCTGGTGCAGCTGGCACCTCTTCCCCTGCCCCTGGGTTACCAGTTACCCTTTAAAGCAACCCTCCACCTGGCGCATGCCGTGCAGCGGCTGAGAGATGGGTGTGACAGATTGTCACGCCTGGGGTGCAGTTTGGGAGCTGTGGGAACCACTGCACCCCTTTAACCTGCCAGTGGGGCTGGCCTTTCGTACACTGCTCTGTTGGTGACTCACAGCCTCTTGAGGCCCTGTGGTCGCCCAACACAACAGCAGGTGCTGCCACACACCCAAACTGAGCTACCTGAGTGCCTTACTCAAAGACAGGCAGGAGACAACAGCCAACTTCCCAGCTCCTCCACCCTGCACCCTTGCTGGACTATAAACCCAAAATTGTACCGTCTTGCACTACACAAGGATCTGTACAATGTAAGCTCATAAAGTTCGCCCTCCCCTCAATGTGGAAAGGATATGCACAATACGCTTGTGTTAACCAAACTGAGATTTTTTCCCAGATACTTCACTCAAAGGTACACTGGTTTAGTTTATTGACTACAAAAGGATAGATTTTAAGTGATTATAAGTGATAGCACACAGATCAAAGCAGATTTCCTAGTAAATAAACAAAACCGCAAACTAAGCCTAAAATAATAGAAAGATTGGATATGAATCAGCAATTTCTCACCCTGACAGATGATACCAGCAGGTTTGCAGATTCTCACAGCTCAAGCTGCGCTTGCTTTGTAGCTTGGGATCCCCACCCCTGTTCCAAGTCCTTTTCTTTTGGAGCTTCTCTCAGGTGTTGAGCTGTGGGGGAGTGAAGAACAACCGATGACGTCACTCCCGGCCTTATATAGCTTTTCCATATGGCGGGAACCCTTTGTTTCAAACTTGGCTCCCTGAACAGTTTGTGGAACAATACGGATACCCAAAGTGGAGTTCAGAATCATGTGATCTGGTCACATGCCCTTGCGGAGTCAGAGCAGCCATTACTTACAGGCTGGCTGAAACATTTACAGGAAGGCTAAGCTTTTCCACAGCCCATTGTCTTTGTTGATGAGCCATTCAAACTGAAGAGAGTTGGCAGTTTTTCAAAGAGACATTATTAAGGGCACAAGAGCAAACTATTCCACTGTGTAGGAAAGATAGGAAGTATGGCAAAAGACCACCCTGGCTTAACCAGGAGATCTTCAATAATCTAAAAATAAAAAAAAGAGTCCTACAAAAAGTGGAACGAGTTCAAATTACAAAGGATGGATATACACAAATAACACAAGTATGTAGGGACAAAATTAGAAAGGCCAAGGCACAAATTGAAATCAAACTAACTGGAGACATACAGGGTAACAAGAAAACATTCTACAAATACATTAGAAGCAAGAGGAAGACTAAGGACAGGGTAGGCCCGTTACTCAATGAGGGGGGGAAATAATAAAAGAAAATGTGGAAATGGCAGAGGTGCTTGCCTAGATCCACTGACTTCAACGAAGTGACTCTGATTACACTAGTTAAGGGCCTGGCCCTCTGTGTTGACAAGTGGGGTCAGGTACTAAGTCAGTTAAAGCTTCCTTCACAAGTGAAGGCAATATCATCTAATGGCACAGATTGACTTTTCATTTGGTTTGCCGGAGAATGTTGTTGCAGGTTGTTCTGTCCCTTCCATATTAGGAGATTCTCCACCCACCCCTATTGTCACTGTTCTTTACCTCGATTTGAAATTCCTCTCTTTCATGGGTGAATCTAGCTATGCAGAGTCTCAGGCCTTGGCTACACTTACCCGCTAGTTCGGCGGCTGGCAATCGAACTTCTGGGTTCGACTTATCGCGTCTAGTCTGGACGCGATAAGTCGAACCCGGAAGTGCTCGCTGTCGACTGCGGTACTCCAGCTCGGCGAGAGGAGTACCGCGGAGTCGACGGGGGAGCCTGCCTGCCGAGTGTGGACCAAGGTAAGTTCGAACTAAGGTACTTCGAACTTCAGCTACGTTATTCACGTAGCTGAAGTTGCGTACCTTAGTTCGAATTAGGGGGGTAGTGTAGACCTGGCCTTAGGCTGTGACTACGAGGGGGATCCAATGTTTATCCTGGAAGCCCTCCCATTCCCTTCAGTGAGGATCCAGGTGTGAGAGACTTGAAGGAAGGGTCAGATCCATGTCCATTGACGTCAGTGAAAAGATTTCTATTGACTTTGATAGGCTTTGGATCAGGCTCTAAGTTTTTGCAGGATCAGGGCCGTTTTTTTGGGGAGGGGGGGGTTAAATGGAAGCTGAGAGTCTCCTCCACAAGGCCCAAAGGTCAGCTCTGCTAACAAGGGGCTGCCCCTACAATTCATTAGCAATCAGTCTCTGGGTTTACCAAGATTTCCACTGAGATCAAACTGCCTGTAAAGGCAGAACAGAAAAAGATTCAAATCTTTTGATGAATACAAACAGGAAGGCATCTTAGCTCTCCATTTCAGCTGGAATTTGTGTCTGGTGGTTTTGGGGGGAAGGTGACGGGTTTAAAATGAATGCCAACAAAAGATGTCGCCTCTAAGGATGAGTTGCTGTCAATAGCTGTGAATTTTTAAGCCATGACTAAAAAAAATTCTCTGGCTCCACCTTGCACTCGCGGCTCCACAGGGAGTGATAAATTCATTAACCTTCTACAGTACCCAGACATCTCTGCAATTAGAAACATACCCAGCACCTTGAGAAAGCACCTTGATGTAGAAATGATCTAACAACCACATTCTGCCATAATCCGGAGACAAGGGGCTGGCAACTTATACATTTCTGTCTCCCCAGAACGCTGTTTGTCAGCGTTGCCAGTAGTTTTCTCAGCTGAGGAGAGGTGTACAGCAGTCATTTTAGTTTGCATTAACGAGCAACTGACAGACATGCATTAGTTTTCACTGATGACACAATGGACCAAATTCACTCCTCGTGACCCCACTGGAGTTGTGCGTTCTTACACTGCTGCTGAATTTGGCCCAAGGTACCTAATTAATTAAAATTAAAGCTAATTTCAAGCAGAAACATTCTCCATTTCAGACACTCTTTTAGTTGCCTTTCCCATCTAATATAACGCAGCCACTCTGAAGAGCTGGCAAACGCATGCACAAGTACAAGGCATTTCTGCAGTAGCATCTTTACTAAGGAAACCAAAGAAAGGCATATCTTCCTCTGGACGAAATTCTGACCAGCACTGTGACAGTGAGAATGTTTCCCAGGCCAGTGTAGGCTGGGTGCTGATGCTGCATTCAATATCTGAAAATCAGGAAAGGAATGAACATACAAGTCAAATTAGTTATAGTGTTATGGCTGATTCAACATTATCATCAGGTCTCATGATTTCCTTGTCCCTCTTCCTCTGCTTCCAGACATGTCTGCTCTAAGACAAAAAGGCTTCAAGGTTGATTATTTGAGTTAATAGTATGATTTTATGTCCTCTGGCAATAGCATCTGAATGTCCTAGTCATACAATTTTTTTCTATCAGCTCTGATATCAGCACAATTCTCTGAGCCTCATGCTCTATAAACTGCATGTAATAGCTTTAGGACAACATAAAGGTAGTTACAGAATAGATACTGATTCAGCAGTCCGTCCCTATTCAGTAAAGCAGGTACTTTATTTTAGGCACATGCTTTCCAATGGGACTTAAGCACATGCTTAAAATTAAGTGCTTTGATGAATAGGAATGGATTTAAGCATGTGCTTAAATGCTTTCTTGAATGGAGACCTAGATGAATCATTTGCAGGGGATAATTTAGTCAAGGAATTTCATCACTTTTTCTGTTCGCAAATTGTCTGCAAACAGCTTCCCGTTTTCTCCTATTTGCTGATTATTCACTGACTAATTTTGTGAATAGTTCTTTGGTCTGTAAGTCATCTGAGAGGGGTTCACTGGGGGCATTTGGAATTCAAACTCTGTTGGTTAGTTTTGATTGGCCGTTTAGGTCCCATGCAAGGTTTTTTCCCTGAGTGAATGAGCGTAACTCTAAAGCTCAGGACTCCAGTGCAAATATTCACATTCACAAAGTCAATCTTCTCTTTCCCCAAATAGTCACCAACATTTCCATAAAATTCACTGTTTCCTTGAATGATCCCGAGATAAAATTGTCAGCTAGCTTATTTGTGGAAAGTGAATTCAAAAGGGCTATGAATAGAATCAAAGTGACTGTGTTTAGATCTGCCTTAGAATATTTATTTAAAAACTTGTTTTGCAATATCCACCCAGCCTTACTTACATCATCCTTTGGATTTAATTTGTAGACTCCTATGAATGGCATTTGGCACTCAACACCAATTATTAACAGAGAAAGCTGTTCTCCTAATTCCCCAAGCACTGTGTTAATTGGTACATTAAAGTTAGAGGTATATTATTGAGGCCCAGATCAGGATCAGGACCATATTCTGCTGGAAATCACTAGTGTTTCTGTAATAAAAGAGAATCTCATTTGGCCAGACCCTCAGCTGGTGAATAGCTCCATTGACTTCAGTGGTATTGTCACAGTAATGATGCTATGGTGCTGCAGGATAGTTCAGGTTGAGAGGTCATTTTTCTTTCTAAAGCCAGGTTCTTTCCAACATATTTTTTAAAAAGGGAGGGGAAGGGGCTGAAATGTATTGTGGTTTCTTAGCAGAGAAATAGATTTTTTAAATATAATACAAATCTGTTCAGCTCTTATCTAAATGTGACCAAAGGCATTCTTCACCTGATATTTTTCAAATACGGTTTGTTTGGGGTTTTTTTTTTGAGCTCAGATAACTCAAAAGCAACTTTCTGTGTAAACTTTCAGAGTGGCATGTAGTACATCCCCTCCTGAATGGAGCAGATATCTTTTTTCCTTTGTTTGAAGAAATTTGGCCCATCACGGGATCTTTGCTGTGACACGCTCTGTTTCCTTGACATGAACAATGAATGATTGACTTCAGGCAGGCACAAAATGGCAGTTTTCTATGACCAAAGCCTGCTTTGCAATGCGCTCGCTGAGGCTTGTGATATGCTCTCTGTGGTTGATGTGTGACACACAGGGTGTCTAAGACAGTACAGACAGCCCACCAGCCTCCCATGTGATACTCAGCTTGTGTGCTAGAGTGAGTGATGTCAAACAAGGGAATTCATGAAGGAGTTAGATGCTTCAGAGGGAGTGAACAGAACAGGGGAATTTAGATTGATCCATCCCCTATTGTCCAGCCCCTGCTTCTGGCAATCAGAGGTTTAGAGACACACCACTGACCATTGATGGACCTATCTTCCATGAACTTAGCTAAATTTTTTTTAACACAGTTATACTTTTGGCCATCACAATATTCCCTGGTAACAAGTTTTATGGTTGACTGTATGTTGTGTGAAGAAGTACTTCCTTCTGTTTATTGTAAACCTGCTGCCTGTTAATTTTATTGGGTGACCCCTGGTTCTTGTGTTATGTGAAGGGGTAAATAACACTTCCCTATTAGCTTTTTCCACACCATTTGTGATATTATAGACCTCTGTCATAACCCATCTTTTCCAAGCTGAAAAGTCTCAGTCTTATTAATCTATCCTCAGATGGAAGCTGTTCCATGCTGCTAATCATTTTTGTTGCCCTTCTCTCTACCTTTTCCAATTCTAATATATCTTTTTTGAGATGGGACAACCAGAACTGCATGCAGTAGACAAGGTGTGGGCATACCATGGATTTATATAGTGGCATGATGCTATTTTCTGTTTTAATATCTATCCCTTTCCTAAGGGTTCCTAACATTCTCTTCACCTTTTTGACTGCCACTGCACACTGAGTGGATGTTTTCAGAGAACGATTCACGATGACTCTAAGATCTTTTTTGAGTAGTAACAGCTAATTTAGATCCTATCATTTTGTATGTATAGTTGGGAATATGTTTTCTAATATGCATTACTTTGCACCTATCAATGTTTAATTTCATCTGCCATTTTGTTGCCCAGACACCCAGTTTAGTGAGATCCCTTTGTAACTCTTTGTAGTCTATTTTGGACTTAACTATCTTGAGTAATTTTGTATCATCTGCAGATTTTGCCACCTCACTGTTCAGCCCCTTTTCCAATCAGGTTCCAGTACAGATCCTTGGGAGACCTCACTATTTACCTCTCTTCATTGTGAAAATTGACCATTTATTCCTACCTTTGTTTCCTGTCTTTTAACCAGTTACTGATCCATGAGAGGACCTTTGCTTCTATCCCATGACTGCTTACTTTGCTTAAAAGCCTTTGGTGTGGGACCTTGTCAAAGGCTTTCTGATCACCCTTGTTCACGTTGTTGACAGGGCCAGCTCCAGGCACCAGCGTAGCCAGCAGGTGCCTGGGGCGGCCCAGGAAGAGGGGAGTGGCACGTCCGGCCATTTGGTGGCAATTCGGCGGCGGTGCCATCAGTCCCTCTTGGAGCAAAGGACCTGCCGCCGAATTGTCGCCGTAGAATGAAGCGGTGCTAGAGCTGCCGCCGATCGCGGCTTTTTTTTTTTTTCCCCTGCTTGGGGCGGCAAAAACGCTAGGGCCAGCCCTGCTTGTTGACTCCCTCAAGGAATTCTAAAAGATTGGTGAGGCATGAGTTCCTTTTACAAAAGCCATGTCGACTCTCCCCTTGCAAATCGTGTTTATCTATGTCATCTGATAATTTTGTCCTTTAGTATAGTTTCAAACATTTTGCCTAGTAGTGAAGTTAATCTTACCAGCCTATAATTGCCAGGATCACCTCTGGAGCCTTGTAAAAAAAAATTGCATTACATTAGCTACCCTCCAGTCATCTGGTACAGAGGCTGATTTAAGTGATAGGTTACATACCACATTCATAATTATTAAAGTGAGCCCCAGCTGTGTACAGAGCACAGATGAAAACATGATTCCTGCCTAAGAGCAAACAGTACAATTCACACTTGTGACACAGAGGGCCTGAGCCAATGCGTAAGGAAGTCAACGGAAAGACTCCCATGAACTTCAACGGGTTTTGGATCAGACACAATCATGCCCCAGAAGCTTCATGAATTTGTACTGGAAATGTGTTATTTGTCATTCACCATTCACTAACCTGCATTTTAATCAGGGAACAGAAAATATCCCATGTGGTCAATCACATGCCAGGAATAGCCAATAATGAAAGCAAACTGTCTGCACACTGAAAGTTCAGCAGCCTGAAAATTATGTGCGGAAATCTTTGGCCAATACTTAGGAGTACCGAATGCATTCACAAATCAGAAAAGCTTAGAGAATGATTCATGAGCCCAAAATAATGCTATATTCATCACATTTAGCATTCACTGAATACTATTTACCCTACTTGATTTTCAAGAACACATGTTCTCTATAATATATTGTGATGGTATAATTTGCCTTGCAAATCCATTTTAGAGTAACATAAGAACATGTTCTTAATGACAGTCCTCTTCCTACAAAGTGCATCTCACATTTTCTCTCTAATATTGGATGAAAACATTGTTATCCCACAGTTAATTGACGGGGTGAAAGGAGGGATTTCAAGGTCACTTCTTGTATGGAGAAGGAGGAAACGTTTAATGAGTCTAGTATAGTGTGGTACTACAGTCATAAGTGGAATGAAGCTTTAAGTAAGTTGGAATCACTGCTCCCAGAAGATGTCCCAGTGCAGACTGTAGCGTGAGGACATAAGCACAGAAAGTCATGCTTTAAGCAGCAACTAGAGAGCTCCCTGACCAGGAACTTCCTACACATATTAAGCTCCCTGCTGCAACACATCCTGGTCTTCTCTGGTAACTGTGGAAGACCAGGAACTCTATAACCATTCCACATCTCCCTTTCTTTATAGTAAAAGCTTAAAATTTAAATTATAAACCAAATGTCTACACACAACAGTTCAAAACGAACTTCAAATTCCTTAAAATACTTTACACTGCTATGTCCCCTTGTCAACTGCATTTCAGTAGTCCTGAGCAACATTCTAAAGATCAAGTCTTTGAGGGGGTCTGATCAGTCTTCCGGACCATGTGCTCAGTTCTGTTGAGTTTGTGCATGGAGTTCCCTGTGGAGGGGGCTCTCTTTCTGGAAAATATTGAAAATGAATTAAATTCCTCTGGAGGCCTTTTGGAGTCTCCACTAGGTAGGATTTGGGAGTTTCTGTCAAGTTCGAAACAGTTCCAAAGGTCTGGGGGCTTTTGAGCCAGACTTTGTTCCCTGGTCTCAGTTCAGGGAGTGTTTTTGTTCTGTGCAAACACTGAAGTTTTATTGTTGTCGAACTTTTTTATTTCAGCATCCAATTTTCAAAATTCCTTCCAGTTGGGCCATGTAGATTTAAGTTGCGTTGGTGCCACAGGTAAAGGCTTCCTTAGTTATCTTCCCAGCCGACATGCTGCTGGAGGTAGCCCAGATGCAAGCCGTGTTGACCAAAATGCCAGGAATACTTTATACAGGTCCACTGATATTTGCAGAAGTCTTTTTAAAGTCTGCATTGATTTCTCCACCTTTGTGTCTTTTCTCTTTCCTGTGTCAGTATTGCCTGATGCAGTCTCCCCTGTGCTGCTAGTACGTAAGTCACTCCGCTATTTCTTTATGGTTTCTTGCATTCTCGCTTTTGCCATATCTTTTCCTAGTGTGAAATCTGGGTCTAACTGAAATTGTGCTAATAAATTGGTGTCTCTTATACCAACAAACTATCCTGTCTCTTATTAATTCTTCATCTAACATTCCATATTTGCAATGTTCAGCAAGACTATGAACTGCGCTGGTAAGAGTCTCAGCTGTTTCCCCTTGTTCCTGGCACCTCTTATTAAATTTGGCCCTTTCATACATAATACATGGGGGGGGGATAGCTCAGTGGTTTGAGCATTGGCCTGCTAAACCCAGGGTTATGAGTTGAGGGGGCCATTTAGGGAACAGGGGTGTGTATTTAAAAAAAAAAAACTGTCTGGGGATTTGTCCTGCTTTGAGGCGGGAGTTGGACTAGATGATCTTCTGAGGTCCCTTCCAACCCTGATATTCTGTTCTCTGATTCTATCTTCCTATGAAACAGGTATCAAAAGCCTCTCTCATTTTGAAGTATTCTTTCCGTACCCCTCATCTGTGAGGATTAGGACACACAGGATGTCATCAACAGCATCAAACATGGCTAATATCAGAGTTACCTGGTATCCTGGTGCTTTCTCTGTTAAACTGGAAGCCACTTGGAATTGTGCAAAGCTGCAGATAAAACAAGGCCAGCTGCCTAAGTTGCCAAAATCAAACTTGTCTAATAGATCCATTGGTGCTGTGGGCGCCATTGCTGTGCTGAGGCAGGACTCTCCCTCCTTCTCACTGCAGGTTTCACAGGTCTCCTTCCTGATTTCCCACTTTCCCCACTCACTCAGCACAGTAACAACGTGGAGGTCTCTCGTCTTTCCTTTACTCTTCTTTTGAGAGAGGGATCCACTCACTACTGACTCCATGTGGCACAAGGACACAAAGAGCCATGCTTTAAGCAGCAACTAGAGAACCCCCTAACTGGGAAGCACCAACGTTTACTAAGCTCCCCACTGCAACACTCAACAACCACTCCCCACAGAGATAGTTGTCTAATGAACAGGTTACTTTCATTTGGTGCAATGTTAACCTCAACCAGTGCTTCAATACCTGTCACATAGTGTGACCCAGCACTGCAATGCCAACAGACCCCAGTTGTCGGCACGCAGGATCAAACCGGGGACCTCTGGAGCTTAATGCATGAGTCTCTACCGCATGAGCTAAAAGCCATGTGGTTGGTAGCTAAGGTTGTAAAGCAGACTCTTTTTATCTCTCTCTAAGTGGTCTCAGTGCCACTAGGTGGGACAGAACACCGCACCCAGAAGGTGTGTGGGTTACACAACTATATTACAAGAAATTCACTTAAGCCTTTGGAATCTCTGTATTTATATAGATTAGTTGTGAGCATGGCTGGTGAACCAAGGATGACATACATTTCTAGACCAGCCTACACAGACTTTCTAACCCTTTTGAGATTTCCTTATCAGGACCAGGATTCAGCAGTATATTTTCTCCACTTAATTTCAATAGCAGTATGATCATAAGAAAAGTATCTCCAGCACAGTCTGCCATTTGAACAGATGTTTCATCAGTTTAAACTCTCAACATTTTTAACAAGTGACATGTGTTTTATGGTGCCATTTAGAGATGCTGTATTCTTAAACATAATCAGAGTGATTAACTGTTGTTTCTTATGTGAGCCTTTAGTTTTTTAAGTTTGACATTTGAATAAATATTCTCTTTCATACCATAAAGTAATAATGAATGCAGAACAGAGCATCTCTAATCGGATTATGTGGCATATAAAACAATATTGGATCACCTATGTAGTCTAAATAAAACCATGAAAATATGCCTCCGGACATAAAATGAGCAAATGTACACTTGTGTGCTAATCACTGACTCCGCGTAGTCCCTGTAGGTTCTGATCAACCAGCGTGAGCAGCTTCTCCTGCTCCTCCAAAAAATTCTCAGCATCCTTGAGGAGCGTCACCTGAACTCTGTGAGCCTTCGAAAGGCTCTCAAAATATATGTTGTGTCCCTTCCTCAACACCTTTTCTTTCAGAAGGGGCGTCTGAACATTCCCAGGGTTCAGATGTGCTGGGAAATGCTGACTATAAACTCTCCGTTGCTGAATCCACTCTGCTTTACTGCGTTCGTTGTCACCAACCGATGATTTATAACGTCGATGCTCCCTCCCTTGTGCCTGGGACATCAGGGACAGAGGTGGCGTGGCTGATTTCCTAAATCCACAAGCACCATCAGCCAGCAAAGGAACCCAACTAGGGCAAAATCCAAACACTTTCACATGATCACCCAAAAAGCAGTGAGTGCTGGATCCTACCCACAGTCGCTCAGACCCCACTCAGCTGCGCAGCACCCATAACTGGAGCCAGATTTTCAAAAGAGCTCAGCTGAACACTTTTGAAAATCTGGCCTAGGGCCTTGTCTCCAACGGGGGGAAAGGGATGTTCCTAACATGAGTTAGATAACTTGAGGGAAAATTCCAGCAAAGATGAAGCACTAGGTGGCCTTAAAGACAAAGGATATGTCTTCATTGCACCGTTAACTCAGACTTTTATCAAGGCGTTACCCTGCCTGCTTTCCAACCACACACAAAATCCCCTCACACGTGTGTGTGGTGCTTTTAGCCTGGGCTAGCTGGTCCATCTGGGGCTTATGCTTATGCTCAGGCTGGTATCCCGCACCCCTTGCAGTGTGAATGCAGGCTAAACCATCGGAGTGCTGATAGTCCTCCAACGCCTCCCCACAATTCCCCCGTTTGCCAAGAAGAACAGACAAGTTCTCCCACTATTCACTGGGAAAGAATCATGGAGCAACTCAGCTTAGTGCAGTGCTGAGAAACATGGCATATGTCCCCAGAAGTTCTAGCATCACACACAGGGGAGAGCAGCACCATTGGGTCTGTCTACTCAGCAACTAGACATCCACAGCTGGCCCGTGCCAGCCGCCTCGGGCTCTCACTGCAGGGCTGTTTCATTGCTCTGCAGACGTCTGGGTTCAAGCTGAGGTCTAGGCTCTAGGACCCTGCAAGATGGGAGGGTCCCAGAGTTTGGACTGCAGCTCAAACCCAGATGTCTACACAGCAATGAAACAGGCCCACAGCCCAAGCCCCTGAGCCCAAGTCGGCTGGCACAGGCCAGCTCCAAGTGTTCCTTTGCTGTGTAGACAGACCCAGTGAGGACACCCTAACTCAGGACTGGCTCTGTGGTGTGGCTGTTCACACCTTTGCTCGGCCTATCCAAGTGCTCAGACCCAGGGGCAGATCACCCAAGTTAATTCTGCAGTGAAGACAGACTCCAAGGGGGAGCCTGGTGCTTACCTACACCTGCAAACATGCGAAAACTAAAATCAGCCTTGTCTTCATTTGGATTTTATCTCGAGTTAAGAACACATCTTTTTCATTAGTGAAGACAAGCGCTTAGGACATGTCTAAACTAGAGTTTGTGGCATTTTTGGCGCTCAAGTGAATCGACTGCCAGTTCACTAACACTTTTGTAAATGCCAGTCTAGACATTGCTCAAATATTTGGCCCTAGATACAAATGTTTCTGGTTTACCCAAGGCTTCTGATCTCACTTGATTCTAAAGATGGCCACAGTTTTAGGGCAGAGTAATCTCATTTCAGCTGAACCCGTCTTCCTATCCATAATAACTGTAATACACTGACGATAGTACTTAGCGCACAGTCATGACATTTCCTTTGAAAGGAATGGCTGCTGTAGTGTGATATTAGAGACGGAAACTAAAGCAGTTTATGATTGGTTATTTGTATCACTTTAGTGCCTAGCAGCTCCCGTCATGGACCAAGACCCCACTGTGCTAGGTGCTGTACTAACAGAGAACAAAAAGACATCTATGTCCCACAGGGTTTATAACTGAAGTATAAGAAAAGAGGCAACCGGTGGCTACAGACAGACAGGTGGGGGAGAGTCTAGAGTTTAGATAAAAGGGGAGGCTGTGTTGTTTATGGTAGATACTGAATTTCAGCCCCCCTAAACCTGGTGCCCACAACCTTAGGGTGGGGAAATGTGAATGCAAAGTTTTGGGGTGCCAAGTGCATTTCTGAGAGCCAAATGGGTCACTCTGCACCCAGTGGCTCAGTCTGCACACACATCCGACGAAGTGAGTATTCACCCACGAAAGCTCATGCTCCAATACGTCGGTTAGTCTATAAGGTGCCACAGGACTCTTTGCTGCTTTTACAGATCCAGACTAACACGGCTACCCCTCTGATACTCTGCACACACACTTACTGTCCACACACATACCCTATGCTTTGTGCACGAGAAAAAATGTATGCATGAAAGAAGCATAGGTGGAGTGAGGCAGAACTATGCCCCCCCTTCTCCCCGTCCTGAGGGGAGGAGCTGTTATTCTGAATGGCTCTGATGTAGGAGAGAAGGGGTCTGTGGGTTCCTTACCACAAAAGGAGGCTAACCTGTGACTGGTAAATTACACTGAATAAACCGGCAAGGAAAAAGTAAGAGCACATACATAGACTGGAATTACATGTCTTGTGGGCCTTTTATGGCTAGTTAAGATGAAGGTCAAAAAATATAATGAAGGACAACGCTATACCTCGCCCTGCATATCCATGCAGATGAGTAAGGGGGGGTGCAAGGTACCCCTGTTTCCCCTGTGCAGACTACCCACCCAGCAGGGCCCCCAGTCTCTATGGAACTGCCAGCCCCCCCATTGCACTGGTTGGTTAGGAGTGGGCAGGGCCCCTCGAAGCTCCAGGCAGCACAGCTGCGCTGGCAATCTGCTGCTAGCAGAGACCAGAGGCAGCTTATTTCCCCCAGATCAAAGAAGGAGCCGAGGAGAAAATGCTGACTCTTAGAGGAGAGTCACCAATCCCTCTCTGCTCTGCTCCCAGGGCAGCATAGGTCCACACTGCCCCATGCTCAGAGCAGGTTACAAAGTAACAATTTAGCCCAAAGTTAGGATAAAAAACGATCATTTATTCCACTGAGTTAGGATACCATGGAAACAGAATTTTTATAATTGAAGGTATGTCATAGCTCACCCTGGCTTCCCGATGCCACAGGTTTAAAAGCAGGTGTTTTTGTAAAACAGACAGCATGCATTAAATGTATATAAAAATCCAGTTGCAAAGCAAAATGGCGTGTTCCTCTCAATGTTGTTGGTGGGTCTCTGATGTATATGAAAAGCAAGACACTGCTATCTAACCTTCCACAGTCAGTGATGTAACTGAAGACATCGGTCCAAGGGAGCATGTGAAAAAACAAATGTTTTTCGCCACCTTGGCAAAAAATACAAACTTTTTTTTTTAATGCAAATAACAGAGAGGGAAATAACCTTTTGGCATGTGATCTTTAGAAGAGGTCACTCCACATCAAACTCCCCTAGGCTTTGTCATGCGGTAAGAAACTGAAAAGTCCAGTTATTTAGTTTCTGGGTTTTGCCCTCAAGGTTCTCAATCAGATCTGAACTGAATGCAATCCACTCTGTGAAAACCAGGGCATAAGTTCAACAAGATGAGACAATACCGCTTCAGAGACAGAACGCTGCTATTAGAACTGCGACGTGTCTGTAATCTGAGTTGTATTGTTCGTGTAAATTCAGCAAGCGCAGCTCTGATATCCGGCTTCACTTGACGATCTGCCACAATTCTGACGCCTTCCAAACTGGGCACCTCTCTGTGCCCACTAGTTAACTGTGTTTGTAGCAGATCTCCAAAAAAGGAGCATAGCTTGACCCAAAACAGGTCAAATTACCAAAATGTTGAGAGCCTGATATTGATAGTTCAGTGTAAACTCAGGGGCCACGCCATTGGAGTCAATGGAGTTGCATCAATTTAAAACTAGTATGAGAGTCAGGGAACAATGAGACCCACAGCTTACCAAATGTTCCCAGTTCCCAACGGGTAAATTAGACGCTATTGTAGATCAACAAATGTCAACTGACTTTTGATGGAACAGTGTCTGTCTCTAAGCCTCCTTAAAACTATTGTCAATTGTTATCTAAGTACAGGTACGTATGTTTTTAAAGTCCACGGGGCCTGATTTGCATCTTGTATCTGCTTGATAGTGGAGTCCATTAACTTCAGTGGAGTTATCCCTGATTTACACGGGTATAAGTGAGATCAGAATCAGGCCCTTTGGGCTATATGTATAGCTGAAGAGCTACTTTATTGAGTACACCATATTTCTAAGGGCTGTAACATTGGGAGTGCGTCCAAGGAGGAACCCATCCAAATGGCTGGAATCCACGGTTATGCATGTGGGGTTGAGCAGAAGACAGAATTATTGAGGAAGGACGCCACCAGAGCAAGGACTTCTGAATGGAACGAGTGACAAGAAGGCCAGCTGCGGAGGGAGATGCCCATCCCACCTCTCCAGTTGAAGGGATTGAAAAGATGTCATTGAAAACAAACAAAAGCCTTTTTTATGAGGATTTTCCATGAATTTATTTGTTCCTTTCAAAACGCATTTTTTTTCAATTAATACCCCTCTATCCCCAGTATTGGTTTCTGAGTTTCAAATACTCAGAATGTTTTGCTTTCTGGTTTTTCTCCCTTTTTTTTTTTTTTAAATAGAGATATCCAATCTCCTAGAACTGGACGCAACCTTGAAAGGTCATTGAGTCTAGCCCCCTGCCTTCACTAGCAGAACCAAGTACTGATTTTGCCCCTAATCCCTAAGTGGCCCCCTCAAGGATTGAACTCACAATGCTGGGTTTAGCAGGCCCATGCTCAAACCACTGAGCTATCCCTCCCTCCTTTCTGTTGCTCTCCTTTTTTCCTGTTTCCATATGGCCACCAGAAAAAATGGGAAGGGAGGAAAAAGGAGAGCACAGAGAGAGATGGGGAGAAAATAGAAACATTCAAGGGACGGGGGGGTTGTTTTTTCCTTGAAAAACTGAAAAATTGCCACAGAAATTTGTGAAAGTAAAACTGAATTTTAAAAAATCCCATGAAGGGGAAAAAATCTGGTTGAGCAGCTCTGCTTTTTCAGAGATGGTGCAATGGCTGCGCTCCATGGACCTCTCTGAAGCCACTCTTGATGCCCCCTGCCACCAGGTTCATCTTTTCACACCCTCCACTCAAGGCAGCGCCTGATACGCACAATCTAGCTCTAAGAGGGAGAAGCCAGATCAAGGAAGACACTGGAGAGGGGCCCAAATTTGGAGCTGGGTTCAGATTCTGAAATGCCTGCTTGCCCCTCCACCAACAAAATTTCACTGGTGCTCATCTCTGGGATTTTGGGGCAAGTCCATTTTTAGAAGACACCGCTGGCCAACCCAGCACTGCGAGGAGCAAGACTGAAATGTAATGCGCCCAAGAAATAAATAGGAAAGGGTAAGCAGGTGCCACAGTACAAACAAATGGACGGAGGACATAAAGTAGGATATTGTAAGGCTCATTTGGGAGGAGAGAAATAAGAAAAACATGGAGAAGAAAGATAAGCATAAATTATTCATTAACTGTGTTTCTTAATACTCCCCTGTACAGTAGGACTTCAGTTCCGATCATATATTTGAATGCTGAGGAGTACAGACCTGTAGTCTTCAGTCATTTTTATGGCAGTATTTATAGTGATCCCGTCACACCACTCGCTTTACTTTGCATTTTCATAATAGCTGTTTTATACCTCTGTCATCAAAAAGTGCCCCCAAATTAAAATGTAGCTGACGAGGTCTTAGCCAAGCCGGAGAACATTTCTAGTTAGGAAATTTGAAAACAATCGGTTTGGATGTTGTTGAGTTAAAATTCTGAGCTATTTATTTGGGATTTGTATATTATTTTTAATATGGGCTTAAATCCTTTAAGAAAAAGTCTATATGCAGAAACTGATTTTTTTTAATTGAAATTTTTTGTAGGCCAGAATTTGGATTAGTGCTTAAGTAAATGGAAACAGAATGAGGCAATATGTTATTGTCCTTGACTTTGGTCTGAATAGCAAGGTGCATTCTTCCAAATGTCTGCACAAATATTTATCTGAATATACATTCAGATACAGGAGGCCAGAGAGCAGCCTGGAGATTATATTAAGACTCTCATAGACATGAGTAGCAGTGTTGCCTAATGGCTGGAGCAGTGGCCTGATTCATAGATTCATAGACTTTAAGGTCAGAAGGGACCATCATGATCATCTGGTCTGACCCCCTGCATGCTGCAGGCCACAAAACCCTTCCCTGGACTCTGCTGTTGAAGTCCCCAATCCTGTGTTTTAGTGACTTCAATCGGCAGAGACCCTCCAGCTAGTGATCCCTGCCCCATGCTGCGGAGGAAGGCGAAAAAACCTCCAGAGGCTCAGCCAATTTACCCTGGAGGAAAATTCCTTCCCGACCCCAAATATGGCGATCAGTAAGACCCCGAGCATGTAGGCAAGAGTCTCTAGTCTGACCCCTGTTGGCCATTATACTATTTACGTACCATTGCTTGGTTTTCCTTGGCTACTATGTTTTACCATTAAACCATTCCCTCCATAAACTTATCTAACTTAATCTTAAAACTAGACAGGTCCGTCGCCCCCACCGTTTCACTCGGAAGGCCGTTCCAATCTTTCACCCCTCTGACGGTCAGAAACCTTCGTCTAATTTCAAGCCTGAACTTCCCCACGGCCAGTTTATATCCATTCGTTCTCGTGTCCACATTAGTACTAAGCTGGAATAGTTCCTCTCCCTCCTGAGACTCAGGAGGCCTGGGTTCTGATCCCAGTTCTGCTACTGGTTGACCTGGGGCAAACCACTACACCTCCCTGCGCCTCAGTTTCCCCATCTGTAAAATGGGGATAATGACATTGACCTCCTCTGAAAAATGCTTTGCATCTACTACTGAAAAGCTCTAGATAAGAGCCAGGTGTTACTACTAAAAACAAGTTCTGCCCTCAAATACACAGATACACCCTTGGTGTTGGGCTGGATTCTGCTCTCATGGACACGGATGGAACCCCAGAGTAATTCCACTGGCTTCAGTAGAGCTACTCTGGGCATAGGCAGATGTGCATGAGAGCGGAGTGTGTCTTCTCCTCCAGCGGGTGCTGGGCGTGTATGTAGAAGCTGGCCCTTAGTTCATATCTACCTGTGGTCTTCAGTCTCCACACCAGGCGCTGTCATAACCAGGAATATGGATAGGGCTCGATCCTGCAGTGTCCTGAGCACCCTGAACCCAGAGGGAGTGAGGGGCACTCAGCATTGCATAGGGGCAAACCCCCTGCAGTCAAATCAGTCATGCATTTTTTCACATGTTAATCAACTGTTATGTAGGTGGAACGAGGGGCAACTTCTGCTCCTGGATATGACTGGCTGGACCCAGATACTGCAAGGACTCAAACTTTTATGTGCCATATCTGATTTGATTCTCTTGGGGAACCGATGCTACAGAAAGCTAAGGGTGCAAAACTCCTCTCTCTCCAAATCCTTGCCTTTCTTTTAGTTGCAGTTTTGCTTTGCTTCTTTTTAGTTGTTAATATCGTAACAGGTTTTCTTTTACTTGGTCACTTGTCAGAGAAATTACAGTGCTGTTACTGTCACACTGAGGAGGAGACATGTGGCCCAGACTCTCAAAGGTATTTAGGCACCTTACTCCTATTTAAATCAATGGGAGTGAGGTAGGGTGACCAGATGTCCCGATTTTATAGGGACAGTCCCAATTTTGGGGTCTTTTTCTTATATAGGCTCCTGTTACCCCCCACCCCATCCCAATTTTTCACACTTGCTGTCTGGTCACCCTAGAGTGAGGTGCCGAGGGTTGCCACCTTCCCAATTGCTGGTAACCAGACCCCCAAGGCCCTGACCCTTCTCTGCCTCTTCCCCTCAAGGCCCCACCCCCATCATTCACTCCTCTCTCCCTCCCCCCCTCACTGGATCGTCTCCACCTCCCATCCCCCTCCAGCTAGGCTCCCTCTGCTCCAGGGCTGGGACGGAAGCTCCTGCAGCCTGACCCAGAGCCTGCCTGCAGATAGGAGCTGTCCCTGGCTGAGCAGGGGCTGGCGTGGGTTAATGCCCCGGTGCCTCCCTCCACCCCAGGGTAACCGGGTTTTGGGGGAGCAGGGATGCCACAGACCAGGGTGACACACATTTGCTAGGCCCTCTTGCACCATTCCAGCAGTGTACAAAAGCCTGAAAATAGGTGTAATTTCAGGAGACCCTGTTCTGCCATAGACTTCTTGTCTGACCCGTTAGCCTCTCTGGGCCTCAGTTCCCCCTCTGTACAATGGGGATAATAGCACTGCCGGACCATGCAGGTGTGTTGTGAGGATAAATACATTAAAAACCTGAGGTGCTCAGATACCATGGTAATGGCATCCGGAGAAATACCACCAAGAGAACCTGGCTTGCGGGGCGGGAGTGATTCTCCATTGCCCTGCCATTCACCCCAGAGCAATGCTGCCATTTTGAGTTGGTAGCTTTTCCCCACCCATTTTCCACGGGTGGGACAACAACACAAGTTGCCTCCTTGTGTAGCCTTGTGTGGCTTGTTTCTATAATCTGCCGCTAGACCGAAGCGTGTGTGTCATTTATTAGAAAAATTCAAAAATGTCACTTTAGAGTCTGATCGGGTTATATTCTGAGTCCTGAGCTCACTTGTTAGTATTGGTTCGTTGCCCACGTTCTCTCTGGTGTTGCTGGAAAAGACATGTATGGCTGTGTAGTTAGCACCGCAGGTGCAACGAGACTGATTCTAAAGCTATTACCGACAGCGTTTGAATTGGGTGGGGGTGCAAAGCAACGCATTGCAGGGAGAAAAGTTTTTAAAAGGAAAATAGGTGGGTGGTAGGGGACCCCGGTCTTGAATCCAGCTCCAGAGGGGGTTTAAGGAAGCAGATTTAGCCACCATGACACATGAATGCATTAGGTTACCTGGGAATGCACAGACTTGGGTGGGCCAATTTCTAGGCTCCCATGACGTGCTTCCTGATTGGCCACATGGTCTTGACCCTGATTGGCTGGTGACTATATATAAACTTCCTGCTTCCTTTCTGGTATTGTCTGAGCAACAAGCCATTGCCTGCTAGTTGCTACTTCACCCTACCTGACCCTTCCAGCCCCCTCGCTGTACCTTCCCCTGGGATTGGCTCTCTAGGCGATTAGACCCTTTGTGTGAACTCTGACCACTGATCAAGACTGCCCTTTGACCTGCCTGAGTCCATGGGAAGACATGGTGACAGATTTAATCAAGATCCTTCACCCATATCTCTCAGGAGGCTAGAGAGCTAGAAAAATAATAGATGTTTGGGTCATTGGAAATTCTCAAAAGTCAAGAAAAAATTGTGGTTTTATTTTAATTTTCAGAGGATCAAAATGTCAGAAAAAGTTTGTTTCAGGTGAAACAAAATGTTTTGTTCCACTGAAACAAAACATGGAAATTTGAGTTCAAGTGGATTTTTTTTTATGTTTTTTCAATTTCTTTAATGAATTTTAATGAAATTTTGAAACAGTCATTTCAAACTGAAAAAAAAACAAAATATTTTATTTTGAAAATACCAAAATGAAGATTTACTGCCATTTTTGTTTGTTTGACAAGAAGAATTTGTTGAAACTGACACACATTCATGAAATGGTTGAGTGTTGGTGAATCTGCAACTTTTGCCTAAAAAAGTTTCAGCAGAAAAATTTCGCCCAATTCTAGGCAGCAGTATCTTTTCCCCTGAGCTCTGGGAGAGATTGGGATTCTCTGTCTGCCTCCTCACAAGTTACACGAGTGCAAATCCAAAGTGCCAATGCACCAACACAGCAGTCAAGGCTAGACAAGACTAGGGAGGATTCTTAAACCAAAGAGCCGAATTCTCAGTTACACCAAGATATCCCTGGAGTAAGTCCACCAACTCTGAATCTGGCCCTTTGGTTATACAGGAGTCCTCCACCAGTCCCCTTTGTCTGGTCTAAACTGCAGAGGCAGCTCTGTAGGTCCAGGGCCCACCCATCACTTTCATACAGGACCCATAATACCAGATAGACTCACTTCTTGTCTTTCGTTTTACCAAAGAAGAAGCAGATGTACATGGCATGCCGGCCAATATTAATGTTCTTAACTATTTTTGCTGAGGGAAGTGCCATCAGAGAAATTCACTCTTCCAACCTTCTTTGGGCACTTGATTTTCTTTCCTATTTTATTGGGTTTTACATGGTTTTGTTGGGTTTTGGATTGCTTGTTTTAACGCTGAGTTTTATGTAAAATGCCTTGAATTAGAGATGGGGCTGGACTGAAACGTTTGGATGTGGATCCAGGACTTTGGTTTGAGCCTATTTCTTCCTAGAATACCAATAAGGGACAGGCACCAGGGGCCAATTTCAGGACTTGAATGTATGCTGACAGTAGCTACAATAGGTTCTGCACATGTGCATTCAAAGCAGAATTGGGATCCATTCAGAGAAAGGGCCAGATACTCAGCTGGCATAAACTGGTGTAACTTCACAGATGTTCACAGTACAGTGATTTACACGAGCTAAGGATCAAAATGGGCTAAGTGATTTCACATCTAATTCTTCAGACAGTGCTAGCAATGGTACTCCAGAGATTTACCTTGTTATTTCTGGACAAACACATTCTTGCTGTTACCTGGTTTTCAAGGTGAGAAATGTAGCTTGCTTTAAGAACAGCACTTCAAAAGAAAAGTGAGGAAAAACAAATAGCAAATATTCCTCCCCAAGGTTCACAGTATTTACTAAAAAGCAGGGCAGAGTAACCTTCATGCCATGACAATATCATCAGAACTTGGGTTTTAATCACTTGTATTTTTATTGATTTGAAAACCAGATGCTAAATGTTAATCTCTACAAGCCTCCCAGCCATATGGGGATTTAAGAAATTTTTTAAAATAAACCAGAGCTTTCATATTTGACAACATGGTTTCTGAATGTGCGTGGCTGGACGATATTTTATTTATTTAATGAAATTCTTCTTTTAATAAAATTGAATTCCAGTTATTTTAAAAGCAAACCCCACCCAGACACAAGCTGACTTCCCTTTTCTATGCACAACGTGCTTCAAAATCAGGACAAGAAAAGACCAAACTTTTGCTGTTGTAAAATTTGCAGCTCAAAATCCCAGTCCTCATTCCCTTGGATAGTGTCAGCTGAATCCAGTGATGGCTCTGGCCTGGAACCTTCATATTGATTGATACATGTTGCTCTCCCCAATACTTGGAAAAGCAGATCTCTTATTCATTCCCGAAATGTCGACTCCCACTCCGGTCAGCCTCCAATGCTCAAACATTTCTCCCATGATGCCCCGCACACGTGGGAGGAGCTCCATGTAAACATCGGCAAAGTCACCTTATTGTCCTCCTTCAAACTCTCCTTTGCTGTAATGCCTACACAACCTTGACAACGGTTTGGCTGCTGCTGTGTTGACACCACTGGCTGTCATACTGACCAATAGAGTCTCATAGTGTCTTTGTACTCCCCCATCTGTCTGCATCCAGGTGTTGTCTCTTGTCTTAGACCAGTGGCTCTCAAACTTTTGTATTGGTGACCCCTTTCACATAGCAAACCTCTGAGAGTGACCCCCCCTTTATAAATTAAAAACACTTTTTAATATATTAACACCATTATAAATGCTGAAGGCAAAGCGGGGTTTGGGGTGGAGGTTGACAGCTCACGACCCCCCATGTAATAACCTTGCAACCCCCTGAGGGGTCCCGACCCCCAGTTTGAGAACCCCTGTCTTAGACAGTCAGCTCTTTGAGTCAGGGACTGACTTTCTGTTCTGTGTTTGTACAGCACCTAGCACAATGGGGTCATGGTCTATGGATGGGGCTTGTAAGCACTGCCACACTATAAATAAATACACAACAGCAATAACAACTGCAACTTGCGTGATCTCTGCAGCCCATTACTGCGTCTCAGGACCGACACGCCATCGGGTGACTTCTGCTCTTCTATAAATGTCCCATCTTGGTGTTCTCAGCTGAGAGCAGACTCCGGCTGTGTGCTGAGAAAATTTAACAAGCATTTCAGCTCCATTCTACCCAACCCTAAAATTAGGGAGGATGCAGGTCGATAACAAGGGGAAGAGAAAACTGAGTATTTTGAGACGTCTTATTTGTTCTGCATTGACTGCTTTAAATGTCATGCCAGCGCTGGCCTCCTGGATGACCTCGGAAAAGTCACTTCACCTTTGTAATCCTTCTTTTCCCCATCTGTAAACTGGGGACAATGACACTGACCTCCTTGGTGAAGCACTTTGAGATCTGTCAATGAAGCATGCTATATAAGATCTAGGGATTTATTATTTGTTATTATTAGCATTGCCTGTAACTCTGTGACAATGCCTTGTAGTCCTGCTACCCAATGACTCTTCATCCTGGTGCTGTGAGTCTTTTTATTACTTGCACCACAATACAAATATTTAAAAAAATAGAATTTTGGCATTCTCCTTATGCCCCCCCCCCTCCTACCACCTGCCCCCCAAAAACAGGCAAAGGAAAGTTGCTCACTAATAATTGCATCCGTTGTAGCCGCCTCTTCCATGGTCCTACAACAAAGACAGTTGGGGCAGTTGAGTTTATTGCTCTACTTACCGGACAAAGAGTTGTGAGTGTGACTCTCTCTCCATGTGCGTCAGTGCACTTCCCCTCAATCCAGTTAACAAAATTTAGAGCAAGAGTAGACTAGAGGAACAGACATGTTGTAAGAAGCAGCTTTCCTCAGAGCCGGTGAAGGTGGTACACAGCATGGGAGGAGAGACGGTCACCTGTGAGCAAACTTTCCTTGCTGTTCTAGTTCTCTTCTCCCTTCCTATGACAAGGACAGCTGGCAGATCTGGCAAGCGGTACCCCAAGGAAGTGAGCTGACCTAATTGTGGTGCTTGCAAAACCATAGGGCCACAGAAGGCATCTTGCACAGTAGGGACATTAGGAAACATTGGATATTAGGAAAAACTTTTTCACTAGGAGGGTGGTGAAGCACTGGAATGGGTTACCTAGGCGGGTGGTGGAATCTCCTTCCTTAGAGGTTTTTAAGATCAGGCTTGATAAAGCCCTGGCTGGGATGATTTAGTTGGGATTAGGTCCTCCTTTGAGCAGGGGGTTGGACTAGATGAGCTCCTGAGGTCCCTTCCAACCCTGATATTCTATGATTCTATGATTCTATGACTCCACTCAAAGTGCTTTATGAATGCGAGGGCAAACCTCTGAGACGCCTACAGACACCTCACCACTCACTCCTGGGGAAGCAGAAACACTTCCAGTGTGCAGGCCGCATTGCACAAGGACCCAGGGACGTGGGTGGTGTCTGTAAGCGCACTCAGAGCCACACAGTCGGGTTTGGAGAGAGGGGATACCAAGGAGGACAGTCTAGGGCTGTTTGGGGCTCGAAGGTCCAATGTCTAGTGATTCTTTGTGTGACTTGTCATAGGCCCTGAGAAAGGTCAGCCCTGGCTTCCTGTCAGTGATGCCAGGTGGGCAGAGCACCAAGTCGGAGGGGAAAGCGTGCTTCAATATTGAGCGACAAAACACTGACCTCTACCTGAGAGATAGGAAATGTTCTGTCTGGGTCTTCAGGAAGTCTGTGAGATATAGGAGCCGTTGGTCCATGGGCCTCTACCCCTCACACACTGTTCCAAGGATGGCTGAGTGTAACGGGGAGACAGTCTGAGGTTTAGCCAAAGAGAGGGTGAGTGTATGTTGGAGACGGAGTCTCTTGGTTGGGCCTTTGGGGCCCAGAGTGATGAGGGACAGGAGGGCAAAGGATTCTTGTCAGGAGTTGGCTCTCAGACCTGATCTGCATCTTGGCCAATTCCAAGAGGGAGATAGGTCCAGATCATGAACGTGACAGCCCAAATCTGGGATCTCAGGAGAAAGGGTTAATTCTGAGGGAGAGCCAGGAGGACTCAAAGGGAGACAGCACTTGCAGGGAGTAGGGGGTCCCATAGGAGGCTGAGCTCAAGCAGGCCATATGCCAGGCAGAGCCACCAAATCAGCAGCAATCCTGCATTTCAGGGGCTGCAAAATCAGGAAGGAGAGGTTTATTCTAGAGCTGCTTGAAAGATTTTCATTGAACAGAACGTTAATGAAAAATGGTGTTTTAAAGCAATCATAATGGTTTGTGAAACATTACTTCAGCATGATGACCATCTGGTTCTGACCTTAGGTTGGCTATTAGGAAAAACTTTTTCACTAGGAGGGTGGTGAAGCACTGGAATGGGTTCCCTAAGGAGGTGGTGGAATCTCCATCCTTAGAGGTTTTTAAGGTCAGGCTTGACAAAGCCCTGGCTGGGATGATTTAGTTGGGGATTGGTCCTGCTTTGAGCAGGGGGTTGGACTAGATGACCTCCTGAGGTCCCTTCCAACCCTGATATTCTATGATTCTATGACCTCCTGCATAGCACAAACCAGAGGACCTAGCCCTATAATCTCCTATGCATCCAGACCATAACTTCTGGTAGAAAGACATCCCAGTCTTGGCTTAATGACTAAAGCGATGGAGAATCCACCATGTCCTTAGGGAAGGTGTTCCAATGGCAACTATCCTCACTGTTAAAATTACCCCTTATTTATGGTCTGAATTTGTCTATCTTCACCTTCCAAACATTGCCTGTCATTGTGTCTTTCTCTGTTAGATTAAAGACCTGTCTACTATCAGAAATCTATCTTCCATATAGATACTTATAAGCCATGATCAAGTCATTTCTTAATTTTTTCTTTGAAAAACTAAATAGCTTGAGCTGTTTTAGTCTCTCCCTATAAGGCAGGTTTTCCAAACCTCCGATCATTCTTGTAGCTCTTTTTCTGAACCCTTCCAAATGTGTCATAGAGTCATAGGGTTAGAAGGGTCTACAAGGGTCATCTGGTCTAACCCCCTGCCAAGATTCAGGATTTGTTGTATCTAAACCATCCAAGACAGGTGGCTATCCAGCCTCCTTTCGAAAGCCTTTAGGGAAGGAGCTTCCACAACCTCCCTAGGTGTCTGTTCCATTGTCCTACTCTTCTTACAGTTCGGAAGTTTTTCCTGAGATTTAATCTAAATCTGCTATGCTGTAGTTTGAACCTACTGCCTCTTGTCCTGCCCTTTGTGGCAAGAGAAAACAACTTTTCTCTATCTTTTTATGGCAGCTTTTCAAGAACCTGAAGACCGCTATCATGTCCCCCCTTAATCTCCTCTTTTCCAAACTAAACCTACCCAGTTCCTTCAGCCTTTGCTTGTATTCCATCCCTTTGATCATCTTTGTTGCTCACCTCTGGGTCCTTTCTAGTTTCTCTACATCCTTTCTATACATCGGTCACCAAAATTGGACACACTACTCCAGTGGAAGCCTAACCAGCTCTGAGTAGTACAATCACGTCCTGTGACTTTCATACTATGCCTCTGTTAATGCATCATAAAATTGCATTTGCTTTTTTTGCAACAGCATCACATTGCTGACTCATGTTGAGGCTATGATCCACCACAACTCCCAGATCCTTCTCTGCAGTGCTGCTGCCAAGCCAGTTATCCCCCATTTTGTAGGTGTGTATGTGGTTATTCTTCCCTAAGTGTAGCACCTTACATTTGTCTTTGCTGAATTTCATTTAGCTGTTTATAGCCCAGTTCTCTAATCAGGGCCGGCTCCAGGCACCAGGCACCCAAGCGCATGCGTGGGGCGGCACCTGGTAAGGGGCGGCGGGGGGAGCGCGGCGCGGCATTCCGCGGGGGGGGGGTCGGGCTCCGGTTGCGCGGGGCTCGGAGAGGGGGCGGCGCGGGCGCGGCGCTGGAAGGGGGTTCCGGCGGCGCTCGGCGGGGGGTGGGGGCGGGCTCCGGCGGTGCGGCGGGGGGGGGGGCAGCGGGGGGCTTGGCGCTGGGAGGGGGGGTTCCGCCGCACGGCGCTCGGTGGGGGTGCGGCGCGGGCGCGGTGCTGGAGGGGGTTCCGGCGGCGCTTGGCAGGGGGCGGGCTCCGGCAGTGCGGCGCTCAGCGGGGTGGGCGTCGCGGGGCTCGGCGCTGGGGGGGGTTCCGGCGGCGCTCGGCGCAGGAGGGGGTGGGCTGCGGCGCTCGGCGGGGGGTTCCGGCGGCGCTTGGCGGGGGGCGGCGCGGCGCTCGGCTGGGGGGCTGGGGGGGCGGCGCTTTTTTTTGCTGCTTGGGGCAGCAAAAAAGCTAGAGCCGGCCCTGTCTCTAATTTATCAAGATCCCTCTGAATTTTAGCTCTGTCCTATTATTGTTTTAAAGCAACTGCATTTAGGACCAACTTGGTGAAAACTGCTGCAACGGCTAGTGAAGTCTATGGGAGTTAGCCCAATCCACCTGAGAGCTGGATGGGGACCTTTGTCTTTGTGTGTAGACAGGGCCCTGTTGAAGATCAATCAGTTCCTGCTGCCAGCCTAAGCAGGGCCCTGGAGCTCAGTAAGGGGTTTATCCGCAAAGCCTGCATCATCTTGGCACCTTTTCTCCTCTCCCCAACCCCTCCCTTGATGTTCTCAGGGCAACCCCACCCCTAGCTTTGTGTCATCTACAAATTTGATCAGCCTGCTCTCCATTCCTGTATCCAGGGGATTAATAAAGATGTTAAACAACACCAGACCCAGAACAGATCCTGCTTGAGACCTCCGTCCAATCCGACATCAGTCCATTCATAGTTACTTGCTGTTTGCAATTGTTTAACCAGTTACGTATGCGATTATGGATAGTTCTGTCGAGCCTGCATTTCTCCAGCTTACCTATCGGAATGTTGTGGGATTGTCAACAATCTTCCGGAACTGTACAGACTATTCCAGGAATGGTCTCAGCGGTGCTGAACGTAGAAGTAGTACAACTTTCCTACTTTACTTGATTTACCCCTGCTTATTCCTCCCAGGATCGCATTCACGCAAGGATCACACTGCGACCTAATGTTCAGTCGGCTCTCTGCCATGACCCCTAAGTCCTTTTCAGCCTCACTGCTTTCCAAGATACAGTCCTCCACCTTATACATGTGGCCTATGTTCTTTGTTCCTTTTTTGTATACAGCTGCAGAAGTGAATTACAGCCCAGCCAGCAGCCAAACATGATTAGCATTCCCCTACAAATAACATACCGCTAATAGAATCACTTCTGAGCAGCGATATCATAATGCTGCTGAACATACTGACAGTATCGAAGGGATGACCAGATTACAAAGGAAAGGGTTCCAGACTCTAAACTGTACCATGGCCCAGATCCTCAGCTAGTGTAAATCAACATAGCTCCATTTACTTCAGTATTAATAAGCCAATGTATAACAGCTGATGATCAGACCCAATGCATTTTCAGTGCAGAATGCAAGAGTTTATCTATAGTACTCCCATTATAACATCAGTGTGAGTAACTGCTAAATTCCAGTGCGCTGCTTTGGGAATACATCCCTAGGTTATACGTTATAACACCAGCAACATATTCCAGGAGATAGCAGCGCAAAGAAAACACAAACAGATTTGGCATTTAAATCCTCAGCAGGAAAACCACTGAATAAGGCTGACATCTGTTCACAAGAAAAGAAACATAAGGAACTTTTCTAAAGATTTATATATTTATATCTGTCTGACATCATTCTCATGCCAGTCATGTTCATCTTCAGAATGCTTCGTTGAGAGTCTCACATACTCCCCCATGATGGTGAATCTGTTTCCTCTGAGTACAGGGGTGCATCAGTTGCTTTCACTGACTGCTTGTCTATTGGGAGGTCCCAGCTGAGATCAACGACGCATTTTGCTAGGCGCTATATGCAAATGCATAGTTCACTTCCTGTAAGGAGAAGCTTGCATTTTTGTCCCAGGCGACATGTTTCCATCTCTATACTAATACCCATGGCTTTTGAGATGTTGGGGTTTTCTTGTGTGTGCGTAGGTGGATGTGACCATCCTACCCAGAAAACTCAGGCAGGCTGCATACTGCAAAAAAGCATTCACAACCATTCTTTGGAACGCCAAACAGCTGTTTGGTTTAACCATTGTCCTACCGCTTCTTCACTCACTGTTTGCATAAGGCTGTTTGTTCATGCAAATGTTTGGGAATGCCTGTGTACTGTGATTATTTATATTACAGTAGCACCTAGAGGCCTCATGCAAGACCAGTGTCCCACTGGCCTGAATGCTCTACACAGTCCCTGCCTCTAAGAGTTTGCAATCTAAATAGACAAAGGGAAAACAGAGAGGTGAAGTGACTCATCCGCGCAGCAGGGCAATGGCAAAGAACGCAGATCTTCTGCGTCCCAAGCCAATACTCTGTCCACTGGACCATGCTGCTCCCACAGCAGCAGTGAGTGAAATTCACCCGTGTGAAGAGCGACCACCCATAGTTATGGTTTCAACCCTGCTGAGCAGGCATGGGGTAGAGGTTTTAAATGGCTGTACCGCGTTATTGAATGGCTCCAGGGGCGTCTCAAAGGCTGGGCGTGAAATCAACCCCAGTATCAGTGGGGCTATAACTAATCGGTTCCTGTTCCTAGCAACGAAAATATGGGTCTCTAGGAAGGTGAGTCACATGTCGTCTTCTCCCAACTCCCTTCACTATGGGGCAGGCCCTGCCTGCCACACTGGTGGCTTCCTTCTGATCTGACTAAGGGAACAGGGAAGGTTTCCGTGCCTGGCACCCTGCACCAAACCCATCTCACCTGGCAAAGTGGGAGCTCTCGGGAAGGAAACAAAGACATCTCCCTCCCACCTCACATCCAGCAAGAGAGCACAGGCAAGTGCCTAAGCTTCGGGGATCCCTTTCCTCACTCTGTGGGAGCCTGGAGGGAGAAGCCAGGGGAAAGAGAGAGGGGGAAGGATCACAGACACGAGGCAACTCCGCCCATCTTCTGTGGCCTCTCCTGTGGCCAGGTGGGAAATGAGGGTGACTAAAGTCAGGCGGGGAACACACACACACACAAAAGAGCATCAGCATTTCCTTCCCCTGGTGTTCTAGAGGGTCTGTTCCGGAGCCAAGGTATCTTTCAGCATGTGTAGTGGATTCCAGGAGGAATGGGGTGAACAGAGCATTGCAGCAGAGGTAGCCTGTTCTCTCAGTGCTAAGCCACCTCCTTTTCCCTCCTCCCTGACCCAATATTTCTGTGCTGCCCTGGGAGAATGCAGAAAGGAAGTCTGCCACCTGCAAGAAGAGGAGAAAAGGGAGCTTGGAGTATATGCAGAGGACTTTGCCCAGGGTGTCATGTACTCCCAGCCCTGGTTACACATAGCAAAGGACAGGACGTCAGAGATGGGGTTTTTTTGGGTGATAAAAATGAATCAAACATTCCTTCAAATGATCCCAACATGCAATGGAATCTGCATCCTGAAAAGAAAGCCAAAACCCAGGGTTCTCCCAAACCTGAGACAGTATGTTTTGGGGAAGAGGGGAAATAAGTATGCTGCCTCATTGGTGTGAAGATGACCTGAAAGCTGAGAAAGAGGGAAGTAAATATTTCCTCTCTAGCTCCCTGTGATGGGATGTACCAGGCCTTCATGGCCCCCTGCTCGAGGCCTCATAGTCTGACCACACCCTGCCCCAGGAAAGGAGCAGCGAAGGTAGGTCCTCCAGGCTCACCTAGAGAGGCTGCATAGAAGCAGCCAATCAGAGCCCAGCAGGCTCAGATAAAAAGAGCTGCCAGGCCTGAACAGGTCAGTTCCTGGATGGGACCAGAGGACAAGGGAGGATGTTCCTTGCTTGTCACAGGAGCGTGAGAGAGAACCAGATGACACGTTCTGGTGGCATTTGCCTCCAGTGAGGAGGAAGAGAATCTGACAACTTCAGCCCTGAGGCCAAGGTGAAGAGAAAGGGGCTATGTGGGGAAAGTCCCAGAGAATAGCAGCAGCAAATTGGAGGCAGTGGTATGTGGCTGCTGTTTATAGTGGAGTAGTGGGTGAATCCAGGTTTCCCCAGGTCACTGGCAAAATGGCCAAATCCCCGAGAATGTGACAAGGCTCCATTAGGAAGCCCAAGTGAAGGGCTGGATATAAAGGGCCCAGAGATGGGGCTGAAGACCCTGGTGAGGGTTGACAGTGTGTTGAACTCTTTGCAACCGCAGAAAAGATTCATCCATTTGACTGTGTGACTTGACTGGAGGGCTGAGCCACTGAAGACCTACCAAGCAAGGTTGACAACCTACAGGTGATGCCAGGGGCAGGAAAGATTAAAGTACCATGCCCAGCCAATAGGAGGCACTCAGGAGGTGAGTGCGGCTCCATCGCATTCCCACATAATGGAAATCTTGGGGTGGGGCTACCGGGCTAATGTGTGCACTTGGATTTATCTTCACAAGTGAGCTGTACTAAAATGAGAGCATAAGAAGCTGTTCTAATAACTTTACTGTAGTTGAAAAGAGGACAAGCCAACTTTGACAAAATTGTTGCAGTAACTGGTGTCTGACAGTGAAACTGATTTTGTTCCTAATTTCCTCCAAATTAACTCTACTAGTAAACTATTATTATTTGTATTACTCAGCCCGCACCGCTTCCAGCAGCTCCCATTGGCCTGGAGCAGCGAACCGCGGCCACTGGGAGCCACGATTGGCTGAACCTGCGGACGTGGCAGGTAAACAAACCGTCCCGGCCCGCCAGGGGCTTTCCCTGCACAAGCGGCGGAACAAGTTTGGGAACCACTGGTCTAGCACATACGTGCCCTAGTCATGGACAAGGATCCACAAGGTCATAGGATACAAGAAAATTGATAGACATCAGACCAGTTCCTGGGTTTATGCTATGGACAGACTCAGTAATGGGCTTGTCAAGATAGACTGTGATGCAAATTATGCAGCTGAGACAAAAATCCATCTAACCCTCACATCAAAATATAGACCTTGGGAAAGCATGTGTGGAGATTAAGGAAACATGAGCAGGTATGCTGTCTGCATCAGCCTCCCATAGTTCAACACAAGGGGTTCATAGTGCAATACGAATAACGAAGGGCTAGAAATTGTTGATACCCAAGTGTTTCAGAGAGTGTAGTAACCATTTGAAGGCAATGAAGTGTGATCTGGGGAAATACAGTGAGGGCACCATTCAGGATGAATGTTTGTTAGCAGAGAGAATGAAAGCTATCCAGGAAATCCAAAGGAGAAAGGACCAAGGCCTTTGCTATTTTAGGACCGTTACAATATCTGTGGTGTAGAGGAATAGTGTCTGTAGAATGGAGGTTAAGCTAAAGGACTGGGTAAATGGAGGCAACCACATGGGTTTTCATATAAAGGAAAGAGAGTTGGAATATTTTTTATTTGCCTGAACTCAGGAAAAGAGAGGAGTGTACAAGTTTTCCACCTACTTAATGATGCCAAGTTTCATTTGATGAAGGACGACAAACATATGTTTCCACTTCATCCCATCAAACACCTTCTGTTCTTGGCATCCAGAGATGAAGCCAGTAATGGATGAGAGCAGGTATTAGCCCAGTTTATAACTTCAAAGTAAATCTCTGGGTGTTGTCGGGAAGATAACAATTATGTATGAAGACCATTTGATCAGGCTGAATAAGCTTAGTTCCAGCTTTGTCAAGTCTTTCAGACACAATCTTCATGAGAATATTAAAATCAACATGGAGAAATGAAAGAAAGTGAAGAGGAGCATATTCTTCAGCTGCTCTTTCCTCTTCGCAGGGAATAAATTAGGGAGAGGCTAGAGAAATGAAATGAATTATGAAAGGATCAAGAGAGTGACTTCAGCTGCTCTGCTGAAGCAGGCACTCATTGTGGATTGCTCTGGGATGAGGCTCATCAGCAGACAGGGACACTTTCGGAAAGTTTTGAAGTTGGTCAGTCACGGTGGGCCCGAACCAAAGCCCTCTAAGTCAGAGGAGGCTTTCCATTGGCTTCAATGGACTTTGGATCAGGCCCACTGCCAGTTCTTCCACTGGGATACGGTTCTGCAAGAAAAACATTTTGTGAGCCCTCAGAAAATGCTGTTTCTTTAGCACTGTGGTATATTCCCTGGGGGAAAGAAAATGGGAATGGTGGCCTGAGCACATTCCTTCTTTTTGCTTGGGCAAAAAGACCTTCCATCTAACTTGACTCAGCTGGTTCTTGGACATCTGGTGAACCTCTAATGTGGAATCCATCTGCCTCAAGAGTTTTCTTATGTCACGAATCCACAATACCCTTGTTTATCTCCTTGGTAGTGAAACTCCTGGATCCTGTAAAGCGTATCCATTTGGAATTGCTTGATGACTACCAGGAAAGCTGGGGTTTTTTAATTAAAAAGTTGATCTGTTTGTTTGTATTGCCATTTTAGTAGTTAGTGCTTGGGCATCTAGAGAAGACATCCATTTGGAGCACGATCCTGCACCTGCTGAAATCAGTGGCAAAACTCTGACTTCAGTGGGTCAGAATCAGGTCATTAGACCTTTCTATCTTCTCCTTTTACCACCAAGATGACACTAAAACATGGTAGACCTGATTCTAACTCCCTCTTCAGCAGTGTAGATGGTCTTTAAAGAGCATGCAAATGTAGTTCACGCCTATTTTAAGTGCCCTTTTCACTGCCAGATGGTGTACATGGGAATTAGGTGTGTTACCGGCAATGGCCTCACTAATTAAAATCTTGGCACAGTGCATAAACCTGGTTGTTCTCCAGTCAGGTTAGAAAAGCCTGGTTAAGAAATAATCCAGCCAGTATTGAAAACATGTAAAGATGCCTTTGAAAATGAGTGTGTTTGTCAGTAGACAGGTTAAATCTACTAGCTGTATTTGATCTACTCATAATGGAACTGCCCTTGCAAAGTAAGATGTCAATCCAATTAAAAGGGAAGTGTCTGGCTGATCCATCTCCTAAACAATTTAGCATGTTTCTTTGAAGCTAAACAGGCCTCCTGGAGAACAGCCATGTGTCCTTAACTCAGGGTTGTATTGTACCTCACTGGTAGCAGAATTAATCCCACTGATGTTTCAGGCCAAGAAACCAATTGATGGGGCACTTGTCTAAATATCTCTGGTACAATGGCAATTATCTCGCTTCATCACCAACACCAGCTGATGGTTCGGCATTTCTCACCCCTCTGTGGCATGTTTTCACTCACCTCTAATTATCTAGCAAACTTCATAAATTACATAAGTCTCCATGAAAGAACAGGAGTCACAAAATGTGAGCTATTCTGTTCAGCAACTAAGATGCTTTTTCTTCTCTGAGTATAAGTACTTGAGCGAAACTCCTACGCCTGAAAGGATGAATGCCACCATGATTTTAGATTCTTTGCTTAAATAGTTACATGGCAACGTTTTGTGTGTATAAAACTTAAGACTTGGTTTAAAAAGCCTTAAGGTTGTTGTGATGTTGTTACAGTTCAGAGTGTTTCAATGGTGTCCAATCAAAAGCAAAAATATCATTAAACTCTCTTTACTGAAAAGCTACAACTTAAAGAAAAATTTTTTAAAAATCTGGAAACTTAGCAGTTCCTGGGTCCAGCCAGTATCTCATTGCCATGTAATTCTTCATCACCCATTATCATCCCTTCCCATCTCATCCCCAGCCTTACCCTGACCCCCTGGTTTTGTTCTGTAATGGGAAATATGCTGTTGGCTTTATACATTGGGGTTTTTTTTTAATGTAGGGTAAAGATTTCCAAAGGATCTGGTCCCAAGTCAATTAAGAAGTGTAAAGTTGCTTACATTTTCTCAAAGCGTGATGCATGGCTGAAGGAGAAGGATATTTTTACCAAAGGAAATGGAATGACTTGTGTTACAAGGCATGTTGATTATATGGTGTTGGAAGGGTGGGTATGGGAAAGGATGTGCAGCTTTCAAGATTTTATTTTTATCTCTGTGAACTATATTGTGTGGGAATGAACGTTGTGTTTTGTACTGAGCAATGTTGTGTGTGTAAGTGTTCTAGCACACTGGAAATAGATCCCTTGATTAGGAACAGGGCTAGTACTATGTTGTTTTAAACTTTGCATATATTTTTTCACATTTTAGGGGACGAAGTTAGGTTTGGTAGGAGCTACTGAAGAAAGCTGTCTGTAGCTGTCAAATCCCACAAGGGGATGGACATTAGCTCACGGGCAGCTGGACCATCCATGGAAAGGCATTGGATTGGGCCCAAACTCAGCAAGGTGTCCTGATGATTTATTGGCTTAGGGTTGGGAGGACTGATTGCAGCTCATGTAGACACACTCATGCTAACTTTAATCTAGCTAGCACACCTAAAAATAGCAGTAAAGACATGCACTTCATCATGAGTTTCAGCACAGGCATTCAAGCAAACCCCGCACCATGGGTATGTAATTTGCATCCCCAGCCCACACCAGGGTCCATGCCACCGCATCTTCACTGCTGTTTTTAGCCGTGCTAGCTAAATTAAAGCTAGCAAAGGTAGGCCTACCCCAGCTGCAATCACGCCTCTGACTGTAGTGCAGAGAGATCCTTAGTCTCATTGAAATAACGGGTTGTTTTTATTACTTTTATCATTTTAAAAGCAGTTACCTATGAATAAATGTCTGATTCTCAGAAAAAAATCAGACCAAATCTCTCTATAAAAATGAAAAAGGATCATTCACTTAATAACCTTATGAAAAAGTCCGATAGAATCTACCAGCGATTACACCAATATATTCTATAGAAATTACTCAACCTCTAGGATTTAATATATTTGCTATGAAATTTTAACATCACCATCTAGAATTTAATAGAGAATCATATATCTCTGCTATAGAACTGTATTGCTTAGATTGAAAACTGCACAGAGAAGTTACCATTCCCTATGAACTGAAGTAGGAGTTTCCCATAAGAGGAAGATAGACAGCATCAAAACTGGGAAATGACAAGTAACCTCAAGAAACACAGCAGCAATAATACATCGAAAAAGTCTTTGGACTGAGTTCTTCTCTTGGATTGTAACTTCAACTCCCATTGACTTGAATGGCAGCCCCATGCACTCATCCAAGGGCAGAATTTGGCCCTTTATAAGGTCAGACTGAATCTAGTGTGCCACGGTGCATTTAAGATGGGATAAAAAAAAACCTCCCAGACAGTTACATGATTTTTTAAATGCCAATCATGGTTCAAATTCTTCCTTCACTCATGCTGGTGCAGCCCAACTGAAGCCGATGGACCTACCCAGATAGAATTGATCCCTGTAGCTGTATTTCCTTTCCTAAGCAGATGCAGATCCACTTCCCATTCCCTCAAACTTTTTGGAGGTTTGGATCCAAATTTAGATCTGGATCCAAGCTGAATGGTTCAGACCCTGTCTCCATAAATTGGCTCAAACAGGAACTCCGTGGGGCAGATTCTCAGCTGGTGTAAATTGGCATAGCTTCACTGAGATGCTAGGAAAATTTACACCCATTATATATAGTCACCCCAAATCTTTGGAAAGCTGTGATTCAGATCTGACTCCAGATCCAAACTCTATGACTTGTACCTATTGCTAGTCCTAAATATCGTCTCGACTCTACCTAAGAATATATATACAGAATGGGTCTTTATGATCAGAGACATGCACCCAATCTGCGACGCACAACTACAACTTCGAGAGAAAGAAGTTTGAAATGAGGTGATTTCTTTCTTTTGTTTTTACAAAATTGCCTCCTAGCTGCATTTATTGTTATTAATATTTGTATTGCAGGAGTGCCTAGGAATTCAGCCAGGGACCAGGACCCAGTTGTGCTAGGTACTGTACAAACACAGAAGAAAAAGACGGTCCCTGTCTCCAAGAGATAGCAATGTAAGTATAGGTCAGCATTTTGTGTAAGTGCTACCAGCCACAGTCAGTAGGCTGATACCAGGTCTGGGTAGCACAGGGGGAAACCTAGCTCTGAAATGAGATGAAGAGAAAAGTGTGAGTTTGGACATCAAGAATGCTCCTGGAAGCTGCTCACCTTCCCTAAGTAATCCCAAACCAGGAAATGAACTGTATTATTTGATTTAATAATGTTACATTAAATTATTTTAGGGTTTACTCTCTTTATTATTCCCAAAGCCGACTTTAAAATAAAGTAGCTGAGCTCTACACACACAGAAAGCAGAATGAATTTCCCTAGCAACAAAAACCATGGGAAAATTCTGAACCCGGCTCCTGCATGCTCAGGTTTCCATTCATTGCAGTGTGTTTTGTACACGGGCTTGCCTGAGAAAACTGGAAACCTGGCATCCAGCACAACCTCAGCAGAAAATCTAGAGCAGAGCAAACAGTTGTGCAATCCATTCTCTTTGCGCCAGGAGGAGCAGGCGATGCTCTTGTATTGTCTGGTGCTGTGGGTTCTGTTTCTGGCGCAGTTGGCCTGCTTTTCACCCGGAGGACAACTGTTAGCTAAGGGGAAAGAGCTGAAGCTGAAGTGGACCCTGTGTTGTAAGAAGCAGAGCTAGGAGCCTCTTCAAAAACAATCCAAAAAAGAACTCCTCGGTTGTGGTGTAGCTCTGCTATCAGCCCTTTCGTACACAGGAAAAGCATAGGGACTGCTTATCTAGTCTGGTAGTGCTTCCTGCTGTAGATAGCCTGCTGTGGCCCTTTCTGGGACCGATGAGCTTTAGGCAGGTGGGGTTGTTTATTGAATGTTTCAGGGCTAGATTTTCAAAGCAGCTGAACACCCAAGAGTTCCCAGTTAGGCACATTCTTCTTTCCTCTAGCTCTTATAACATGAGTTCTATTTCAGCGTCAGAGCTTCGCAGTTAAACAAGTGTCCAGATTTTCAAAAGAGCTCAACTCCAGTTTAGGCACCTAACTCAGAAGCAAGCAGCTCCCATGGAGAACAATGGAGGATCCCCTGCCCTGTCCCTCCCACAACCCAGTTGAGAACAATGGGAGCTGCTTGGTTGCTTGGCTCTTTTGAAAATCTGGCCAGCACTGTCTCTTTTGTTTTGCTTTTGGCTTTTATTACCTCTAATACACAAGTAAAAGAGAAGATATAGTTTCACAGAACAAGATCTAATGATGAAGGGAAGAAATATAATATAAATATATTTGTATTGAACACCTCATAGTAGAATGATAAATCCTTTATGCCTGTTTTGTATTGCTTAATTCTATTTATTGCACCTTCTGTATAACGAAAGTGGAAGAAGTAGGGCCCATTCTTATGCGACATGACATTAATTAGTTATCTTCAAGATTTAATAGTTTCCAAAAGGGACTTGGATTATCTTCAGATGTCTGAACCGTTTTGTAGCCAGTAGATTAATCAGTCACAAGTTGCTGCTTCTGGTAAAGCTGTAATCCATTTCTCTGCTGTAGAATTCTTCCCTTATCTTCTCAACATCTGAGCAAATTGGTTTCGTGATCACAACGCACATCGCTTCTAAAGTACAGTATAAAAGGGAGCACGTATGTTCTCCCTTTCATAGTTCTAGACATCTGAGAAAGGACCAGCACGAGATTCAAGTAGCTTGCAGCCCACTCCATTTATACCCAGCTCCTAGCTTTTGCAGTACATAAGCTTTGGTTGGTGCCAGGGGCCAGTTCAGTCCCAACATAAATCACAGCATCCTGGGGACTGATCTGATTTATGGTGACCGTCCCCCTCTCCCCCCCGCCCCAAAGCTGCCTGTGGTGTTCTACAACCCAGAATGGCCATAATGCTGAATGCTATGACCCCGCCCCCTCTGGCTCCCCGCCCCAGTTTGGCGCACTGCCTCTGCTGAGGGCAGTGATGTGGGGTGCTTATACTGGCTCTATGCAGCATCTGCATTGGGGGGAATTCATGCCCGGTCCTTTGTAGCCCTGTTACGCCCCTATACACTGCTACAGATTAGTATAGGGCCCAGCCTCCTGCTCTGTACTGAATATCACTAATGATTAGAAAGTTACTTTGGAAGTGTGCAGAAAACTTCCCATGTGTATTTGCATTGAAGTGTTACATGCCCAGAGCCAGTCTCTCCCTCTCTCACCCCTTCTCTTGCCACCCTCCGTGGAACTGTTGCCTTTGAAGGCACAGCAGCATTACCAGTGTTAAGCAACAGTGCAGTAGCTAAGAGCCAAACCGTGAGTAAGAAGGGCAGGGTTTGGCCCCAGGAGCCCGCGGCCTGGGACGTAGGCTGCAATGCAGCTTTGCTGCTGGAAGACAGTGCTTCTCCTTCAGCTTTTCAAGTTAGCATGAGCTTCTGGGGATGGACGGCCCAGGTCAGTGTAATTATTACCAATCGAGGGTCTGGCTTCTGCCTTGGACAGGAAAGGAGAATGTTCACAGAAAGGCAGGATCAGCCATGCTGGGGGGGGTTAGCGTAACCCCACTGCTCGATGTGCGTCACAGGTCCCCTTCTGTGCCCGATTCACTGTGGAGGTGAGTGTGTTACAGCTGCTAGAACAAGAGCCTGGCTCTTTAGCTCATGCTGTAGGAATTCAGGCTCCCAGTTCAACCCGTGTCAGCCAAGATGGTGGCCGTCACCACTACCCACAGCCTAACATTGGAACTTGGCCATGGGGCAATTCCTGCTCACATTCCTTACTCGCTGTGCCAGTGCCTTTCTCTCTTCCTGGCCCTCCAGCCTACCCAACATGTCATCAGGAAACAGTGGGTTCTCTTTTCTCCCTCCCACCCCCTGAGAAATGCATGGTGGGGGGAAAAGAGGGGGCACAGTAGTGGTCCATTTCTCTCTGCTGTCCCCACAAAGTCAAAAAACAGAAGAGGGAAGGCGGAGCGGGAGCCCGTTGCCTGTATGACAAAGCCAGCCAAAGTAGCTCACAAAGTACTAGCCTGTCTGGAGAGACCGGGCTATTTCCAAATCCATGCGGCTCAGCTCCAGAAGGAAGCAAGAATCAAATCACTATAAAGTAACATGAGCCAATAAAACCAAAACGAGAGAGGGAGAGAATCAAAGAGTAAGTATCCCAGGAGATGAAATCATCAAAGGAGCAGATTTACAGGTAAGTCATTTTCCCTTCTACAATCGTGCGTCCTGTTCGTAAGCAAAGGCAGGGCCCCGTGCCATTATTACAATGGAATCATCTCAGACGATCTAGTTTGCAATAAGAAATATCCTCTTAGCTTCTCTCTGATTATAGTTTGTGTAAGAGCACAGAGAAATACGGTGTTAATTGTTTAATGTCTTTTTGTCCTGTAGAGTTAATGATGCGAATTTCCCCTTTGTGTTTTTAGAAGAGTTATTGTCCAATCACAGGTAATCAGACCCACCTCTATGAGTCTATGCCTCAGCATGCAGAACGTAGAATTATTTGGCATGCCCACCCTGGAGAATGGCTTGCCTGCAGGCATCTATCTTGTGTTATAATAAAGGGTGCATTCACAAATGCTTGAGAGTAAATTAAGATTCTGTAATTTAGAAAGAAAGAAATGTTACATGTCAATTCTGAACCTCAATGGACAAAAAAGAGTCAGAGTCGATAGAACTTCAGGCAGTTCAGGGACCCCTTTAATTTGCTGCTGAGAAAATGCCTCCCTCCCCCCTAAAGCATCTAATAAGCCGTCAGAGTGACCTGCAAAGAAATACTGTGTACCTCTCTCTCTGTGTCTATTGTATTTCTGAGGTGCTTGTCATCACAGGACCCCTGCACGATCCAGATCAGTTTATTTAGCATTCAGCATATCCTCATCTTTCCATGGTTCCAAGTGTGGAGGATTTTTTTGGTGGGGAGGAGGAGTCTCTCTGTAATCCTCCATCTTCTTTTCTCTGCTACTCTCTTCCTCCACCGCTCGTTATTCTTTTAAGTCCTGCTGCCCTTATAGGGTTTTTGATCTTGGTGACATTATCAAGGAGGACTTTAGCAAAGAGGTGGGTCTTGCAACTAGATCTGAGTCAGGCAGTGGGTGGGTGGGAGGGAGGGGATGGGGTCAATGGGGCAGGTGGAGGAGTTAGAGAAGGATAGGTGAGAAACCACTCTCATTGCGGGAAAAGGAGGAGGGATGGGAGGGAGATCCCAATAGATCATGTCTGCCTTTGTAGAATCTAAGGAGGGGAGAAGGCTGCCAGGCTGGGAGCCTGCAAAGAAGTAAAGCTGTTCCCATTTTAGCTTTGTTTTGAATTGAAATGTCCATTCTGCTTTGGTTTTCAAAACCCCAACATATTTTGCTATCCCGATTTTGGGTTTTTTTTTCTTTTTCTCTTCCTTTTCTCCTGCTTTGCCCCTTTTCCAGGGGGAAAAATAAACCGAAATGTCAAGTGAGGGAGTTGAGGAGGAGAGAGCAGGTGTGCAATGCAGGCGGTGGCAGTGGGCAGAGGTCAGGAACTCAAGAGACTGGCAGATTAGAGGAGAAGCAGTGTTTTCTGAAGGCAATGGGTGAAATCCTGGCCTCATTGAAGTCAATGGCAAAATTCCCATTGGCTCGAATGGGATCAGGATTTACCCATTGTTGGGTGAATGGCCAGTGTGATGAGTAGGAGAATAATCCAGGACTGAAGGTCAAGGAGGGAAGTGAGGGCAAGAAGCGGATGAGGAAGTTGAAGTCACCCAGGATGAGGGTGAGGGATCACGTCAAGCAGAAGTGGGAAAGTCAGCTGCTTACATCAGAGGTCGGGGAGGAGCTGAGAATAGAAGGTGACAGCTACACAAAATTCTATTTCAAAATCAGAGATGCTGCTCAACCATGTTACAACACATAAACACTGCTATTGCGACGCGCAGACATTTCACAGGCTTTAACCTAGCAAATGTCTATTTGAAAAATAATGCCGTGATCCCAGCTTCAGACTTGTCTAGTAGCTTTGAGCACAAAACAAGTTGTAAACTCCTGAAAACTAGATCTTGTCCTGTAAATGATTATCTTAACTATGTGCAGACTCTGCAACCTCAAGGCATGTGGAGCAGTCCCATTTATTTCACCGGAACTATTTGCATGAGTAAGAATCACTCGCGTGAGTACGCGTGGTAGAATTAGTCCCTCAGATCTAGAGCTTCAAAGGTATTTAGGTGCCTGACTCCTAAATAACTTTGAGGATATAGGCCAAAGTCTACAGCGCAATTGCAAGAATATTTTATTAAACAAGCAACATCTACTATGTAAGGGTTTTTCCTAAACCTGTGGTTTCTTGTCCAAGTTATAATATCAAAATCAAAATGACCTTCTTAGTGTCATCACTAATTTCCTTAGAATAGACCCTCCCAGCACAGTGTCTGAACAATGGCCCTTGATTTGAGTGGGAGAAGAGCTGGTCAAAAAATAAATTAAAATTGTACATTTTGTTTAAAATTTTCTGTGGATTATTTTTGTGGGAAATTTTCTGAACAGATTTGCTTTTAGTTTTGGGGCAGGGGGAGGAACACTTCTAAACTTTTTTCCACTGGAAAAATTGAGGACAGGAGTAAAGTGCTAGGAGGAAATGAGGGTTGGGGGTTTTTTTCCCACCAAAACAATTTTTTTCAAAAATCTTTAGCCAAAAATGTTTGACTTGGCGGCGGTGTGTTCTTGGTCTGAAAAAAAAAATGTTAATGGCAATTATTATTTTTTTAGCAGCTCTGCGGCTACCTCTACACTGGCGCTTGAGGTGTGATTTCCAGCTCAGCTTCACATACCCACACCCTAGCTCTGATCAAGCGAGCAGCGTAGCTACTGCAGTGCAGGCAGTGGGAGAGTCTAGCCCCCCCCTCAGTACAATCCCGCCTGGGACCCTCGGTAAGTACTGGGGGGCTAGCCCATGCTGCTGTTTTTAGCATGCTAGGTCAGCCAAAGCTAGCACATACATCTACCTGCGCTGGAAATGACACCTCCAGCGTCAGTGTAGATACCCCCTTAGCAGAAGTTACTTGTCCCCCTTTGCGAGGAGCAGGGCAGAATCAGGTCCCTTATCAATAAAACTGGCATCTCCTGCATAGCAACCTGACAGTCCCGGCGTGCGGGCTGGGGGCGTTGGGATGAGACAAGTTCCCATCCCAGCCAGGAAGGGGTTAACAAGCTCCTGTGGACCCAATCAGCTCAAACCAGCGCCGATGGGGCTTGTTCTGCCTGCAGAAGTGGCTCCTTATAAGGAAGGCTCCAAACCCGGGGAGGAGCGGCACTCAGAGGGAAGTAAAGGTAGAGCGCAGAGCTGCTAGAACCCACAGCGTGGAGACGGCTGACAAATAAAGCTGCCGAGGAGGCTCTGCCACCTGGACTCTCGATAAGGAGAGGGACCATCTTTACTTTAGTTCTTTCCTCTTCGAGTCAGGGATGCTCCCCTGGACTTAGCCCTTGTTCAGAGGTTTGTACTCCATAAGCCGTACAAGAGTAACGGGGTGAACACAGACTGATTAAGGGCAACGGGACTGTTGTCCTTTCCATGTAGATTACCAAAAAGACCTCAGAAGACATGGAGGGAATTGACCAGAGACTCATAGCCTGAGGAACACGCTCCCACAGCGAACCAACTCTGTAGTAACTTGGAAAGTGTTGGGGACAGAATAAGTGCATAGCTGCACCCCCAGGGGGCGCTCTAGAGGCACGGCCTATGACAGGCCATATAAAAGGACAGCAAAGATACCAAGACACGTGACTCTACTAGAAAATACCGTCCATAGCTTAATGCCTGCTAAAAGAAGAATTCCCACTCCACATCAAACCCGCCAAGAACAGCGCTACACAATTGTCTGGTGCATTATTTAGTGGGGGCAAAAGAGGCTGTCATTTTCCACTGAAAAATCAGGTTGACCTCAGATCGGCAAAGGACGTTGGACTTGTCACACTGCTCTAGTGTGACAAATACAATTTTTGAACACTTCAATCTATCTCGTATATCATGTGCCCATCCTGGTAGCACCTGATAAAACCTTGCTACGTGCCAGATCTTTTATACAATGGAAATTGTCCTTGAGGTTCTTTCCCCCAAGATCTTACAGTGAAAGGCACCTCTTGTCTCACAGACGTGTGCTGTGCTACTCCAGTATATGGTAATTGCAGGTTTCCATATTCAGAATTACATTGTGGGGAGTGGGGGAAGGGGGCGATTTCCTTGTAATTGGAACTTGTAAAATGACATGTTCCATTTCCAAGGGCTACTTATTGGCAACAGCAAACAGAAGACATCATCCTGCACATTTTGTCCTGTGTCGTCTCTCTGACTGCAGCCTGACATGCAATCTCCCACTCCCCCGTTGCTCTTCTTCACTGCCAGCCCCCAGCACTGCAACCAGCTGCTATGGGCAGTCACGAGGTGAGCGTGGCAGCGGCCTTAGCCAGATGTCGAGCCATGGAATGTATTTTTCTAGTACAGACGTCTGTATCTTGGTATCTTCCCTGCCCTTTTGTGATGCTTCTTCTCTGGCTGTGTCCTAGCAGCTAGTTAGCTCACGTGAACTGCTTGGAAGGGAAACGGAGAGGAGGAATGAGGCAAGGTCACTTTGTCTCACCTAATCCTCCTGGAGCCAATTTGCTTTCAGTCACCCGGCGCGCAAGGGCAGTTTTTCATGTCAGAGTTGTGAGCATAGGGCTGTAAAGCTCGCGTGGACCATGCTTAGATGTTCTGGGCTAGTGGTGCTTATCTGTTTTTGGTATAAATCTGCATCTGATAGCCTTGGAGCTATGACTACATCTGGGGTGGGTCATGCTTCTATTTACCCATGGGGAATCAGGCGCTTCGGTGGCATGAGCTAAGAGGAAGTCCATTTTTTCTTTCGTTTAGAAAGGCTTGGATAAGGCTAATCCAAGTCTTTCCCTCTTGGATGATGCACAAGAACTACAAGCAGGGGTGGGGAGGGGAGGGAGTCCATACGGTTCGATGATTTACTAAGGAAAAAGGACGTTGGTATTTAGGGAACAAGACCAACTGAGTTAGCAGACAATGGCCAACTTCACAAAAGCTTGGCATTTACTGTACATGGTGGGGACAAAATCCTAGGGACCAGAACCTCAACTAGGGCAAATCAACCCAGCTCCACTGGCATCATTAGAGCACATTTATACCACCTGAGGATCTGGCCCTAGGATTTCAAAGCTCGGCAAGCTTCGAAGAGAAGTTCCGGGTTTCGCTGTTTGACCCCAAGCCTCTCCATATGTACCAGCCCCTCTCCTCGAACCAGCGTTGTGTGAAGATCCTTGACTCCCTTTCTTTCATCCCTGGGGACAGGAGCAGGGGTGCCACTGTTTTCCCCCGCAAACAAAATCTCTCCTGACCCTCTTCTCTCACGGTACGTGTGATATCTCTTGGGGAGAGGGCGCCAGTGCCATAGAGGTCCCACTGCACAAACGCATAGGAATGGACAGCATCTGCCGCAAGTGGACACAGCAGACAGGAAGGATTGTTATCCTCATTTTACAGCTAGGGAACAAAGTGATCAAGGGGCCTGCCCACGATTGCACAGGAAGGCTGCTGTGGCACCAGGAGGAGCAAAGCCCAGGTTGTCAGCATCCCCGTCTACTGCCTTAACCACAAAACCAGAGCTCCTTGGAGCCATCGTTTTTTGGGGTGGAAAACCGTTCCTCCCCCATCTGCTGTCACTGAGGAGCCAGCATGGAGGCTGTTCCCCCACCACGTCCAAAGAGAGGGCCTTGTGGGACCAGGAGGGGAGTCTTGGTGGTGTCTTGGTCCTGTTTTAATAAACATCACAGTTTTAAAAGTAAAACTCCCATCTCTCGGCTCACCGGTATCCCAACACCCTAGGCAGGACACCCACCCAGCGGGGGGACACCACTGCAATTCACATGTCCGTGGCTCTGGAACTGCTATAGTTTCACTGAGTTAAGGGGAAGTTGTGTTCCCAATGGAACCCTTCTCAGCTCTGTCTAGAAGCAGGGCTTCAGGACCATGCCCTCTCGCTGGCACAGAGCGCTCCCTTCAGGCCGTGGTGCGCTGGCCATTGTGGAAGCAGGGTCCCCTCTCAGTGCCAGATGGAGGTTCTGCCTGGGTGCTGATCATGTGCCCTCTTGCCCTGCCCACCCTCCAATGCAGAGCAGGTTGTGGCACATAGCATGGAACCAGCCCCCCGGGGACCTTTTTATGAAGTGGTTGTGGTTCACCTACACTTTGATGAACATTTCGCAGTGACTCAAACAAACCTGAAATCCATACCATATTTGACACATCAGTGCTCTCATATGAGGAAGCGAGTATTGATGTTTCATTTAGTGACTGTCACGAATTACCGGGTCAATACCATATCCCGATGATTGCTGCCCAACGTGCAGGACACTCAGGGACCAAATGAAGCTATTCCACTGATTTCAAATCAGTAACATTTACAATAGCTTACAGGATTTCAGGGGCATCACACCCCCTTGCACCAGAGCTCCCTCTCAGCCGAAAGAAAGGTGTTTGATTACTGAGTAGAGTACCAGAGTCAAAAGGAGATTCCAGAGGAGTAATGCAAAGGTAGAAGGGATGACTAAGGTCCTGTCTCCATGGGAAAGTTTATCTGGTGTAACCTAAGATATGAATTTAAACCGCGCCAGTGATACCTGTATGACCCCTCCCCGCCACACCTATGTGGACACTGCTATTCCAGGTTAGCTGATATCACTTGGGAAGGGGTTTAAACTAAACCAAAAAAAGACACTCTAATACTGCAATAAGCATGTCCACATAGGGGGGTTATACTGATATATCTGTATAACTATATTTGGTTTACTGGTTAAACTTCACTATGCAAGTAAGCCTTGTGACCTGTAGCCCTAAAGCTGTGGTTTTCAGCCTGTGGTCTGCAGACCCCAGGGGGTCCAGAAACTATGTTTAAGATTTCCAGAGGGATCTGCATCTCCATTCGAAATGTTTTAGGCATCTGCAAATAAAAAAAGGTTGAAAACCACTGCCCTAAAGAGTAGTGTAGTGGGGCAGCAGCCCCACTCCTGGAGAACAGGGGTTAAAAGCAGCCAAGCTAGGCTGATCGGGGAAGCAGCCACAGCTGTGGCCAGCTCAATCAGGGCCCAGCTGGCCCTGATAAAAGGGCTGTGGGGCCAGGAAAGAAGAGTCTCTCTCCAGCCCTGGAGGGAGAGGGGCTAGCTGCCTGAGAGGAAGGTACCTGAAGTAGAGCAGTGTTGGGGAAGGACAAGAGGCACTGGGGAGCTCCAGCCTGATAAAACCCCAGCCCGGTCAAACCCTTGTTGAAGGCCTACAGAGGTACTGGGGCTGCAGAGATACGGCCTGGGACTAGGCAAAGGCAGCAGGTTCTAACCCCTTGCCAATGATGAGTGGCCATTACAGGTGGCAGTCTGTTGCAGTGAGTGGGGGCTAGATGGTGACTGGCAGTAGCCACTGAGGCAAGGTGGGCTTAGAGGGTTGGGGGTTCCCCTGTGGGGGAGACCCAGTGTTGGGGGTACTGCAGTGGGCAGAACCCCAAGATAAAGGGGCACCAGGGTCTGGGAGGGACACTGGGCCTGAGGCAGGTGAGACACCGGCCACCAGAGGGCGTGCTGAAACTGGTGAAGAGCTAATTCCCAAGACGACCAGCAGGAGGCGCCTCACTGGTGAGTCTTTGCTTCCCTACAAGTAGAGAGCTCACTACTGACATCTATTGGTGGACAGGTAGAAGAGCAGGGCTCCCTAGGGGTGGGAGCTCTCTGCTGTCCCCTATTGGTGAGCAACAGCAAATGACTGCATGGGGTCACCTATGGTGAACAGAAAAGACGTTTCCTCCCTTCTGTGGGGAATGGCGGTTTAGTGGGGATCATGAACATGTTCTATATGTGTCTGATCTTTCTCAGAACAGACTCAGCTTTGAGACAGTTGACTGCTTTGAGGTGGTCAGGAGGTCCTGAGGGGGATTTGGCTGAAGCCTTGGGGTCTGTCCGCACTGCAATAACACACCTGTGGCTGGCCAGTGCTAGCTGGCTTGGGCTCACCAGGTTTGGGCTGAGAGGCTGTTTAATTGTGGTGTAGGTGTTCAGACTCTGGCTGAAGCCCAAGCTTTGGGACCCTCCCAGGGTTGGAGTCCAAGGTCCAGACAGAGCCCAAATGTCTACACTGCAATTAAACAGCCCTGCGAGCCTGAGTGTAGATATACCCACAGAGAACAGCAGCCTACCTGAGAGACTCTGACTACCCAGTAATCAAAGCTGAAATTGGTTGGGTCAGGTGGTGGAGCCCCACAAACAGCCTGTGCAGTAGTTCCCACAGGGGAACAGGAGACTGACCTGCCAGACAATAAACTGTAAGCAGGGAGGAGGGAAGTGGCTAGACTACATCAGCCACTCACAGCTGCCAAAGGAGGACAGAGGTTGGGGCTATTATCAGGACATCTTGGGGGAGCTTTTTCCTCCAAGTTTGACTAATTACTTGCTGGCTTTCCCAAGCGTATTCTGTTGTCTCCTCTCATTAACTTCTCTGTTTAAACCCCTGGACTCTCTGCTCCCCTATGGAGAGGTATTGACTACCAAGGGTTCTGGATGGGGGCTCTTGGTGGTCTTTTCCTTTTCAGAAGGAACACCTAGAAAACAGAACCCAGCCCCTTTTTGCTGCCAGCAAAAAGGCTTACAACGGTGTAGATAAGGCCTAAAGCACCTTGGAAAAGATCTGTGTGCCCAGACCTCGGAAGCAGTCTGGGAACACAAAGCAGTGCTGTCCTATCCTGCAGTGTGACTAGGGCTGGCAGAGCTTCCCTCCAAGAATGTGCCTTTCAAAGGATTCAGGCTGGGATTGCCAAAGAAGCCAAAAGCGATTAGGCAGCCAGCTCACAGGGCCCCTTGGCCCTCTTTGAACAATAGGTGTGGTGCATGAAAACGCTGTTAAAATGAAAAGGTGTCACTTTAAGAATAAGGGCTTTGCTGGTCCTGCTTGCAGGGTAGGGGGCAGGGAAGCATGCAATCTGGGCCTAGCAGCAGGCAGGCTGCAAACAGCCAGCCTGTGAATAGGTTGGGTTGTGGCACACTTTTCTAGGAGCAGCTTGCTTTGTGCCTGCCTGCCTTTGGGTTCTTGTATTAGGGTTCTGGATTCCAAGAACAAAAGTAGTATTGTACTGCAAGCTTTCATCAAGAGAATCTTAGCGTGTGCATCCGTGTCCATGTCTGTTCTCTCCCCCTCCCCACACCCCCCAGGAAAGATACTCTGCCCACGTCAGAGCTTTGCACGGTGGCTTTCCTTTGCCTGCTTTAGGAAAAAATAACCCAAATTGAGAGGGGACTTAAATACCAGATGGGGTCCTGGCCTGAAAGTTCTGAGAGGGAGTCTGAACCCCCTGAGGCTTCTTTAGGTCTGGGGTTTGGAATTTCTAAGAAATATAGGGAGAAGGAAAGGGAATTCCCCATGACAAACTTTCACCATTTGAGAATTCATGATGAGAAACGTTCTCCTCAGGCATCAGGGGGTAGCTGTGTTAGTCTGTATCTACAAAAACAACAAGGAGTCTGGTGGCACCTTAAAGACTAACAGATTTATTTGAGCATAAGCTTTTGTAGGTAAAAACCTCATCTCTTCAGATGCGAGGCTTTGAGGTTTTTACCCACAAAAGCTTATGCCCAAATAAATCTGTTAGTCTTTAAGGTGCCACCAGACTCCTTGTTGATCTTCTCAGGCATGAGATTGTCATTATCTGTATGGATAAAGGGCACATCAGACCAAATCCCTGCAGTCCTTACCCAACCCAAACTCCCACTGATGAAGTGAGAGATCTGCTTGAGTGTTGGAGAGTACTGCCTAAGGGTTATAGATGGCAGGACTTGGCCTGTGACTTCATCCTTAGGGATCTGTTCTGTCTAAGGTAACCAGAAGCAAGTGTGAAAAATCAGGATGGGGGCTGAGGGGTAATAGGTGCCTATATAAGCCAAAGCCCCTAATATAGGGACTGTTCCTATAAAATCAGGACATCTGGTCACCCGTGTTCTGTTCTAGTTTACCCTGTGTTTCTCTGTAATGTTCTATTCAACACAAGGAGCCAGTCCTCACCCTCATGCATAACTTGTGCAAGGCCAGCGACACTGACCATCCCAGGGGTACACCCTAAATCAGATTTATGCACAGAATCAAAATCTGTAACCTGCCTGGACAAATGTGAGAGACAGGAGGATTCTGTTGGTGAAAGACAAGCAAAGAGGAGCTCTGTGTAAGCTGGAAAGCTTGTCTCGCTTGCTGACAGAAGTGGGTCCAATAAAAGATATTACCTCCCCCACCTTGTCTCTCTCTAATATCCTGGGACCGACACGGCTACAACAACACTGCAAAGGACAAAGTGAGTTCTGTCGAGCATTTCAGTCCCGTGGCAGGTTACATAGTAATTGGCATCAACTGGTGTGGCCAGAGGCTGTCACTTCCTTTCTCTGTGTAGCATGAGGCTCCGGTGGCTATGGCATCCTTTGCCTGTGATGTTTGCAGAGGGAGCAATGAAATATTTTCTATTCTTCTCAGTGATCATTACAGACCCAGTCTTGCTCCCGCTAAAAGAAGCGGTGAAAATCCCATTGACTGTGCAGGATCAGACCCTCGAAGCAAATGGCAAACACATCAGCCCCAATAGGAAATGGCTTCAGGAAGCTTAGATTTGAGTTGTGGAGCTGAATAATCTGCCTACATGGGAACAGCTACAGATGAACTCTACTGTACATACAGGATAATAATGCTAAACGACTCATTTCCCTTCCCTAGGGTAATTCCCTTATAAAATAGAAACCTTTTGTTATTCCGTATTAGCAGCTGGGCCTTTAGAGTATTACGTTAATGAGGCTTTTTGGAATGTGAAAACGGGAGCTCTGGTATATTGTTGGATTAAAACAAACAATGGCACCTTGATCCAGAACACACACTATCAGAAGGTTGAGGCTGGCTTTTTGGCTGCTCCCGTCCTGTCCCCTGGTGGTGTCACAACGATTGCAGTCAAAGGTCTTTGCCGAACTAATGGGAAATGTGCTATGATTTTTAACGAAGAAAAAGAACTCCCCTGTATTGCGTTGGGGGTTCTGTACCCAACGCTGGAGAGAGGAAGACAGGAAAACAGTGTTTGGGATTTCTTGATCTCCCCACCCAGGAGGATGAATTAAAAGGATGACTATATTAAGTAACAATTACTTGAAGGAAGCCTGGCTTACAACTGTGTGATCCAAGGAGTTGTCACTTTTAGATGTCAAGGTGTGTGTGTGTCTGTGTTACGCTTTAGATGAGCCTGTCTAAACAAAGCACTATTGCAGAACTGACTTGGCTTATAAATTTGCCATGGTATCGTGCTAATACAGGCTCAGACGTGGCAGGAGCTGAGCTGGACGCTTTGCACCAGACTAACAACATTACTAATAAAGGTTTACAAATATCTCCTGTTACTGGGCTGTGCATGGAGACCCTGAGAGTTCCTCATTATATTTCCTGTTTGTCCTAGCAGACTAAACAGCTTTCAGGCCTGTCTTCAATAACAATATGAACTATCAGGGATACTGTGCCACATCCTATCCCGCTTTTTTTTTTTCTTGAGACGTGGGAGAAATTTAAAGTACTTCTCTGGTCTGTGCCCAGGAATATCAGAGTACAATAAGAAAGCCATGGGGACAATCCGGCCAAGGATTATATTTTACCCAACTTCATTCAAATGCCATGTCCTTTCCCTGCTTCCTTTCCTGTCAGTGTTCATTACTGAGAGGCTGTATTTGTATGGAAACAGACGCTCTCTTTTTTTCTAATCAGCCTAGTACAGTCAGCATTGCCACCCACCAGCCAGCGTCTGTTACATCACAATCCGTTCCACACTGCTATAACAACATGAAGGAAGATTGATAAATACAAAAAGGAAGTGTGTGTTTCCTTATGCATTTTGGGCCAGATGCTGCTACCCGTACTCACATTTCATAGCAATGTACTCCAAGTTCTAATCAAATCAATTGGACTCCTTCTGGAATAAGGTGCTGCTCCGTGCGAGTAAGAATACTAGGATCTAGCCTTCACATTTATGAGAATTTGGAATCGTGCTGCAGTTTGCAATAATGCAGTGACTAGAGCTAGTTAGAAAACTGGCAAACTTTATTTTAAAAAAATATTTTGCCAAAAATTTTCCATAGAAATTTTTGGAATTTTCAGCCAGAAAAAAATTTGAAAGCCAAAAATTGTTGGCTGAAAACTGAGCACTTCTATTTGGAGATGCTACCGCATTGGACTTCAGGTGCCTATTCTTTATGGGCTAAACTTTCTGTCCCCACCCTTCTAATTTTAGCATCAAAACCATTGAAAATGAAACTTTTTGATGGCTCTTTGCTCCAAAATGTGCCAGGTTCAACCATGGGTGTAGTTTGGGGGGGCACAGAGGTGGTTTCTCTCCCCCCCTCCCCCCAAACCTGAGAGTCTCAGGCAGATGTGAAATTTGCCACCACACACATGGCCCTGTTGGCCTGACTGGAGCTGCCCACCCTTCAAGTCATCAGGTCTGACAGTGTCACTTTCATCCTTGTGAACAATAATTCCCCCTTTTTCTGCAGGAATCACTGGGTGACCTCCATGAGCTGTGGTGTGTAGGATTATCAGAGTGGCCCTCTGGCCTTCAAATCTGTGAATCATTTTTGCTGGGGGGGGGGGGGGGAAATGTTCATCTCTTAGCAAAAAATATTGTACTAAATGGGCTCATTTATGAATCTGTAATTAAACTTGAAAAATCCAGTTTTCAAGTGGGTTTGAATTTGATTGCAAATACTTCACACATAGCTGCTCTGTCTGTCTTCTTCTTTCACACCCAAACATTTGTATTTCTCTTTATCTTTGTGTTAAAGGTAGGGCTGGCTGTCCAACGATTTTAAAAAAATAATTGCAATTAATTGAGAATTTAAAAAAAAAAAATGGTGGCAGTTAATCACACTTCTAGTTGCACTGCTTTATATTATGATTAAATATTTGCACCGTAAAAAAGAAACACAAGAGATAGCATTTTTCAGTTCACCTCATACAAGTACTTTAGTGCAATCTTTGTATTGTGAAAGTGCAACTTATAAATGTTGTTGTCCTTTTTATATACATAACTGGTTAAATTTTTTGAGTGCAATGTAAAACTTTAGAGCCTACAAGTTGAGGCATAGAAATGTTTAGCATATCTGGCATGTAAATATCTTGCCACACTGGCTACAACAATGCCATGCAAACACCTGTTCTCACTTTTAGGTGACATTGTAAATAAGAATTTATCTCCTGTAAATGTAAACAAACTTGTTTTTCTGAGCAATTGGCTGAACAAGAAGTAGGACTGAGTGGACCTGTAGGCTCTCAAGTTTTACATTGTTTTGTTTTTTGAGTGCAATTACATAAAACAAATGTAGAATTATTTTTTTCAGTTACACTATCATGAAAGTGCATCACAGTACTTGTATGAGGTGAATTAAACTATTTCTTTTTTACAGTGCAAATATTTGTAATTAAAAATATAAAGTGAGCACTGTACACTTTGTATTCTGTGTAATTGAAATCAATATTAGAAAATATATTTATAATTTAAATTGCTATTCTATTTAACAGTGTGATTAAAACAGTCACAATTAATTGCAGTTTTAATCTAGTTAACTTGTGTTGCATTAACTGCAGTTAATTGACCGCCCTAATTAAAGAGATGGTCTGAGATTCAGCCCAGTTTGATAGTACAGTAAACAAAAATGAATCTGCCTGCCTTTTAATGATATGGTCTCAGGTATCAGTGATGTGAAATACCTGGGGAGCCATCTAGCATGAGATGCAAAAAAAGACTGCGTTCTTGTCTGTGTAAAATCAACACAACTTGTGTCAACAGCATGGCTCAAACCATGGCTCTTCAGTGCTGAAAGCATAAGCCTCTTCCACTTACATTAGAGTGTTACCCAAAATTGGGCCAGCTAGTAAGTTTGGGGAGGACTAATGACCCACCAGAGTTTAGCAGAAAGCAGCACGTTTATTATACGGATAGCTAAGCTCAAAAGAAGGGTGGGAGGGGAGAGAGTATCACATTCACTTACGCTCCTAGGCCAGGCACGGAACTGGAGATGTCAGGATCCTTCCAGGTAAGTCTCCCACAGTGCAGCGATGGATGGTGCGATGAAGGTCAGTCTTCCCAATTCACGATGGAATGCAACGTGGTGAACCACCGGCCAGGCGGTCCGGGCAAAGGGCCTTCACGGGAAATACAAGCTTGTGAGCGCACTCCTGAGCACATGGCCCCTTCCCCTTTTAAGGACCTGCTCCTCATGGCCTGTGACTAGAGCTGACTTGGCTGTGTCTGGTTGGTCACACTCCATCTCGGGCAGTGTCCATGCATTGGGGGTGTGATCACTGCCTAATCAGAGTGCCAGACACCTTGTCTACCTGGGAGCTCTTCTGATCTTCCAGCTGTTCAAGCAGCCCATTCATCCCACAATCATTCCAGGAGGGAGGGGGGAAAAAGCCATTTCACAGGTATTTAAAGAGGGAGAGGAGACAAAAGGGAGGGGATGTAACAGACCTTGTGAGCATACCGGTTTACAGAGCATACAGATCACTGCTGCTCCTACAACATAGAGGAGTGAGTTTTTTAGCTGGCAGCTGTAACAGGCTCCTTAACCTTTTCTGTGCACCAGCCACTACAGGAGGACAAAACCCACAATCTCTTAGCGTGCAGTATGCACCCAAGTTTCATTAAGTGACTTTCTCCTGGTAAATGTGCACACCTCCTTGACTTCGCACTAGGGAAGAGAGATGCATGAATCTGGAGCTTGTGATGCAGAAATGAAATCTCTGCCCAGTGGCACATGACAGCAGACAGAGCTATAAAAGGAAAAATAATATTTCTTCCTCATTTTGTATGTCTTTCATAGTGAAGGTGCTGTCAGAGCAGCTGGCAGTGCTGAAGTGTTGGCGGTGACTATTTTCCTAGGAACCTGTACACCAGTATTAGACACTGTCTCATTAAGAGTTGCATTGAAATAGCCCTTACTCAGCCAGGCAGGGGAGTCTGGGGAAAGAAAGTCCCTCCTGCAATATGGTGAGTGGAACTGGGAAAAGAGGGTCAGGTTTCAGGAGGGACTATATTTGGTGGGCTACTAGGAACTCAGGTATATAAAAGGGGGATGAGGGCAGCCAGACAATCTCAGGACTCTCAGCATGTAACACAGGCCTCTCTGCATGCTCAGTACAGACTTCTCTCCTGTACGTCTGCTTGCCTGCTACATTAGGGTTACCATTCGTCCAGATTTACCTGGACATGTCCTCCTTTTTTGTGCTAAAAATAGCGTCCAGGGGGGAATTTGTAAATCACTAAAAATGTCCGGGATTTCACCCCCAGGCAGAGCAAGGCGCAGCTGGGAGGCTGCAGGAAAGTCAGCTGCTCGCATGGGGCTCTGGCAGCCAGAGCCCTTCCCCCGCAGCTTGCTGGGCTGGACTCTGGAGCAGCTGTAGAGCTCCTCCTTCCCCCTCCCCCCCCACATTCTGAGCTAGCAGCTCCTCCTCCCCTGCAGCCCAGCGCCCCGCTCCGGCAGCACTGTGCAGGGGCAGGGACCGGGACTGGGTTGTGTGTTGCACTGGGGAGCGCAGCCATGTGTCCGGCTCCACACAGAGCCTAACACCCTGTTCTGAGTGGTGGGGTAAGGGGGCCAGGGGGCAGGAGAAGGGGCAGGGAGGTTCTGCAGGGGGCAGTCAAGAGACGGGGGGGGGGGTTGGAGTTCAGGGGGGGCTTTTTGGGGGGAGTGGAGAAGGTTTTGGGCAGTCAGGGTATAGGTAGGGGGTAGGGTCCTGGGGGGCCAGTTGGGGGGGTCTTAGGAGGGGGCAGTTAGGGGACAAGGAACAGGGAGGTTAGGTAGGGGGTGGGGTTCTGGAGGGCAGTTAGGAGCAGGGGTCCCAGGAGGGGGCAGTCAGGGGACAAGGGGCGGGGTTGGGAGTTCTGGGGGGGAGCTGTCAGGGGGCAGGAGTGGGAAGAGGGATCGGAGCAGTCAGGGGACAGGGAGCAGAGGGGTTTAGATGGGTTGGGAGTTCTGGGGGGGCTGTCAGGGGGTGGGGAGTGGTTGGATGGGGCGTGGGAGTCCCAGGGGTCTGTCTGGGGGTGGGGGTGTGGATAAGGGTTGGGGCAGTCAGGGGACAAGAGGCAGGGAGGCTTAGGTAGGGGGTGGAGTCCTGGGGGGCAGTTAGGGGCAGGGGTCCCAGGAGGGGGCAGTCAGGGGACAAGGAACGGAGGGGGTGTTGGGGGTTCTGAGGGGGGCGGGAAGTGGGAGGGGCAGGGGCGGGGTAGGGGCTAGGGCAGGATGGGGGCGGGGCTAGGGCAGGGCTCCTCCCATCCTCTTTTTTGCTTGCTGAAATATGGTAACCCTATGCTACATCAGTTATTACGAAGGAGACCGCTCCACTGCTCAGGTTGTGACTAGCTGTAGAGGGGAGGGAGAGCCAGGGCTACTTATCCGAAACCGTCCCTCCACCCCTCCCCTGGGCAATGAGCAAGTGGGTGAGGTGAGGGCAGAGAGGAGCAATGAATGGGAGGACCCCTGGCTGTACCTAGGGTTGCCAACCCTCCAGGATTGTCCTGGAGTCTACAGGCATTAAAGGTTAGGTTTTTAATTAAAGATTGTCATGTGATGAAACCCTGCAGGAATACGTCCAACCAAAATTGGCAACCCGAGCCGCACCCCTTTACTAGCCTGTCAGCGCTTCCTCTTGCCATGCCAGCTCTACTCCATGGGGAGTGGTGAAGTAATTTACACACACACACCCCAGCATAGGGGCTATCCGCCAAGGAATTATGACTGCGTCACCCTATGTTCTCCAGGCTGCCCCTGCAGTAGTTTAGCTGTGCACCACCCCTCATGGTGGACAGATTGTCAAGTTACTGCATAGCCCCAAGACAGGCATGCACAGCAATTGATTGGTTCTTCCCCAGCAGAGTGTAAAATATTCCCACCGCCTGGGTATAAATAAATTGCAGGGCCACAGTTCGAATGAGCCACATTGGCACACTGGTTTAAAAGGGTTAATGTTAGTCTTTGTCAGGTGAGAGACAAACTCAACTGACTTGGTAGTGGTAGGCTGATATGGCAAAGAAAGTAACTTTTTCCGGGAATGGGGGAAGCTTTAGCTAAACTCTTCTAGGATGTCCCTATTGATTCCGGTTTGTAGTCCCATTCAGTGAGTGGCTTGGATACTCTATAATGTCACACATCACTAAGGCCTCGCCGCTCAGATTAGCTAGCAGATCAAACATCAGAATGAGCCTTGGACTTTCTCTCCTCATTTTTCAAATCAAAGGGTTCTGAGAACACACCTCTCTGTGTGGTGTCCAATGTGTCGAAAGCAGATTTGCAAGGCCACGTTGCGCTACTGCTTTTGTGACAGGTGGCCTTCCAGATGAATTTTATAGGATTTCTTCAGCCCAGTTGGTCTCTCGCCAAAGGTACATAGGAACATCTTGTCCCTACATGAATTACTAGCGGCTTTTAGTAGAGTGGCATCTCTTTATTTATTTTTTAAGAAACTAGGGTTATTCCACATATTAATAGATGTCTTTTTAAAATCTGGATTTGCATATGTTCCAGCCTAGAACGAATTCTACCAAAGATGGTTTACACCATTGTGTGTAATGTTTAGTCAACATGTCGAGGGCAAGTTGCCTGAGGGAAACCACGATACGTTGTTAGTTGCATGAACGCTCAACTCAGTCCGCTCAGGCTTGTGGAAACCTCAAATTCACGTTGGGTTGCTCACAGGGTTAACTGATATTAGCCCAGGGATTCCAATACTATAGTTACATCATCTCATTTCCATAGTTACTCTGGTAACTTGATACCCATTCTTAGACTGGCCAGGTAGACGTTCAGATGGACTGCTGCATATAGTCTAGTCTAGTATTTGTGTTACTGTAACACCTGGGAGCTTAGCCACAGGCCAGCACCCCCGTTGTAGATGCTGTGCAAACACAGGACAAAAAGATCATTCATGCCCCAAGAGGTTTACAGTCTAAATATGTCAGGAGATGGATATAAACAGGTGATTGGGGGGAAGGGAGAGAACAACGAGACAATACTGGTCAGCATGGTGGGCGGTGATCTCTGCATACCAGTTGCCTAAACTTATCACATTGTGTGTACGCATTCCAGCAAAGCAGGGTTTGGAGGGGATTCTAATATTGATAGATTCTTAAAAGAGTAAGGTTGCAAAGTTTTGCAGTGGGGAGAATTAGCTGCTAACTTTGGGAGCTCCAAATGATTTCTGTCAGAACTAAATGGTTTGCTCTTTTGTGTAAAATGGACCTTATTGGTCATTTTAGCCTATCGCACAGACTGTTTGCAGTCACGTCTGGCTAAGCACTCAGGAGCATTCTGCATACGCTGTGTGGTGATCAGCTCTCCAGAGGTACTTCTCTAAGTTGCGCCCTTTCCACTTAGGGTGACCAGATATCCTGATTTTTTTTTTTTATAGGGACAGTCCTGATATTTGGGGGGGGGGGGTTAATATGGGCTCCTATTACCCCCCACCCCCCGTCCTGACTTTTCACACTTGCTATCTGGTTACCCTATTTCCACTTCACTCTTCTATCTGATTATAGAGCCCCCTAGGCATTCTGGTCTGTACACACCCCACCAATGAAGGGTTTCAAGCGGGAGGTGTGGGTCATCACAGTTCACCATATGCTGCTGCAGATCTGACCTTCATGTCATCCACACAAGCCACTTGAAGACTGATACTTCCTGGACACGGTTTCCTGGAAAATAATCAAGCTTCATTTTAGCAACCTTCAGGATTCACCAATAGGCAGAGCCTATAGAAAGAGAGTCAAAGGGGGAGCATTAGCTATCGGGAGTTTGGGTCTCTAAACGGACTGCTTTGTCTCAGTTCAGTCACGAGCCCACTCTTTCAGAGGCTTCGGATGGGGCCTGTCACACTACGTGCTCTTTCTTTCTCGGAGTTTCAGATCATTGTGCAAGACATCTGAGCTGGGAACTGTGCACAAGAGAGTGTTTTAATTGCAGGGTGTCTCCATGCAGGGTCATGCAATGGTACTTAAATCACAATGTAAGGCTTCTGCTAAGCTACAGATAGCACTCGGGGAAAGAGCCTGCTCCATTGTTTAGTCATCACATGGGAAGCAAAACCTTTCAGGGGAAGGGTTTCCAGAGCATTCTCTACTCTGCTGGTGCTCACTGTTGAATGAGATCCCAACACTCGCTCTGCCTCAGGCACCTGCAGAGAGCTGCGCACCTGCAGGAAATAAACCACTGTCTCGACTCCCGGCTTGTGCCAAGAAACTTATCTTAACGTAAAGCACTGGAGGGCTAGCAGCTGCCCTGTGATTTCTGAATGGCATCAGGAAATCAGCAGCTGTGTGTTGACAGAGGATTATTTATAATGACACGAGAAGCCCAGACGTTTTCTAGCCAGTGCGGCAAATTTCCATTAACATCATGGGATGTCATAGCACTCCAGGTCATGTGATCCTTTGGAGTTTACATATTTGCAGGGAAGGGGATGTCAATTTGTTACTGACTGTTTCTCTTGGGGTGAAATTGATCCCAGGGGTAGAGTGTTAGCATCAGTCCTACGCCCCACATAGTCCTTGCGTGGAGCTCTGCACAGAAGAGGGAATTTCAGCGTTGGTCCCTGTCGCACCCTTTTAAAAAAGCGTGCACCAACCTCCTTCCTGTAAATTCCTCTTTCACTGGTAACATCAGGGCCGGCTCCAGGCACCAGCATTCCAAGCAGGTGCTTGGGGCAGCAATCTGCAAGGGGCGGCAGTCCGTGTGTTTTTGGCCGCTCCGAGCAGCGCGCCGAATTGCCGCTGCGGACAGCGGGGGCAGTCCATGTGCCATTAGGGCGGCACATGCGTTTCCACGGCGGCGGCAATTCGGCAGCAGCTTCTATGTTCAGCTGCCCGCGGCGGCAATTCGGCGGCTTCTGTCTTCTGGCTGCTTGGGGCGGCAAAAACAGTAGAGCCCTGGGTAACGTGACCCCCTCTCCCTATGTCTCCATTCCCCTGTCAAATCCGGATCCTGCTGCGTCTTCATTGTCAACTATTTGACTGTTTGAATAAGAAGCGCAATGATACAATAGCGGCACTATAACTATGCCATAAGGTGATAAGTAATCGGCCAGTTAATGATGGCTTGCTCAAGGGGCAGATGAGGACAGCTGATACTTGATAAATTGTATCTATTTATTCCTTTGTCCCTAACTTTTTTGTGTGTGTGTTGCTTGTCTGCATTGTCTCTTTTGGCCAATATTTGGGGCCTTGTAGGTTTGTTTCCATTAAGAGGAGAAATCGTGTATTTGTGGGTGAAATACTGTTTATTTCTGAATGATGTGTTTGCCTGAATGCAGGAATAACAAACAGCAGTTTCCTTGCTCACAATTTCCAACCCTTCTCCTCCAGTCAGTCCTGTGTCCCACGGAGCTCTGTCTCTAGTCCCTCTCAGGCTAGGTCTACACTACGGGGGGGGTCGACCTAAGATACGCAACTTCAGCTACGTGAATAGCGTAGCTGAAGTTGAGTATTTTAGGTCGACTTACCTGGCTGTGAGGACGGCGGCGAGTCGACCGCTGCCGCTCCGCCGTCAACTCTGCTTCCACCTCTTGCCGCGGTGGATTTCCGGAGTCAACGGCAGAGTGATCAGGGATCGATTTTTATACGTCCCCACACACAGGAGGGGATGTGGCAGAGGCAGGGCCGACTCCAGGGTTTTCCCAAGCAGGGGCGGGGGGGGGAAGCCGCAATCGGCGGCAATTTGGCGGTAGCTCCGGCACGCCACTTTCTTCTTTGGCGGCACTTTGGCAGCAGGTCCTTCCCTCCGAGAGGGACTGAGGGACCCGCCGCCGAAGAGCCTGACGTGCCGCCCCTTCCCCTTGGCCACCCCAAGCACCTGCTTGCTCAGCTGGTACCTGGAGCTGGCCCTGGGCAGAGAGAGTCTGTGGATTTAAGAAAGTCAGGATTGGGGCAACTATTTGCAGTGTTTTGGATGTATGCGTAGCTTGAAGCCAGGCTTCAATCCATATGTGGAGGACATGCGAGAGGATGCCCCAGTGGCTAGAGTGGTAGCCTGTGACTCAGAAAAACCAGGATCATTTTCCTGCTTTGCCATAGACTTCCAGTGTGACACTGGCGAGGGCACTTAGTGTCTCTGTGGCTCAGTTTCCCCAGCTGTAAAATGGAGATGATAACCCTGACCTGCCTAACGCCATGCAGGCGCACAGAGTGATCGTGAGATGCTCCGGTACAGTGCTGATGGGGGCCATATAGGTAGCTGAGATAGGTGGGGGGACCGGGTTTTCCAAAATGCTCTGCATCCAACAGCTCCCACTGAGGAACCTGAAACAAGCAGACAGATTTTATAAGAGCCCCACTCCCAGGCATGGCTGATCAGATGGGCTGCAGAATTTTATGGTGCACGTAAATCTGCCTTTTAGAAAAAACTTCATTCAGCAATTTAGGTTATCTCTGTGCTACGCAGGAGTGCTGGAACAATTTTCATAGTGGGGGGTGCTGAAGGCAAAAACCATGTGTTTGGGTTGTTATTACTACTTCAAGCCAGGGGTGTGGCAGCCCCCCCAGTTCCAGCATCGATGGTGGTACAGTGAAAAGTCCAATAGTCTGCATCTCTTCTGAACAGAACCATGCTATCTCCTGATGGGAAATTTGTTGGCCATGTCTGCCTCTCCACTGTAAGTGGGGCGGGGGGGGGGGGAAGCTGGAAGTGGGTTCTAGCCCATAAAAGCTTATGCCCAAATAAATTTGTTAGTCTCTAAGGTGCCACAAGGACTCCTCATTGGTTTTTATATTGATTACAATTACTTTGATCTCTGAGCGCCTTTCCAGAGGCCAGTATCTGAGCATTCATATTTTGCGGTTTATCAATGAAGTGTTACTTACACCTGTGCAAAGCCAAGGCCTTGTGGGTGTGGAGTTCTACCATGGTGGTCTGGAAGCACGTCGCATATGGGTGGAATTGACAGTACAAAGTGCAGGGCAGTGGAGAATCAGATCATCTGTTCTTACTCCAGTGGGACCTTTGCTGTAGGACCAAGGAAACTCTGGGTCAGGAGTTCAGGATTTGTCCTGCAGTTAGTGTGAAAGTGTGTGAGTGTGATGTCACAGTTGTGTTAGAACATAAGAACGGCCGTACTGGGTCAGACCAAAGGTCCATCTAGCCCAGTATCCTGTCTACTGACAGTGGCCAATGCCAGGTGCCCCAAAGGGAGTGAACCTAACAGAGATCAAGTGATCTCTCTCTTGCCATCCATCTCCACCCTCTGACGAACAGAGTCTAGGGACACCATTCCTTACCCTTCCTGGCTAACAGCCATTAATGGACTTAACCTCCATGAATTTATCCGGTTCTCTTTTAAACGCTGTTATGTCCTAGTCTTCACAACCTCCTCAGGCAAGGAGTTCCACAAGTTGACTGTGCGCTCTGTGAAGAATATGTGTGTTAATATGTCTCTTCAAGCTGCTCAAGTTTAAAGCCAAACAGAATGGAAGATTTTTAGAAAGGTATAAATAGAAAACCTCACGCAGAGTATGTTCTAAGGAGCCGCTATGTGAGTGTGAATGCTGCTCTGTTCTGCTACAACTTCAATGTGTTGATAGAAACAGAAAGCACGTACAGAGAGAATCACAACCATCTGCATTCGAGCAGCCTGCATGCTGGAGGATTTGCTAGGGCCTGCAGTAAGGGTGGGGCTCACTTTGGGGTTTCCTATCTCCTGAATCCGGGATCCTTCTCCAAACCGTAGACCCTTTTTCTTACTTTAAAAATAAACAGGAAGGTCTCTTGATTTTTATAAAAAGTGTGGAAGCTACTTGGACACCAGGCCCCTCTTTATTATTCTTCGCTTTTAAAATTCAGCCTGAGTTTGATGCTCATCAGGGGCTCAGTTTTCAGGTTCTGTGCCCATGGAGTGGAGCACTGGAGACTGGGGCCAGCCTTTTACCCATTTGCATGGCCACTTTAGACATGTGCATTGCAGCTTGACTTCAGCAAGAGCACAAGTGGGCTAACCCTGCATGCTTTTGAAAATCCCACCCTAAAATATTAGTGCATCTTTTATCTGCCAAGTGTGAGCCTATTTTTGAGCATAAAGATACACCAATTTGCAGCAGTAATCAGGGTATCTGCACAGGCAGATTGCCTGTTAGATCTATGTATGCCCATGAGCTTGATTTGCACATGCACTCCTGACTTGCCTGCCACCATCTTTGAAAATCAGACCTATCGATTTGAGCTGTCACATCTGAGTTAAAGGAACAGGAACGCTTATTTGTGCCCAGAAGCTACATCAGGACACAGCCCAGCTTCTTAACAGTGTCCTCAGTTCCTTTGACAAAGATAGAACTCTGTGGGCTGAATATCTCCACTGTCTCTGTCTGTGTCCAGAATTCTCCAGGTCTTCCGCCGGCCAAACCATGGCAGAATGCACCCAGTGATGATGAGTGGCTGTCAGTCTCCTCGATTCCTGCCTGATCCTAAGGGAAGCTGTGATTGAATTTTGTGGACTGTGTAAGACATAACTCTCAGCCCACTTTCACCCACAAGTTAGGCAGTAGAGGAAGTCTTGGAGGGAAGACTACCATTACACACTCACCTCCTTTCTCTGAGCATCTCCTACCCTTTGCCTCAAAATATATAGGCCTGGTCCTGACTGACTGACCAAATGCACCCCACACCTCGGTGCTGTCTTTAAGTTAACTGGTTTACATTAAGATTAAGTCAAAGGCTGAATACTTTCCAACACAGTTGAATGGTGGCAGCATACAGCATTCTTTCTCCTTCTGAAAAAGTCATTGGCTGGTCAATAAACGTAAAGAAATAAGTGGTTACCTGTAAGAATGTTGCTGTTAGGAGTGTTGGTTCGTTAATATTTACCATAGTCCTTAATCTCTATTTCTCCCATGCCTATGTGTCTGCTTAGCTTATCGCAACCTTGGGAACAGTGCCAGAATTTGCACTTACCCTGACCCTGTGAAATCTCTCTACATGCATGCCTTGCTTACTGCAAATTCCCTCTTTTATGTTCTTCCCACATCCCAACTTTCCAAACTGCAGAAGGCCAGAATATTCTAGGCAGAGCTGACAGTGACACCCATTATAACTTGGCCACATTTAACCATTTGGGCGGAAATTTTCCATGCTGGGTGTCTGCCTCGGACTGGTTTTGTTTTGTTTTTAATTTCTACAAAAATGGGTCAGCCTCTTTCAAGGAGGCCAGGGGAAAATACATTGTTTTACCCATGTTAAAAAATTCTTACAACCATTTCATTTGAGAAGCATTTGCTCCTCTGTGCTTTGAAGCAGCTACTTCAAAGTTGGTAGGGGGTGCTGCACTGAGCAGGTGCCTTTTGCTGTCCCTGTGAAAATTCTAGTTGGCTGAATGATAAGCCTCTGAACTTTTCCCTTTGCACGTGCTCCGTAGAGCTAGTTAGATGCTCACTGCTAAAATGTTTGGCCATGCTGTCTACTTGAGCATGCTCCAGCCCCAAAGTGCCACCAAACTGCCAACTGCACTGAGTATGTTCCTCACCTTTGCTGAGCTCCCGACAGGAAAGGCCCAGGAGCAGAACTCCAATCACACCTTTGGCCTGGGGAACGTGCTCGGGGTTCAGAGCCAGGAGGAGACCACGAATTCTCATCTCAGGCTCTCCAATGGCTGATGTTAATTCTATATACTTCACAGCTCTTATTACTGAGCAAGGCTCCACATCTGTTCTTTAGGAGACAGGCAACTATCATTGGTAATGGAGAGTCTCATTCATGCAGCCACGTTCCCTTTCAGCATGAATGTGGCAAATGGTATGTGCTTAGCTGTGCCACTAGATTCTATAACCCACTCCCCTTCACAGCCAATAGTAGAACCCAGGATTCCTGATTCCCAGCAGTCTTCTGCCGTCAAAGTATGTTACATTGCCCTCTAGTGGCTGGTCCACAAAGAGGATGATAATCTTCTACTACTACCATTTACCGTTAGCTCAAATGATAGAGGTCTGTGCTGTAAATCAAAAGGTCCTTGGTCCCAACCTTGTTGATGTCCTATATCATGTATGTACTATATCGTCATATATGATGTCACTGTGGTTCTATATGATGCAATTTCTGTTTTCTAGTTTGCTGCTTTTTAAAAAAAAAAATAGTATTAAAAGTACATTAAGGCTGCAAAGTGAAGCACTCCAAAGTTGCCCGTGCGCCCTGAACGTGGCCCATCTGTGCACTTGCACTATAGATTCATATTCATAGATTCATAGGTTCTAGGACTGGAAGGGACCTCGAGAGGTCATCGAGTCCAGTCCCCTGCCCGCATGGCAGGACCAAATACTGTCTAGACCATCCCTGATAGACATTTATCTAACCTACTCTGTGGAATCTCCATCTCTGGAGATATTTAAACCTCCCTAGGCAATTTATTCCAGTGTTTAACCACCCTGACAGTTAGGAACTTTTTCCTAATGTCCAACCTAGACCTCCCTTGCTGCAGTTTAAACCCATTGCTTCTGGTTCTATCCTTAGAGGCTAAGGTGAACAAGTTTTCTCCCTCCTCCTTATGACACCCTTTTAGATACCTGAAAACTGCTATCATGTCCCCTCTCAGTCTTCTCTTTTCCAAACTAAACAAACCCAATTCTTTCAGCCTTCCTTCATAGGTCATGTTCTCAAGACCTTTAATCATTCTTGTTGCTCTTCTCTGGACCCTTTCCAAGTTCTCCACATCTTTTTTAAAATGCGGCGCCCAGAACTGGACACAATACTCCAGCTGAGGCCTAACCAGAGCAGAGTAGAGCGGAAGAATGACTTCTCGTGTCTTGCTCACAACACACCTGTTAATACATCCCAGGATCATGTTTGCTTTTTTTGCAACAGCATCACATTGTTGACTCATATTTAGCTTGTGGTCCACTATAACCCCTAGATCCCTTTCTGCCGTACTCCTTCCTAGACAGTCTCTTCCCATTCTGTATGTGTGAAACTGATTTTTCCTTCCTAAGTGGAGCACTTTGCATTTGTCTTTGTTAAACTTCATCCTGTTTAACTCAGACCATTTCTCCAATTTGTCCAGATCATTTTGAATTATGACCCTGTCCTCCAAAGCAGTTGCAATCCCTCCCAGTTTGGTGTCATCCGCAAACTTAATAAGCGTACTTTCTATGCCAATATCTAAGTCGTTGATGAAGATATTGAACAGAGCCGGTCCCAAAACAGACCCCTGCGGTACCCCACTCGTTACGCCTTTCCAGCATGATTGGGAACCATTAATAACAACTCTCTGAGTACGGTTATCCAGCCAGTTATGCACCCACCTTATAGTAGCCCCATCTAAATTGTATTTGCCTAGTTTATCGATAAGAATATCATGCGAGACTGTATCAAATGCCTTACTAAAGTCTAGGTATACCACATCCACAGCTTCACCCTTATCCACAAGGCTCGTTATCCTATCAAAGAAAGCTATCAGATTGGTTTGACATGATTTGTTCTTCACAAATCCATGCTGGCTGTGCCCTATCACCTTACTACCTTCCAAGTGTTTGCAGATGATTTCCTTAATTACTTGCTCCATTATCTTCCCTGGCACAGAAGTTAAACTAACTGGTCTGTAGTTTCCTGGGTTGTTTTTATTTCCCTTTTTATAGATGGGCACTATATTTGCCCTTTTCCAGTTTTCTGGAATCTCTCCCGTCTCCCATGACTTTCCAAAGATAATAGCTAGAGGCTCAGATACCTCCTCTATTAGCTCCTTGAGTATTCTAGGATGCATTTCATCAGGCCCGGGTGACTTGCAGGCATCTAACTTTTCTAAGTGATTTTTAACTTGTTCTTTTTTTTATTTTATCCGCTAAACCTACCCCCTTCCCATTAGTATTCACTATGTTAGGCATTCCTTCAGACTTCTCGGTGAAGACCGAAACAAAGAAGTCATTAAGCATCTCTGCCATTTCCAAGTTTCCTGTTACTGTTTCTCCCTCTTCACTAAGCAGTGGGCCTACCCTGTCTTTGGTCTTCCTCTTGCTTCTAATGTATTGATAAAGTCTTCTTGTTTCCTTTTATTCCCGTAGGTAGTTTGAGCTCATTTTGTGCCTTTGCCTTTCTAATCTTGCCCCTGCATTCCTGTGTTGTTTGCCTATATTCATCCTTTGTAATCTGTCCTAGTTTCCATTTTTTATATGACTCCTTTTTATTTTTTAGATCGTGCAAGATCTCGTGGTTAAGCCAAGGTGGTCTTTTGCCACATTTTCTATCTTTCCTAACCGGCGGAATAGCTTGCTTTTGGGCCCTTAATAGTGTCCCTTTGAAAAACTGCCAACTCTCCTCAGTTGTTTTTCCCCTCAGTCTTGATTCCCATGGGACCTTACCTATCAGCTCTCTGAGCTTACCAAAATCTGCCTTCCTGAAATCCATTGTCTCTATTTTGCTGTTCTCCCTTCTACCCTTCCTTAGAATTGTAAACTCTACGAGTTCATGATCACTTTCACCCAGGCTCCCTTCTACTTTCAAATTCTATGCTACAGTCTTAAACAGTATGTGATCATATAATTAATTCAACAGGACCCTCTGCCTCATTCAGTGCCTAGGATGGACAGTGAATGAGGTAGCTGGTTTCAAGAAAAGAAAAGATGTGGTCTTGCAACTGAAGCACTGGCCTTGAACCCACCCATTGTCTTCTTAATACTGTTGAGGGTCATTTCTTCACATATGCAGACTCATCTTGCAGATTCCTTTCCCTATGTGTTAGTAAGGGTACATCTATGCTACCCCCCGATCCGGCGGGTAGTGATCAATCTATCAGGGATCGATTTATTACGTCTAGTGTAGATGCGATTAAATCGATCCCCGATTGCTCTGCCGTCGACTCCTGTACTCCACCATGGCGAGAGGCAGAAGCGGAGTCGACGGAGGAGCAGCGGCAGTCGACCCCGCGCTGTGAGGACGCAAGGTAAGTCGAGCTAAGAGACATCGACTTCAGCTACGCTATTCTGGTAGCTGAAGTTGTGTGTCTTAGGTCAAACCCCCTCTCCCCCTTGCCCCAGTGTAGACCAGGCTTAAGTCATTTCCTCTTTAAATCCCACCTAACAGCCTTCCATTTGTCTTTATTTTATTACTGTTTTTCACAGTCATTTGTGGGTGCTCCTCCTGCAGGGTGTATCTAAAAATTTGTTTTTATATTCTGCACCAAGTTTGTTGGAGCTACGTGAGTCATGGGTAAAGTAACTTACTGTAAGTCCCATGCAATAGGGCGTTTATTGAACAATGTTGAATGTCTTTGTTTCAAAGTGAACAATAACAAAACTCAAATTTCAGACAAAGCTCTTCTCAATTCAAACACCAGACTTGTGGCTCTGAAAATTACCACGGGAATTTTATTGAAGAACATGTACGCGTTAACTTTCTTTAGCTGCATCCCATTGCATTTGGCTGGGCAGAGCTGTAAAACAAGGATATTTCAGACTCTTCATAATATTGTGCAGATTTGCAAAACTGGACACCTAAACTGCAGCTGTAAACTGTATCTCTGTGCAAACAGGTATTTGCATGTGCAAAATGGGTAATTGAGCATCTAACTGCCCATGTCTATACACAAGTGCCTGTTTGCATGTACAAATGGGTGTTTGGTGGGTGAAATTTTGCTGTCCAGTTCTGAAAACCTTAGTCTGTGAATTTGCACAGGGGGAAGGAATCAGGTGAAGTGTTGCCAGACCAAGGTATATCAAACATTGTGTTGACCCATCCTGTCTGGACAAACATCCTCATAAACAGACACACCATGCTGCTGACTGTCTCATCCGCTGCATCGTTATACTATTGGAGCTGGGTTCTTATTGCAGTTGCATGAGTGTCAACCTGTGTAACTCCATTGTACTTTACAGACTTACTCCAGATTTATACCGGTGCAACTGAGATTAGCATTTGGCTCCTGGTATACTCAACACAAAGCAAACCCTTTGAGTCACTATTAGGAGCAATCCCCTTTAAGTGAGATCACCAATCCCCTGCTCATTAAATGAATATGAATCTGTTGACGGCTGCAGAAGGATTGTACCTGTTTTATTCCTGTGAGGCAGGGTTCTGCAGCAAATAGAAGGTGAGATGTGGCAGAAAAGTCTGTGGCTGATGGCTGGCTCCCTTGAACTATTGGCAAAAGAGCTGATTTTCTTAGCACTGGCTCTCCCATCCCCTCACTGAGCAACCGAATGAAAATTAGCTAAGTGACAATCCCAAGGAGGGGCACAATGTGACCTAACAAAGTGTGGGAAAATGTCTTTTCTGAAAATAAGTTTTGTTCCTTTGTTTAATACTCAAACATTTCCCCTGTCAATGATTTACAGGGCAAGAAAGGGGAAACAATGGGAGGTCTGTCTCTGGACAGGGAAAGGAAGCAGATCACTCATAATTAAGGGCTCTGGAAATCACAGAGAAGCTAGGAGGCACAGTTGTTAGGTTGATCATGGCCAGAAATGGCAAAGTCCACACAACGGGATGGGGTAATTAAAAACACCAACAAAATGGATGGTTTTTCGTCTCTAAAAATATATTTTAATAGCTGACAACATGATTTCAGAGGCACATATAAAACTTGAACCCATGAACACAAGCCAGCCTGAAATTTCCATTTTAAATGAGGGGAAATTACTATGACATAATACCAATACGCAGCCCAAGCTATGCTTTTTTCCTTAGGCTCAAATGACATATTTCCATGAGGTTTAGTACAAACCGACCCCAAAATTACCTCCTTAGGATCTTGATTTATTTCACATACTTACTATATAATTGAACCCTCCATGTTTTCTTCACAGAAAACAAAGATATCTTTGTCTGGAGGGTTTTTGCGATGAGTCTTAGATGGGCCTTACTTATGATGAAAAACAGTGGTGCTTTAACAGAACTTTCTTAAAAATAAAACTAAGAGGCTGACGAGGAAATTGCATTTTAAATATAAATACTCGGGGTTAAAGATGTATTCAAACCCCGGTCAGTAGCAAGGGTATTAGGAATTGAGAGCTGTTTTAGTCACAGTATTCCCAAAACACAGACACATCAGCATTTCAAATGGGAGAGAGGGCGGGAAATGGACATACAAGCATGTCTCTCTTCCTCGGTCGCACAATTCAAAGACTTTCATATTCTGCAACAGCTTTCCGGTTGCAGGTTAGACTGAGGCAGTGTCTCCAGGACACTACCCCAACATTAACCGAGAGAGTACGAGCCTTCTGTTTTTGTAGATGTAGAGATTCAGGTTTTTTAATGAAGTTTCTAGCCTTCCAAGTGTGAAATAAAGAAATGTTGCCTTACTGAACCCTCTGCATAAATTAATAGAAAAAATAGGTCTGAGGGGTGTTTACTCTGAAACATAATGATGATTTAAACATCATTATCACCAACTCCTAGCATTTAAAAATCATGAGTAAGGCCACCCAAAATCATTTGATTTGCTTAAGGATCTTGCAACTTTAAAAAATAACAAATGTTGGGTTCTTTTTATGGGTTTTGAGCCTTCAGGGAGGCTGTTACATTTTAAGCTTTTCTCTGTAACCATGAGGGTGAGAAACTTACTTTTTTCCCACCCAAAGAAATCTGAGTTTCTCATGCAATCACAAGACTCCAGGAGCTGGTGCTTTGAGGGAAAACCCAACAAATATTGCAAGGCTCAAAATAAAATAGTGAGAGTTGGCAACACCGAAAAACGAACACTGTTAGCTATTGCTGTGCTGATCATTTCAGCACAACCATCCAGTTATTCTGGAGTCATGGGAAGAACTTGAATAAACTGATACACTTTCTTTTTCCCCTCATTCTGACCAATGTGCACAGTTTTTGATCAAAGAAGAGGTCCCTCTCAAGATACTTTTGGGTGAGATCCTCCATTCCTCCTTTGCCAGAGGATGGGGGTGGGGACAGAGGGAGAAGATGTGCATTTTCATCAGCACCTTTCTATAACGAGTATGGGGTTTTGTTTTTGTTTTGTTTTTGCAAAATCAACCAAATTCCTCTGTTATAGGGTAGGTGTGAATTTAAATGGCTATAATTCTACTGGTATAACTCACTTGGTGGACACTCTTTTGATGTAAGAGTGACTTTTTTTGGTTTTGCTTATGTCCCTTTGAAAGGGGTTTAAACTAAACCAAAATTAGCCACTTTTATTCCAGAATAAGAGTGTTTACGTTGGGAGTTATAACCAGCATAACTGTATCAGTTTCACTATACCAGTATTACTGGTAGACCAGGGCTGATTCTTTCAATTTGAAATCCGTAGCACACCATAGGCCATGGTTTTGATCACATTTTCCCACCCTGCCTTTGCTTCTGCAACATTTTAATTAAGGTCTTTCTAAAAAGATAGCTAGTTATACTAATGTGGAAAGTCCAATGGGAGTCTGAAAAGGAGAGTGGTGAATAGAGGTGGGTGAAATTTTGAGGCCAAAACTTTTTTTTGTGACTGAAAAATGCAGATTTGGATTGACTGAAACTTTTCACAAATTCATGTCAAATATGCCAAATTGTCTTGGTTTCCACCCCCCAAAAAAACCCTAAAAAATATTGAAATCTGTCATTTTCACATTTTCTAAATGAAACATTTTGACTTTTTTCATTGTAAAATTTATTTAAATTTCATTTAAAAAATAAACACCTTTAAAATCACTTAGGGTTGACTAAAACATTTTTGTCTGACCCAAAACAATTTTTGTTTTTTTTGTTTTTTTAAATTCCATGTGGCCAACAAACCAAAAAGTCAGTTATTTGTACAGCTCTGCTGGTGCATAAAAGGCTGGTCTGTGATTACTCATGTCAGGTTCACCCTTGCGACAAAAGCCAGCATGAACTTTAAATGGTCCTATAGGCACTGAATAAAATCCACTAGAGCTTATTTTAAGGACAACTCTAGGCCTCGAGACAGCTCACTCCCAATGGACTGTAGTTCATAGCAAATAAATGGGAATCCGTCTACATAATAACTCTATTGAGTGCTTTGCCTCAGGACTGACCGAGCCTGGAAACTGAATCATGTGTCATTGCTAAAAGGGGTATTTTCTGGGTCAGGGTAGAGGTCAGTGATGCAGACGCTCAAAGAGCAGCTCCCACCATCCTCCCCCGGCTTGTGTATAAACCAGATATCCGCTTCTAGTGCTGCTTTCATCAAGCAAAGCAAAGGAGTGACGTCGTCACAGCCTCCTTCAACCCATGGGGCTATGACAGGTTTTATTGTACATGGAAAGGGAGTAATGGGCTTTAATGTGATCTGATTTGTGTCAAAGCAGATTTAGGGGATATTGTGTATGGGAGCAGGAAGCCAGGCATAGGGTTAACATTGGTTAAAGATTCCTATCCTGGGCCTTCAGCCAGGAAAGCTCTAACGTGCAAGTTACTAGGAACGATAACTGCTGATCTGGATCTGCAAAGTCCGTCTAGAGTCGACTGGGACTGTAAGATCCTCTGGGCAGCCACTGGGAGCAAATTTTTAAAGGCATTTAGGTGCCTAATTCCCACTAATAACTGCCTTTTAAAAATCTGGCCCTGAGTCGTGTCTGTATTGCAGAGCACTGTGTACACTGCTGGCACGTAACAAAATGGTGATAATAGTGCACTAGTACATTACTGGTACACTAATAAAAATCATTAGAATTTTTCAAACTCCAATTTTATTTCCATTTTGATTCCAGATTCCCAGGAGGAACCAGGCCAGTACCTATTGGCCCTGAGTTTTAAACAAGCGGGGTACATTAATGCATGCCTCATTTGTGTGTTCAATTATTGTGATTGAGCAAGCACAGTGGGAAATGGTCTACAAATTATCATAGTTAGCCATTTGCATGTACTAGAGAAATGCCTGATCTGCCTACCTAGGCTCACTGATTGTTTAAAAATCAGGCCCATAATATGCCAAGTGTTTAGCATGTGCTGTAAATGGAATAAACCATGTCTGGATTACCCATGTATCATTAGATCTAAGGAGCACAGGATGTATCCTATAAAAGTAGGTTCACAGCAAACACCTTCCTGTCACCTTCCCTTTCCATCACTCATCGTTCATTGTGCTGTGTTCTGTGGCACTGCATTTATCTACAGGTCCGTTACAGAGATCATTCTTGGCCACATAACCCTAAGAGGAAAGCTGCTCTATACCAATGGTAAACCACAACTATCTGTGGCTTGAGGCAAATCTTCAGCTTACTGAGAATACTGTACATATAAGCCTGGGGTTTATCCCAGTTTTGTCTTTGCTGATAAGATATATTTACCATAAACCACAAGCAGTTGTGAGCCTTGAATTTTGCAGCTGTCACATACAGACATTAATCAACTAAGCTTCATAACACTCATAGGAGGTAGAAACTGTGAGCATGATTATCCCCATTTTACAGATGAAGGAATTGTGCCAGCAAGAGGTCACTAATATACCTAGCACTTCTAGAGCACTTCGCTTCAGCAGCTCTCAAAGCGATTTACAAAGGCAATCAATAGCATTACCCAGTTTTTACTGATGGGGAAACTGAGGTGACTTGACTTGCTGTGTGACTACTGGCTAAGCTGGGACTAGAACCCAGCACTTCAGAATTCACTCCAGTGTCCTATCCCCTAAGCAGCTCTGCCAGGGACTGGCACAGCCTCTGACAGCAAGTCCACAAGAAAGTGAAAAATAGAAACTGGGTCTCCCAAATTCCATGTTGTTTGTGTAGCTAATCTGGTTCCTCTGGATGAATAGTACTTTTGCTTCAGTTTCTCATACAGTAACATTTAATTACCAAGGGCCCTGTGCTCCCATATGAGCAGCTCCCACTAAAGTCAATGGGCCATTGAAGCCCAGTATAGTTACTAGTATCCTGCAGTGGAAGAGTGGAGCCCCTGCAGTTTCCTTATGAAATTGACACTGAGTCGTTCTAACATGTGGCAAGCCATGAATAGAAATAAATACAGAAAAGGAGAAACTCACTGCTGGCATCGCTCCATTGGCTTCCTTAGAGTTAGGCCCATAGCAAAAGATCTGTGCACTAGTAATTGTGAGCAAATGTAGAATGGTACGCGCACTAATCCGCATGGTAACCACACTGGAGCTGCCCTGTGCTATGTTCCAACAGCAACAACCTGGCTGCGTTGACATAAATCGCAAAACTTCTATTGATTTCAATAGAGCCAAGATTTCACCCCAAATATTTAAAGGATATCACAAGATTTGTTTTAATCAGAGAAAGATGATTTTATAAAGGCCCACATAAAATGTTATACACGCCTTCATATTTATCATTCCGATTATTATAATAACAATAATGATTGTAGAGAAAGAGAAAACCCTGGTTTACCCCCAAACCAGGTCCATCTATGTACTGAATGGACAAGGTCCTATGGAGAACAGAGCATTTGATCATGTAATTAAAGACTGCATCATAGTGCATACACATGGGAGGGGGGCAACTTAAGGTCACACAGGCAACCTTAATTCTGGCTTTTCCTAACTTTTGAGTGTTTGACTTTGCATCGTTAATAATGTTTTTAATGTAGCTTGTGTGTGTGATTGTACATATATAGTGCTTTACATTTTCCACAGCAGCTTACAAACATTACCCATGTTAATTAATGTTATTAATGTCTTTTGTTTGAGCTAGTTAAAGCATAGTTTATAGGGCATGTAAGCATTTAACTATATTCATGTTGCACTAGATTGGCCCACAGAGAGAGAAGAAAAATATTTAAAACTCATAAATAGTTCAAACAAAAACAAAACCCCTCCAGTAATCGCTTCCTTTACAATCTTCAAAGTCTGTCATTTGGCCAAAGCTGTCTGGAGGAGGGGGAGGGAGTAAGAAATCTTCCAGCAGTAGAACAGAGCACGTCTGGCGCTTCTTGGGACAGCCAGGGCTGTGAGTCACCTTGTTGCCACCCACCTCTAGAGTGAAGACGTCTTGTCGGTGTTAGCTCTTAACACAACCAGCCTGCAAAGCACTCAAGCGACCTCCTCTGGTCTGTATCTGCCTGGGCTTTGCCCTGCAGGTTATGAATAAATTCACCTCAACCCCCCAAGTCCCTTCCAGGTGTTCCCCAGTGGTTCCCAGTCCCTGATTCTCTGGTGACTCACTTTCACTCCCAAACCATACGGGCATCATTTTCAATATAGCTACATTATTCCTTCAGTATTACCCATACACCCATGTCACCATGATTATAAGTATTGTTGAGTTACAAGCTTTCAGCAGAGACCTCACATGGTGTCCTTCGTGGATAAACACCACGAAAGCAGTGTACTGGGTGTATAGGAATTGCTTGTAATGAACAGTGAACGCTTTGCCAGTTTCCACCATTGGGTCTCTGTATCACAGCATGTGAAACCCAGAACACTGAGTATGGCTTATGAATGATGGTTGTGTGGTCTAGTGGATAGGGCATTGGAGTGGGAGTAAAGACCTTGGGTCTATTCCCAGCTTTGGTATCAATCTGCTGTATGACTGAGGTAGGCACTTCCTACCTCTGTTCCCCTCCACTGCTTGACTATTTATGAGCTCTCTTAGGCTAGGTCTACACTACCCGCCTGAATCAGCGGGTAGAAATCGACCTCTCGGGGATCGATTTATCGCGTCCCAACGGGACGCGACAATCGATCCCTGAATCGGCGCTCTTACTCCACCAGCGGAGGTGGGAGTAAGCGCCGCCGACAGAAAGCCGCAGAAGTCGATTTTGCCGCCGTCCTCACAGCGGGGTAAGTCGGCTGCGATACGTCGAATTCAGCTACGCTATTCACGTAGCTGAATTTGCGTATCTTAAATCGACTCCCCCCTGTAGTGTAGATGTACCCTTAGACTGCTTCTATATACCACCTCTAGCACAAGAGGGGCCCATCTTGGTTGGGGTCTTTGCTGCTACTGTCATACAAACAACTGATGATGATGTGAAGCATTGGAAAGCCTTCCTGCTGCTTCGTTACAGATTCCATTCGTTACCATGCCAGCTTTACTTAAAACGGTGTCTTTGTGGGTCTACGTTTGTTCATTTTATCTGTCGTATGTTGTCTCAGTAACACTCCAACCATGTAGACAGCATCCTTTAGAATATGGTGCAGCCATATGTGTCGGGATGGACCCTAAAAACATGGAAGAGCGAAAGCCACTGTTTTATGCATACTCTGGCCCCAATTAAAAGTTAAGTAGCTCTGAGCCCAGAGTGGCCTGAGAGAGGGGAATACAGGCTTGGGGCCTAGTCGGTCCTACATATCTTTGTATCAAAAGACCCCCTGGCTGAGGGAAGGACGGGAGTGCAGGCTGCTATTGTCTAATGTGGCTCTGGGCCCCGGAGCTACAATCTAATCCATGCTTGTGAGGTGAGAGTCCAGCAGTGACCTCCTGATTGCCTCTGTCACCAGAACTATACGTGAGACGCAAATGGAGACAGGGCTCAGTTGTACCTGCCCATTGCCTGCGAATTCCAGGAGTGGGAAGCCACCTTGTTTTTCTCTATGAGGGGTACAAGAGTAAGATCCCTGCTATTAACATTCAACTGAAAGGGCCCGGGGTAAAATTTCCGAAAGCACCTTAGTCCCAGTTTCAAAAATGACTTAGGCCCAATGTAGCGGGATGGACACCCGCTCCTGCCCTGCGGGGTTTGAAACAGCCCTGGGAGAAGGCTGTTCCAGGGAGAAGCAGCTACTGGGCTGATTGGGGAAGTAGCTGCAGCTGGGCCACACCCCAATCAGGCCCCAGCGGGCCCTATAAAGGCTGGGAGCCAGGAGCTCAGACAGAGTCTCTCTCTGTACTTAGAGAGAGAGATGGGCCTGGCTGCAGGGGGCTAGAGACAGAGTACCTGAGCGGAGCAGGCCTGGGGAAAGGCTGAGGAGCTGGGGAGCTCCAGCCTGGAAAGGGAGGGGAGACCCAGTGAATGTGGGTACTGCCAGGGGGCAGCACCCAGATCAAGGGGCACCGGGGTCCTGGGAGGGACACGGGGGCCAGTGCAGACGACAAGGCGGATCACCGGCCTGCAGAGGGTGCTGGTGAGCTAATTCCCTGGACGACCAGCAGGAGGTGCCACAGGGGTGAGTCCGACCCCTTACACCCAGTTTCTCAAAGATATTTAGGCACCTAGTGCCCATTGGATTCAGTGAGGACCTTTGAGGAGCTGGGCCTAGCACTTGGGCTCTAATATCTCAAATCTCTGAGTGCGGGAACGTTCGGACCTGGAAGTTTGGTTCATCCCATTAGAGAGCTAAGGATCAGCTGTAAAACTGGGATCCAGACCCAGGTTCAGATTCCAACACCCTCCAGTGTCTGGAGATGAGTTTTGGGTCAATCCCATCTTTAGTTAATAGGAATCTTAAAATTATCCACTCATTATCCATCTACAGTATTTAACTCTACGACCTAATGAATTCACAAGCTGACTACTCACCGTGCAAAGGAGTATTTTCTGTTATTTAATTGAAATTTACATACCATTAACTTCATTGAATGAACCAATGTTCTCGTAATATGGGCCAGTGTGAAAAAGAGGGACTGATTCGTTTTTACTGTCCCCGTCATAAGCTTATATTCCCACACAACAATCTTTTAAAGATACAGATAAGGAAGAAAACATGTTGCTTTTAAAACAATGTTAACAGACTATTATAGTTTGAGGTGGGGAGGGAATTGTAAATTCCCAGGTAAAAATCTTTGAGATGGATTTAAGATAGATAATATAGAAAGTTTTTATAGTAAATATAAAGGATAGAAATGAAGGACATTCACAGTTAATGCTGAAGGTCTCATCTTCACTCTACCTGCCCCCCACCTAGAGTTAGAAAACCTCACCAGTTACAAAGCTCAAGACCCCAAACGAGATTGCGCTAAGTGTTGTACACACACATGATCTGAGCTAGTCCCCGCCCCCCAGGACTTTGAGATTAAAATAGGCAAGACCAAAATAGAGTAGGGAAGTGACTTATCCAGCGGCAGAGCTTGGAATAAGGTGCCTGGATACATTGGACCACACTGAATTTCCTCCATGGCCACTAAGGGTTTGGTACAAAGCCCATCAAACTCAATGGGAAATGTTCCACTGAGTTCATTTGGCTTTGGCTCAAGCCCTAGATGAATCCCAACAGTATGCTTACTAGTTGTATGATGAGAGAAACTGCACCCAGCTATCATAGCAGGAAAATACTTGAGTTTCATCCAATTGCCTGCATTACCATCCATGACTTAGGACGTATGATGGATTTGCCATTTTAAAAATCTCCACCATGCTGCTTTAAGCCTCTGAAATAGTTGTGTGTGTAAGCCTAGAGACAAGCCAGGAATAGGGTACTAGCAGCTAGTGAATTTCCTCAATGTTCAGGGTGGCACTTCCATTTCAACAATAACTTGCCGGGGAGGAGGAAATAACTATGTGCATATATTTTTGCCAGACCTACTTGTATCTTTTTTTGCGTTATTTTCCTTTCTACAGTAAAATTTATAACGGGATGCAAAACCTCCGTGCTAAAACAATATACAAAAAGCGTAGCAACGCAATTGTAACATCCTTGTAAAGTCGGTCTTACTAAATAGCGCTGAAACTTGGAGACTTATTAAGGCCTTACTATCTAACCCCCAGGGTTTCATCAACAGCTGCCTTAGACAAATCCTCAATATCAGACGGCCAGACAAAAATCACAAATGAAAAACACCGGAGGAAGACGAAACAAAAACCAGTAGAACAGGAAATTACAGAATGAAAACGGTGATGGCTAAGGCATACATGGAAGAAATATCCGAACAACATAATAAGACAGATATTGGACTGGAACCCCCAGGGCATCCAGCAACAAGGTCAGCCAAGAATATCATGGAAACACACAACAGAAGCAGAACTGAAAGCTATCAAAACGACATGGGAAGACTGCAGCAGGAGACTAGCAAAGATGGAAAGCAGTGGTGAAGGCCCTATCCTCCACATGGAATAGAGAGGCATGAGAGAGAAGAGAGTAGCCACGGTTGGAGTTTGCCACTGGAATGGCTTTTTTAGCCCAGATCCATATTACTGAATATAATAATCTGCCCCAGAACTACAATAGAAGATAAAAGAAGGGATGTGAAGTGACAGTGTTGAGGTTTGAATTGCCTGGTTTCACACCAGAGTGTCTCATAGGGTGTATATTCAGATGTTGGGTGTTTTCATTGCTTCCAGAGCTCAGAGCGCAATCCCATTGGTTAGTAAAGATCTATGCAAAATAAATAAATATACAAAGTACTAAATGATATTTTTAGCTTCACATCGAATTCTTAAAATTTTAGGGCTGGATCCCCTGCTTGTGTAAATCTGCAGAGCTCCATTGAAGTCCATAGAGCTGCGTTGCTGCTCTACCTGGAGGACGTGACCCTTAATATTTATATTACCAGAGCACCAGTACCCACCGGAGACCCATTTAGATGCAGATACCTGAAGAGGCTCCGCCGAAGTGCTCACCATTTAGGAAGGTAGCTTATTGCATACCACTAATATAAGAGTATAGATTAGCTACAAAGTCTAAGGGAGTAACATGAGATCACAAATTTAGGAAGAGGAAGGTGTTGTTACCTGTAACGGGTGTTCTCTGAAGGGGTAAGTTGTAATAAATCTGTCCTCTGTAGTCTGTTCTCTCAGTGCGTGCTTGGCGGGAATTCCCATGACATCAGAGTTTGGAGGCCAACTACTGTCCCTTCTGTCCACAACGGCAGCATGTGCTTCACTCCTCCCCAGGAGTCTAGCAGCCATTAGCATCCCTAGCTGTCAGTTCGTTAGCGAGAGCGTTAATGAATGTAAACATGTATCTCCAAATCTATAGGGAAGGTGTAATACTTGGACAACTTGTATCTTTGGAGAACAACAATTCCAGATAAGCAATTACCTCTTCTCCAAAGATTGTAATAGAACCCTGCTCCTGAGCAGAGATGTCTCCCTAGCAGAAGGGGGACGCGCAGAAGGTTGGACCAAAGAGAAATCTCCAGACATGGCTCTTAAGCAGCATACTGATACGCAGACCCCTGTGCGCCAAGTATCACAACCCCAAGAGCTAATGAGAGAGACATTCCTCAGCCTTGAGGCATGTTGAGGGCAGGAGAGCTGGGCACTCGGCCTGAGCATTTGCTGAGGAATGCGAGAGGGCAGCCTGGACTGGATCCAGAAGGACACGTCTGGATAGAAGAGAAGGGGCTGTCTGACGTCATTTTATAGCACAGCGTTCTATCCAGGAATAACAGCACATGCCGACTCGGGGACTAACGGGAGATGGTTTGCACCTGCTGGAGCCTGGATTGGCCCCTGGAACAGGCTAGGATAGCCCTGAGAACATCCCTCCTTATGGGGTTTGCAGCAGCTGGGCGATACCAGAGCACAGAATACCTTTTCCTACTCCAGCATTCCCCCCATCCACCCCAGAACTCCCCTGACATGAGGGCTGCAGTGGGGGTGTCCCCTGCACTGGCGGTGTTCTCCAGGCAGGACTCTCACCCATGGGACTCCAGGAACTGGGGCTGTCAGAAAAATACCCAACATCATATGACTCATGGGATGGGATGGAGAGCTGCCAGTTCTCAAGGCCTGCTCCTGGAGAGCAAAACCCAACCACCTTCTCCCACCTTCGGCTCTATTGGTCTCCTTTTATTTTCTCTCTGGACCATCTTGTATCCATTTCTCACACTCCTGCCCCAGCCCTGCTCCCCTTGTTCCCATTTTCTCACTGGGGAATTGGTTTATTTCCCCTAGAGTTGGGCTTGAACCAAAACCTCCAAACTATTTGGAGGAAGATTGGACAAGCCAAAATGCAAATTTAAATCTGGATCCAGTTTGCACCAGGCCCCTATTATTATAGAAACCTCCTGATCTGAACATGCACAAGCTTGAAAGCTAGCTCCATATTTTGTGATTTCCACATAACCCTCCTTTTTCCAAAGCTGATCTTTGTTTTCCTTTGTGATCTTCCTTTTATCTTTTTCCAGCCTTGGCCCTTTAACCTTCCTACACTGTTGCCTTGCAGTCTTATAATATTGTATCTTTGCTCATTAGTTATATTACAAATACCCTTTTCTTTGCCTCTTGTATTACTTATGGTCTTATCCTGTCAGTTTAGGACTAGAGGAATAGCAAAGCATCCAGAATTCTCCTTTCTCCTCTTGTTGGCTGAGTGAGCTGGAAAAATATGTAAGGCAGTCCAGAGTTTTTTCCTTCACTTGCAGCCTTACTGATTCCAAAGGGCAGTGATTTCAGGAAGTGCATCTTAAGGGACTGACCAAATTGTAGCAGCGATGCCAAAGTTACACTGGCTTTCAGGATATCTATAAAAATTATAGAGGCCACGCGTTGCAAGCCACTGAGCATAGGATCTGGCAATAACAGGTAGACACCTGACAGAAATTAGAGCAGCGAAAGATAATGTCACACATCATTCATCCAACCTCATTAGAATTTTGAGATTGGAATCTTATGAGCCTCCCAAGTGAAATCCTTAAAAATGAAACTAAGGTTCAAGACAGGCACCAGTTTTCTTATCCCTCTGCCTTGCCCTCTTTCCGTTACAGTTGGATCTGCAAGGAGAGACTCATGCAGTTGCACGTCTTCAATGGGGGTCCAGGCTGGTGAGGATGCCATGTACGTGACCCCATATCAGGACCAGAACTAGGCAGGAGATGGTTTTTCCTATCCCCTGAATGTTTTCAAGAGTTTGAAATCTTTTTCCACCTCGAATTGGGGGGAAAGGTTGAAATCTTGAAAACTTTGCAAACTAAAAAGAGATGTATCTGTTTGTTTCACGTCAATTGAAACATTCATTTTTATTTTGACCTCTTTTCTTTTTTAATCTAATTTTACTCTAATTGGCTTAAATTTTGAAACAAAGTCACTTTGAACAGGAAAAGCAGAATTTTAGTTTTGAAAATGTCAAAAACATTTCAAAAGAAATATTTTGACAATTTTGAAACTTTTTCTCTGTTTTTTTCAAGTTTGGAAATTCATTGAAACCAAATCTGTTTTGCAAACAGTTTTAGTTTCAATGAATCATCACATTTGGATGAAAAAATGATTTGCTGAAAAATTCCAAACCAGCTGTCGTCAGGATCAGTCTTAAATGGTATTTTCCAGTTATTGGTGATCGATTAGTTTTGACTAAGATGACTGGGTCATGTGAGGTGACAAGATATGGGATATGTTGGCCAGAGAGTACAAGAACAAGTAGTCACAGGATAAAGACCACAAGGGCAACCTAAAAAAAGGTGCTTCGAGGTACTGAAGGAGGACATGAAGAAGGCTAGCGTCAGCTTGGAAGACACACTTGGCAAGAACTCTTGGAGACAAAGAACAAGAGCCACTGACCCCGGTTGACATGACAAGGTGAAGTGTGGTGATAAGTTTCACAAGGAGACCTAGTCGGTGCTGTTGGTGGCTCATCACTTGAGATTTTCAAACGCCTCTAAGCAATTAGGAGCACAAGTCCCACCAAAAGTCAGAGACTTGTGCTCCTAAATCACATAGGAGCTTTTGAAAATCCCACCTACAGTCACATATGTAATAATTAGAATAATAAGGTCAGGTTCTGATCCTCTGACTCATCTTGAATAGCACCTTCCTCAAAGTCAATGGGACTGATCCAGAGTGAGGAACTTGTGACCTGGTGTGCCTGGAAATGCCAAGGTCAGGGCAGTCTGCAAAAGGGAGAGCAGATATTCCCAAGACTGGTGGGTAACACTGTAGTGAAACTCCCCAACCAGTCACAAACTGTGCTTCTGATCCCTACCCTGGTTATCAAGAAGCAAAAATAAAGGAATCACACAGCCCCCTTATTGCATTCCAGTTCTCTGGCTCTCAATCAGCACAAAGGTCCAGTACAGTGAGAAGTTACTTTAAAACTCTGCTCACTATACAAAATGTTCTTCTGACTCCAAAGGGCCAGCCACATTGCCAGGTCAGTATTAGATTGGAAATACCACCCAAAGTACCACACTGCCAGCCAATCCTTTAGTGTCTAAAACTGAAGGTTTATTATAAAGAAAAAAGAGAGAACAAGAAGAGAGTTGTTAAATGGTAAAGCAGTCACATGCATACGAAGACTTCAAAGTGCATATATATCAGGTTCTTAGCAGTATTAGTGAGTTTGCTGGCTTGAAAGTCCCTCTGGAACACATCCACAGCTTGGATGGGTCAGTCAGTCCTTTGTTCAGAGCTTCGGTTTGTAGAAAAGTTATTCCGGAGGTAAGAAGCAGGATTGAGGACAAAATGGTGATGATGCAGCTGCCTTTTATAGTCTTTTTCCATGTAGCTTGTACTTCCTGTGTCCCAAACACAAGCTTCACAGCCCATGGCATGGAAAAGCCTTAGGCCTGGTCTGCACTGCCACTTTACAGCGCTGCAACGTCCTGGCTCAGGGGTGTGAAAAAACACTCCCCTGTGCGCTGCAAGTTTCAGCGCTGTAAAGTGCCCGCGCTCCCAGCACTGGTAGCTACTCCCCTCGTGGGGGTGTGTAGTTGTGCCGCAACTACACAGCCACGTTAAAGCACTGCCAAGACATGCCCTTAGAGTTCTGTCCATTGGCATGCCCCTACATGCCTGGCTGACTCATAAGGTGTAGCCCCTGGCATCTTTCAATGGGTTCTTTGTACAGCTGATGGCCCTTGGTGGGCCATTGAACAGGCTAGGCAGTGCTGATGCCAATCTGTCTGGAGGTGTCACCCAGAAACAGCACCAGTTTGGAAATACAGATATACCCTACAGAACTATAACTCACAATACAAAGGTGATACAAACATATTAACAAGCTCATCATACTTGGCAAATCATAACGTTTTTGCAGATACCTCACACGGCATATCTGGCACAATTCATTGCAATTTTATAATCTTGGTATCAACAATATCATAAAGTGCCTCCCATATTCCATACAGCGTCCCAGGGTTCTCCAGCGTGAGTAGGGGGAATCCGAATCTGGCCCCTAGTTTTTAATGGAAAATGTCAAGATCCTTTCAGAAGGCTAAATCTCACACTTGATCCCTGATGTAATTTGACCTCCTCTTCTGCCCATCTCTTTTCAGTGTGATTTATTTTCCTGTATCCTAAGTTTGATGATCCTGAGAGTAAGTGCCCGCACTCAGCAAATCCCATTACTTGGATTTCACTTTTTAATGTCCACCTTTAATTTTCTATGGATGACTTTTCTATTTGCACATGCTTGTAAATCTTGCTCATTTCTGAATAGCCTTCTGTCACATTTGAAGTTAAATTGTGTTTAGATCATCTCCACTGCTGGATGAACTGTGGCCAGTCCAGTGACTCTAACAAATTAGCAAGATCTTATTAGTACGCTCAGCTGCACTTTGTTTTAATCATGTTTATGCTCTAATATGTGTAAAATTTGCTGGCCCCCGTCTCTGAATATCGGTGATATCTGCAACTACTTTAGCTCAACATTAGTTCTGTTTGCGCATATTAAATTCTAATGTATTTTCCTAGTGTGTTTTCAAATTTCGATTACTGCCTATACTGTACTATATTGCTTTGACTGTAGCGAAGACGTCTTTATAAATGACACAACTGATTGCTGAGCAGAGCTCTGATTTCTGAGAACCTTTCCTGCAGAAACATGTCAAAACAGAATAAACCAGTCATTTTATATTGTAAAAAAAACCACAACATTCTATTACTTACCTGTTTCTCCTGTGTTATTTACTTCAGGAGAGAAACAAACAGAGTTAGAATTCTTACATAGTCTATTAAGGACTCCTTGGCAATGTTTCCTCCAGAGTAAGGGCTTGAAACCTGACGTTTGGACCAAATTCCAGTTGGAATGGGTTACATTCTGCCTGTGTGAATTCCCCCCACAGTGTCCATGGGATGAGATAACCCTGCACTTCCTGCCCTAGGTTGTTTGGCTAGGCTGATGTGCATAATTAAACAGCTGCCAAATTCCACTGCAGGCCACATTTCAGTTGATGGGCTCCTTCTATTCTGTAGAGGGCAATGGAAAGTTCATCATTAAGAAGTCAACGTTTGTCAGCATGCAGCGATACCTCAAATCACCCAAGTTTAGTTTCCAGCTACATCTACACTACAAGCGTAGGGTGTGATTCCTGGGCTCATGTACACATGCTCATGGAAGCTGCCCTCGAACTAGTGCGAGTCTAAATAGCCACGTAGTCACAGTAGCAGGGGCAGCAGCAGCAGAGGCATGGCTTAGAGGGGGTACATACCCATCAGTTTCAGGTGGGTTTTTCAGCATGGCTAGGCCGTGCCTCCACTGTCACTGTGGGGCATCATGGGATGGCTTCGAAAGCCAGCAATAGTCAATGTAAGCAACGCGGTGTCTGCACTGATACTGCAGTGACCTAACTACGTCATGGAGGTGGAGTTATGAAGTCAGCATAAGAGGCGAGTTACATTGTCGAGAGTGAAATTTTAGTGTAGACGCTTACATGGTTAGGTTGTCGTAAGCTGCCTTGCGTTAATCTAACTCTGTAGTCAGGGCCGGCCATAGACCAAAGGGTGCCCCAGGCGAAGAGCATCTTCAGCGCACCCCCCTCCATTTGTTAAATTTTTGGATACCTGACAGCACCCTGAGCCCAGCTCTCCCCAAGCCTGGCACCTTAGACGGTCACCTGGGTTGCCTGCCCCTAAATACAGCCCTGTCTGTCATGTAGACCAGAGCTTATACGCATGCTAGCTATACTCATTGATCACTAGCATGAGTTATGAGTACATGAGCAGGGGAATCCAACCCCTAGTTTGTAGTACAGACATAGCCTTTCGTCGAAGCTATGCATTCTACCTGCTGATAACCGCAGATAGCTGATGGCTTTTTATTAAAACTGGGCAAAGAAATGATTTTTCCATTCAGGAGCTGAACTGAAAAACCAAAACAAACAAATTTCAGTTCAGTTCAAACAAAAATGGGACTTTTTGAAATTTTCTCACAGAAATGAACCCCCCCCCCGAAAATCAAGTGGTGTTGAATTAAATTTTTCAGTCGACCCAAAATAAATCTTTTAATTAAATATTGCTGAATTTCTAAACAATGCATTGTTTCAAAATGAAAAGTCAAACATTTTATTTCAAAGTGATCAAAACAAACCATTTTGACTTTTTTTTGCAGGGAAACAAAAATGTGTTATCAGACAAAACTCTGCCAGATTTGACCCAAATTCAGTGTCCCCCAAAATGCATTTTTGGGGCAATTTACCATTTGCCAAAAAAAAAAATTTCACTCAGCTCTACTTTTTACTGGCTTTTGGGGTAACTTGTAAGCATGCTGGGATTGCCAGGGGTGAAAAGTGCTAAATAATTGCAAAATCATCACATCCATATGTTTCCCTACATATGTTAATTATTGTGACAAATAAGATATTTTAGGCATCCATAGACATTTTATTTCTACAGGAAGTCCATTTAGATCCATGTGCTCTTTTGAATTGAAACTTGTTCCTCTGGGTCCAGTATATGTAAGTCTTCTTAAAATCTGCTTAGGTGGCTTGGCCCTTTTATTCCGTATAATACCTACTCTGCACTTAAGGAAATTTCACCTAAATTCCTCTGCAGACTGACCCTGACATACTATAGCTTAAGTGCTTGTAACTGACAGAAGCTTAAATAGGCTTGTGGCATGTACAGCCCATTCTCTGTTCCTTTCAGGATCTTACGTATTTCAATAATCTCCCCCTTGGTGAAGAATGCAGACGTGGTTTCAGTAACCTTTAGAAATAGCTCAGAGCCTTGACTGCCTGACACACGGTGAGGGCTCTTTGCTGTATCTTCCCTGACTTTTTATGTAATGTTTTTCTCTTTTGTGAGCAGAATATATACACAATATTCCAAATATAGGCTCATTTGTCCTGTGTACGGGACTCGGATATTTCTGAGGGTTTTCTAGGGTCATTCTGGTTTCCCTCAATCAATGTTTAGTGTCATACTAAAAGCTGTATGTCCTGGTGTGGCCTGGTACCTACCTTCCTTGGGCACTTTTCAAAATCCTAGCCCTCCAGATCCCATCCTGAAAGGGGTTATTTTTAGGGCAAGCTGTGTCTCCTTCACCCTTACATTGGTATGTTGCCTTGTAACGTGAGCCCATTGTAGTCAACTAAGGTTCTTCCGTTAATTTAACTGGGTATTGGTTACCACTAATGCCTAGCTCTGACATAGCCCTTTTCATCAGCAGAATGCAAAGGCTTTACAAAGATCAGTATCATTATCTCCATTTTATAGATGGGGAAACTGAGGCACAGGGTGGGGAAGTGACTTGCCCAAGGTCACCCAGCAGCCCAGTTGCAGAGCCGGGAACAGAACCAGCATCTTCTGGCTTCCAGTTTAGTGATCTCTCCACTAGGCAAAACTGCTTCTAATCCCAGACTCTAGCACAACCAAGAGAGAGAAAATTACTCTGACCCATAGCAAGCTGAGCTCTTCCTCCCACCACCACCACTAGAAACAGAGGCAGGTTCAGGTTGGTTTAGGAATGAAAACTGGATTTAGCTCTCACTTTATCCAAACCATCTCTGCCTAATTCCTTCATACATATATGTATTAAATGTACAGCCTTTGCTTTGTTTTGCAATCTTTTGTAACTGACTTAATTAACAATAGCGTATATAAAAGGCACTGAGGAAATAGAGAAATCAGATAAACATCAACAAACAATAGAATTTAATGTAGCTTACGTGGAGGAATCATCAAGGCGAGAACGTTTAATACTATATCAAACCGAGTTAATTGAGTGTGAAAGATAATTACGATGAAAGGGGTGATGGCACTGAGCAAAGATCATTATCCATATAGCTTCAAAAACATGTTTTTAAAAGGATAAATATCAAATGAAATCCAGTTGGAGAGTCTAAGGGCCCATCAGGAACTAATCCTAAAATTAAATCTTTCTCAAGATAAAGTATCTGCGAATTTGATTATTAAGGGTAGGCTGTACCCTGGTCTTCTACAACTGAGTAAAGGCACCCCCTAGCTTGTTTGGTCTATCTGGATTTTGGCTCCAAGAGTGGTGTAGAACACCTGGCTTTCGGGACAACCTGCCCTCTGTGAGAAAGTGGGCGGGGAGAGGACAGGTCACAGGCTCCACCCCCTTACTCACTGGCTAGAGCTGGTGGGAGGTGTCAGGTTACATTTCTTTGTTGTTGTTCTGCAGATCTAAAGGGAATCCTGGGCGTGTTCTCCTCTGAACCCTGGATCTGAGGCCAGCCCTGTGGGCTTTCCTTTGGATGCCCACATTCACCCAGAGGGACAGAGATCCACCCTCTAGATAAAACAGCCATAGTACAGAATCCAGAGGATGATGGCTTTAGTTCTCTTAAGCTTATAAAACCTCCCCGGATTTTACAGAGTGCAAAGACAAGATTTTTTCTTCTATATTACAAGCACCAAGAAGAAGAAATTAAATGAAGGAAATGCCTGATATAAATTTAGATTAGATAATGTAGGTAGATGGGGGTGAGTAGGTAGATATTCTGTATGGATAGAGGGTAAGGCGCTGATCCTGCATTTCGCTGTGCTCAGTGGACTTCAGCACTCTGTCTATGGGTTGCTCGTTGCATAGAGTAGGGCTGGCAAGATCAGACTCCAAGTTCCATATCTATAAAATTACAGGGCACGCTTGCAATTTGGAAATACAAATTGTTCTCGTCCACCTTGGTCTTCCCAGGACACTGCGTAGTCACAAATGTTTCCAGTTGATTATTCCTCTAGCATATAAGATTTCACATTTGAATGTCAAGTAGGGAATTTGTCCAGTGATCAATATTTAATGGGGAGAGGTGCCCCTAGTGCTGCAGAATGCTTTTTATAGCAGTTTGTGAGCTATGAAATATTTTGTGCTTTTATTTACTTCTTCTGCAATGCTTGTTGAATTGAAGCCAGATCCTGCCACCCTTACTTGTGTTGAGTAACATCTTACTCCACATGGTGCTACTCAGTGTGAGTAAAGCTTGCATAATCTGATCCTTAAATATTAATGAAAGCAGACTCAGTGTCAATGTTGCTGTTGTAATTATTCCGCATGTAATCTACTTCCATCCCCTGGTAGACAGGCAATAGTATTAGTAGTAATACGGTGCTGCAGACTCCTAATCAAGATCCATTGTCCTAGGCACTGTATAAACACAGCGTAAGAGACAAGCCCTTCCACAAGGAGCTTACATTCTAAATAGGACAGAGAAAAGATAGGTTAGACATTACAGAGAGGAAATTAATATACCTGAGGGGAAGAATAAATCTGAAACACAAATATTGATTGTGAATGCCATCCACTTGGAAACCATTAATGCCGAGAAAGACATAGGTGTGTTGAGGCAAAAAGTCATACGACACGGTGGGGTTCATTTACAGAAGAGACACATGACAGGCCAGGAAGGTGATAGATGAAACTGTAACAGGTCTTCAAACAATAAAAAACATGCACCCCTAATACCACGTGTGAGCAAGAGCATCTACCAGGAGGCTCTACAAACACAGCCCAGTTGTGTAGGCTCCAAGGTCATTCACTTCCAGGGGGCTGGCTTTATCAACAAGGAAAACACCAAAAAGATATAAAGATCGGCTAAAACTTTCTCCTCTGACTTGACTGCTCTGAGGGCTCCTATCAGAACACTTGTCAGCCCACACCCTAGATCCTCTGTCCCCACAGAGCCACTCCCACCTCCCTTATATCCAGGAGGATTAATGAGCAACCTGCATCCGTACAATCCACTTAACCCGTTCCCAGTAAGATCGGCAGGAAGTGGGGAGGGGGAGGGCGGGTGTTTCAGGCAAACGCTGTGAGCCTGTTACAAGGAGTTATAAAAAATAACAAATGGTCATGAGAAGGCAAATCAGACATTCCTGTTTCCCCCACTCCTCTGCTGTGTCTGGTGTCATTTAGATGAGAAAATCTTTGGGGCATACACGCTGAGCTGTATCTTTGTACTGCGATGTGCCTAGCATGCTACCGGGCACTGTGAAATAGTCAAGCAAGCAAAAGTATCCTTTGTAAGATGAAGTGAATGTGGCACTAGCCCAGCACATGGTTGGGCAGCAGGTGACAGTGCACAATGCCATTGCCTTGTCATGCCTGTGTTAGGAAGAAGTGACTCCAGCAGAGAATTTGGCACAGGTTCCTAATCATCCCAAGGCCCAAACGACATACGCTTCTGGCAGTCCTTTTACAGGCCTTTCTGCGGCTGGGCCGGGGAGTTCTAGGGATGTTATTCCACTCTATAGTTGTGCATGCATATTTTAAAATGAACTCTGTGCCTGGAGCTCTGGGTAGGTACTTGAGAGAGAGAAAGTGAATAGATGTTGTGGCGTGGCGCTCTCTGCTCCCGTTGTCTTCACTCTCACACAGACTGCTCAGTGAACTTCCTTTTGAAGGGACCAGTGTGTCGTACCATTCACACAGTCATTCAGCTTAACTATCCCTTCTCCCAAGGGGTGTGGGTGGGGAAAGTCTCTCTACACAGAAAGCTGCCTTTATCAGGCCCACCCTCTCTCTCTCTCCTGCTTCCTCCCTTGCCCCTCCTTCCTGGGCTCTTTTATCCAGTCCCCTTGTTAATGGGCTAACTAGCTCATTAGCTACTCATTTACCCCAACCTGATCCGGTGACAGGAACTCCTCTCCTTATTCAGGCCTACCTGGTTAAACAGTGGCGAGAGTGCTGGGTCAGCAGCATCTCTGCCACAGACACGTTCTTCCAGTTCCATCCCCAGCACCTTCAATCCACATTATCTCATGAAGGAAAACACGTGGCCTTGATAACGCATCCACTTAACTCCAGGTCACCAGAACACACACACGACCTCATTCAGTGACTCCATCATTGGACACAAAGGACCTACATACTGTGCTGCTCTTAGCATGCATTTGACACTAGGAACATGGGCACTGCCAGACAGGATCAAACCTGGGGTCCACCTACTCCAATATGCTTTATCTAAACAGTGGCAACACCAGATGCTTCATAGGAAGGTGTGAGAAATCCCGCTGAAGCCAGTGATGGGTTAATCTGCCTTCCAGAGAAGGTGCTTCCAAATAGTACAGGTTGGCTTAGGCCCTAAAACACAGGAGTTTATGGTTGGGATTTTGAAAGGGGTCTAACAGAAGTCAAATCCATGGGAATTGGGTGCCTAACTCTTTAGGCTGGATTGCAAAGCCCAGCCAAGATCCCTCCCAAACATTATATTTTAAACCCCTATTATCATAATTCTGGATGGTCTCCATGTCCAAGCAAATCTTGGATCCTTTCTGGAACCCTGCCAAGCTCTTCACCTCAATGACCTCTTATGGCAGGGACGTCCCCTGTATAAATGAAAGAACAACATGTTAGGGAAGACAGCAGATGCAGATCTTCATGTGTACACTGTACATTGGCCATACCGGCCTCGTGATAGAGACACTGCTGTTACAACATACCTTTATAAGACACCTACAAAGAGCACTACAGGACAGCTTTTTAAAGGTATTTAATTCCCATGGGAGTTAGGAGCCTGAATGCCTTTAAAATTCTGGCCTTATGTGATAGCATTCGCTATATCTGTTCATAAATACCTTGCCCCCAGAAAACCAATAGTTCCACACCAGAGTGAGTGGAATCCCCTTTGGACATCTCTGCCAAATCTCTAGTGCACTGGAAATTTCATTGTTGCTAGTTTGGTGCATTTCTGCCTCTTCTAGAAATGGCTCCCCTTAGAAAATTTAAACGAATAATGCCTCATTTTCTTTCTTCAGCTACACGTAATCCTACCGTAGTATTAAAACCCATATAAGGCTGCAAATGCCCCAGGATTACACCACATTATGCACGTTGAAGCCAGAATCAATAACTGGTAAAGGCAAAGTGTCATACATGAAATCTGGAGAGATACCGAGGCTAGTTTAATAAAGTTTGTGCAACAGCTTCACTTGAGGAATTTCAAGACGCAACACATAAGCTGCTGCCTGCCGAGAGGCCCAATATAAACAAGCCACTCCTCTCCCTGAAACTGAGCTTATTAGTTTGGAGAGCTGTAGTCTGAGGAGCAAGAGAATATTTTTGGAATGCTCTCAATTAAGTGACAATCTAATAGCCTCAGACTCGCAGCAGACAGCAGGGAACGCTTCAAATGAAAAGCCCTCCTGATAGTAAATGTATCATCGGGCAGGTGGGCTTCATGGCTGACTCTATCATTGCTCTTTGAGTGGGCTCTACTAGACAATATGGTAATTATGTCTATGTTAAGACTTGTCAGAGTATAATCTTAGGGTCTGTGCTACCAGTAACAAGCAATTTCCAAACATAAATTGACATAGAAGATCCCCAGACTACGGGGCCTGTTCTTCCACTCTGTTGGTCTGGAAGAACAACCTGGCAGCCTGGCTCTGAGATGGGAAAGCTGAATCTGCCCACGCGCACTCCAAAGCTCTGGCTTTATGTGGGTGGAGTGGATTTCACCTAGAGCAGGGAAAGCATTCTAGCCCCAAAGTGCATGTCGCTAAGGGACATTTGATTCTTTATTGCAATTACATTGGCCTTTGTGGCACATGATATGAAATCACAGAAGAAACCGTAGGGTCATTAGGATAAGAAATGGTCTTGGAATGGTCACGGAGTCTTAATTTTCTTGTGTTTTGGGCCAGTGTTGGGCAGAATGTTTTGTGCCTGCTTTGGGGGAAGAGGGATGCATATGAACAAAATGTGATGCAACACACTTAATACACACACCTCCGGTGTTGGGCATGACCAAGTGTCTACTTCTCTATGATGTCTTCACAGTAATCAGTAGCCACTAAATGATGCTATATTTGACTGATGTACCAGATGATTTTCAGCTGCTAGGATTCAGTGCGTGTCAAGTTTCCTCAAAGTCTGTTTCTAACAGGCACCAAAGAAATGGACATCACTTAAACTAACACTATAATCAACCTTTTCCTTTCCAGTAATTCTAGGAAAGCTAGATGTGATTAGAGCTGGTTGGAATGTTTCATTCAAAATACTTTAATGACAAAAATGGCTTTTTTGGCATAATGAAAGTTTCTGTGGGAAATGTCTGATTTTTTACTAAATTTGAGGTGTTTTGTTGAAAAATGAAAATATATTTTTTTAAAGTTATTGGGCTTCAGCAACTGAAAATAAAAAAAAAATCTGTCAGAAACTAAAAAAATTTCATTTGCCAAAAACCAAAATATTTTAGTTTTGTGGGTTTTTTTTTCAATAAAAACCTGAAAACTTTTGAAACCAAACCAAAACATTTTTCTTTTCAGTATTGGTTCCCAGGAACAAGAAACTTTCCTTGACCAGATGTTTCCTTGAGCTGTTTTCAGTTTCTGCTTTAATCAGAGTCAGAGCTGGAGCACTAGCAGTAATAATAGAGGGTTTTGATGCATTTCCAACTGTTTTCAGTTGCTCACAACTTTCAGAAAATTTCAGGCTGAAATTTTCAAGGCCTGGTCTCTGCTTGGGGGTGAATTTTGTCAGAAATCTGAGTAAAAATGCTTCATCCATCTTCGTGTTCATGTAGAGTTACAAAAGAACAACGAAACCTTTCCATGCTAATAAAATCATTGTGATATTTTTGGACCCGCTCCGGTGCTGGAATGGGAGAGGATAGAGAGTGAAATTTGGCAAGGGAATCGCTCCTGGATCGGACAGGTGCCTTATGCGCTGGTGAAAATGAGTTTGGATTTAGCCAAGTTAAGAGCATTTGACAATCAAATTTGTGTAAAAGTGCAGTAGGTTTGCTCTGAGGGCTGCAGTGAGCATGCACTGCAGCATGTTGCCAATTCAGACACAGATCAGGGACTCAGAAGTCCTGTTAACTGTACTGAGCTCTGCCTTATTCCTTGGCCACCTGCACTGTGCATTTAAAGCTATTCAGTGAATCAGATGGCTCCCGTGCAAATCGTAGCCTGCAAGCTTGTCATTAAAGCCAGCCTAATGCCCGGGCATGGGGGGGCAGCCTTGAGGTGACATGCAGCCTTGACATTTCTTCATTTTGGGGTGCTTGGCTTTGCAGTCTTCTCCGTCTCTGTAGCTAGCCTTGTCTCTGAAATTAGATCAGCCTGAGACATGTTTCCTGTCCAGAGATAGTGGCCTTCTCCCCTTCTTCTCCTGCACAAAGCTTTGGAATGCTGGGGGCTTTCTTCTCTTTGGGGGCTGAGAATGGTGAATAGAAACCCTGGGCCTCATTTTCAGTTGTACTTGGGCCTCCTTGCACCATTCTGGCAACATAAAGGGGCCTTAGAGAGTAAGGAAGTAGCCCCTGAGAACTTCCCCAGTGCAGGGGGTCCCCCTACCCAGTGTAGGGCTAGTATTAAGGGTGCCCTGCTCCCACCTCAGCATATGGCGTTCTCTGTGGCATGTCAGAGATGGCTGGAGTGCACTGCTCTAGCTCTTCTCTGCTTCCAGGGGAACCAAGGGCAGCAGAGGTGAAGCAGAGCAGCCCTGAGGCTGCTCTAATTTACACCAGGAGCCAGGTAGGCACCAGCCGAGCCCCAAAATACAAGATTGCAACAGTGTCTTTATGCCCCCAGTGCGGGAGCAGAGGGACTTAGAATCAGCCCCACTAGACTTTACCACCTAGCGGTAGGCCACGACGAACCCAAGGCCTGGTAGGAAAGCAGCTTGGGAGAGTATTATGGAATAGTATTCGCAGGCACCAGAGCTAAGCGTGAGTCAAATCAAATCAAGGTCCGGTGCCTCCCGGCATGGGACTGGAGCATGCCACGGGAGTCGCTGTGCAGAGGAGAGCTCTGCACACAAACCATCCCTGCCTGGGCAGTGGGGACAGCCCCTTTCACACTCACAGGGGCCCAGCAAAGGTGCCGTGTGGGGCCAGAGATCTGCAGGGAAGCGGAGCCACTGGGGACTCCCTGCATCCCTTGCCAGCCCTGTGGGCTCCCCTGCTCCCAGCCCTGTCACTCTTCCTCGGGAGTGGGACATCCCAGGGCCGGGGCCTGTCAGGCGAGCCTTTTGGAGTCAGGTTGACAGAATTGGGACAGGGCTGTGGGTCTCTGACAAGAGCCCTCGTCCCTGCACATCAGCTGGCGCAAAGGGAGGGGAAGCCTCCATCCCTCCATGCAATGATCTGGGGCAAGCCCTGGGAGAAGAAGCCGGTTGCGTTCTCCTCCCTATGACTTCCTCCTACCCCCATGGTCAGGGCAGCAGTGCCCCACTGCGCTCGTTAGCGACCCGTGAAATAGCTCCGTTACCATCCCAGCAGCTACTACGCGCCTGCCACTTCCAAACCAGGCCGTCCTCGCTCAGCCAAGGACCACAGTGGCCTCTCTGTCCCGAGGGCGTTCTCCCACTGCCTTTGGAGCCAGTCCCGAGTGAGTGGGCGCCTTTGCGTCAGAATCCGCTCCGTGTTGGAGCTGATCCCTAGGCGAGATGGGCAACTTCCCATCCTCTGTCAGTCGCCGCCTTGGGACATGGGCAACTTTGATTTCCTGTTAGCTTGAGCCTTTGCAGCAGGAGACTAGGCTCACTGCAGCGTGGGCTGCACATGAGACGCTATTGGTTATGGTTCATATTGGATTATAGCACATAGCACAGTGCAGCACTCCCTACTCCCCAGGCGTGGGCCATTGGTTTTTCAATGGCGGGCGGGCGGGGGGGAATGAGGGAGGCTCACTCTCCTGCTAGCAGATGTGCCAGTGACAGGGTTTGGAGGGGAGGAGGTTAAACATGGGGGTGATGTATTGTTGGCCCGGTAGACGTAACACAGGTACAAAGCTCATGCGGACCCGTAGGGCTGCCTTTCTTGTCTGGCTCGAGCGAGCGGTGTGCTCTGAAACCCCATTAGCAAAAAATAAATAGCAATAAGCGAGCACGTGGCAAAAGGATTTCATCTGCAGGCCACATCTCAGCACCAGCCAGCCCCCTTCACTGCTCCTCTGCCCTGTGCCCTCCGGAATCAGACCGAGCCTCAGACGTAATGAGAGCGAGGGAGCCTCCGGAGGAGAAAACAAATAGTTGCCCCTGTGACTTCACAGGACTTATCCCCAGAGGCCCTGAAGCAGCAGCCAGCATTGCCTTAGACGCATGATGTGTTTCCTACTTACGCTGCCGGTGTTAAGTCCAGAGTCTCGAGGGGAATTGTAAATCTAACAACAGCCAGTGAAGGACAAAAGGGGGTTGGTGCTCATCGCCAAGCCGAGTGAACAGCAATAAAGCACAGCAGTGGAGTGTCACATAGACAGTTGCCGTTTTGCTTCTGACCGCCACAGTCTTGGCCAACACCAGGCATTGAACTGGGAACCTCCAAGATCTCTGCTAGAGCTGGGCAAATAATGAACTGTCCAGTTCATTGGCAATTCCCCCACATCCCACCCCCCCCAAAACCAAGTTTTTTGGGTTGACCCGAAAATGAAAGTTTTCAAATTTTTCAGCAAATTGAAAAGTTAAAATTTCACCTGGGGTTGAACAAAACATGTCCCTTGGATTTTGAGCATTTTTAAGGGTTTGTTTTGGGGACGGGGGGGTTAAAAAAGTTTGAATAAAATTGAAGAACATTTGCAAATGACAAGTTGTTTCAAATGGAAAAATCCAAACATTTTCTATTGAAAGTGTGGACTTTTTCCAATGGTTTCTCGCCCCCCCCCACCCCCCCAGCATGAACAATTCAGTGAAATTGACATGAATTCATGAAGCGTTTCAGTGCTGCCAAACCTACATTTTTCATCCCAAAAACCCCCGTTTGGGCTGAAAAAATGTCTCCTGGCTCTAGTCTCTGCAGCATGAGCTAACAAAAGCCTCTGTCTCGGGCTGTTCACCTCCTTGGGGGCATCAGGTACACGGGGAAATGTCACAGACCCTGACTGGGGGATTGCAGCTGCACAGGGGAGGGCAGGGGGCAAGAAGTCTTCCCCTCCTGTTCCTCTTCCCCCGCCCTACACCTACAGCCCCCGCGCCTCCTGTGATCAATCAGGGTATTCTGGTTTGTCTGCTTGGCCTGGGTCAGCCTGCGAGATCTCTGCTCCTGTTGGTGAGTGGTGAGCAGGTACTCAGCCCCAATGACTGGGAGTGAGGGTTCGGTCTGGCCTATTGGAAACATTCCTAATACCAAAGTTCACCCATGAAGTTAGAACGTTGCTAGGGTTTTTGTGGCAGGGGACGAGCCGGTCACCACGTGGGATAAGAAAGGCATTTCCCTTCTGGGTGTGCACACATGATTCAGAGCCACCAAGCTAGCCTGTGTACGCATGCCACCGTGTTCCCTTTCACCCTCATTCTCCCCTCCCCCACACTGCATGGTACACTGGTTTGTTGCGCATCTTACATTAGATTGTACCTTCTGGTGTGTTTCTACAGCACCAGTACAATGGCGCTCCGATCCTGATTTGGGCCTCAGGGTGCTCCCAGAATATCGATAATAAATCATATGATAATATCTACAATTATTATTATTAATGATTTATTGTTATTAATAGTAATAATTGGTATGTGCATTCCTGGGGGATGGGTTAGCCTTCCTCTGGACAATCAGTTACTGGCCGCAGCTGCAGGAAGGATGCCAGACTCGATGGATGAATTGCTCTGTGTTCCTGTGGCAAAAACCCACTGGTGCTCTGGGGCTGGTAAGCTTCAGGTTCCAGCATTTGTTCCAGTGACCCTTCCGGTACTGCGTTGAACTATTTCTAGCCCCTGTTCCCTGCCTTTCTTCTCTGTTTTGGCTAAACACCTCCCCTTACAGGTTCCCCCCTCTGGGGCGAATCTGCTGATTTCAGACCTGATGTAGGGTTGGTTGGAGGTACTCCCCACACAGTGCATTCAATAACTGGTGATGGATTCCTCAATAGAGGCCAAAGGCCACGACAGCAGTAATCCATTCCCTCCACGGTCCCAGCCCTAGTTACGGCAAATGACTTGGCAACCGGTCGAAAGGCAGCTGATGATGACTAAAGAGCCAGACAGTTACCACAGTCTAGATGGTGTCCAGTTACAGAGCTAACTAGAGGTGATGAGTGCAACCGACATGAGGCTCTATAAAAAGAGGGGTTTAGGATGGGCCAGTCCCGGGGACCCTGACTAGATCAAAGTGAAAGAGCCGGAGAAAGAAAGGAGCATGAAAAGCAACAATAAAAACCCTCAAGAGAATAACTGGGACTGCTTCCCAAGGGGAAGTGACTTACTGAAAGTAAGTGACTTACTCTGCACGAATCCCTGACTCATCCTCCCCAATTGCTTCTTTCCTGATGATCTGAGGACTCTGGGGTCTTCAGCTAAAGATGCTAGTATATAGAAGATTTTAATTAAAGAATTAAAAGGCCTTTCTTTCTTTCTTTCTTTTCTTTCTTCTGGTAGAAAAAGAATAAATGGGCCAAGGGAAGCCGTGGAAGAAATCAGCTTTCTGAATGCAGAGAAACAGAGCAATTAGAACCTGTCCTTAGCCTAATATAAAGAGAAAGCATTGTGAAGGGGTTGTAAAAATCATCGCTCTCCTAACATTTTGGGTGGGGTTTTCCAAAGCACCTGAGGGATTTAGGAGCACAAGGCCCAGTGACTTTGACTGGGATGTGTGCTCCTAAGTCAGTTAGGCCCTTTTGAAAATCCCACCTGGCTTTGTGTCTTTGTCCCTCAGTCTCCACATCCGAGAGTGTAACGCCCCTGCACTCGAGCTATAACAACAGCTACAAGAGTGATCGTCATAGTGCGACACTGTCTTCCTCCCGACCAGCTTGCCTCAGCTTCAGACTAGTGCAAGCTCCCTGAGAGTTTCTTCTGCCCCTGTGAAAAAGGGATGCGAGGAGCAATGCAGGTCTTAAAACCCCATCTCAACATAACCTTGCCTGTCAATCTTCTGGCAACTGCACCAGGAACTTATTTGGGTGCGGGGGCACATGCTGAAACCCTTCTTCATACTGCATAGCCCCCAAGTCCCTGCTGATTCCAATAGGACTAAATTACGCCTCTACATGAGCAAAGATGGCAGAATCTGACCCTTACTGTGCATATAATTTATCTCTTGCATGCCTGCCTTCTTCCGTAGCCCCCTCTCCCTCCCCACCAACCCACAGTACCTATTGATTTTCCTGATTTGCTTGCCTGTGATTACATTATACTCTTTTTTTCTTCTTTCTCGGTCTGAAGGAGATAAATTAGACTCTAAAAGCCAAATGAAACACAAGAGAATAGATGAAATACAATCAAACAGAGAGTGGAAGGAAAATTGTAGGCTTGTTTCTTTTCCTCTTGATATATATATATGTTTTTATTTCATTGTCCTTATTTACACAAGGCATATATATTCTCACTGCAGCCCACACAACAGTACAAATGGAGTGAACAATAGTCACAAAATCCTTCCTGTAAAGCACTTGAAAGTCCTTGTCGATTCTTTAGGGCATCTAAACTGGGTTGTTAGCATCCACCCTAGACTCAGGTCACACAGGGTGCTGTAATTTTAGAGCTGGGGGACTAAGCCCAGGTGACGTGACCTGCTGCACTAAGAAGTGAAGGTTTTGTTAAAGTATTGGGAGGTTCTGACAAAATCACAGCCAGAAATGGAACAAAAAACGTCTGTCTCCCACATTCGAAACCAAGGCAGCTGGACTGTGAAAGAGAACTCACAGAAGACCTCCCGGGGTTGAGGGAGATGATCTTCTATCATTGAAATGCTACTCTTCCAATTTTAACTTTAGACCTGCCAAAACATGGTATATCACGTTTCTCTGGCTCAAGGTGGGCCGAGGTGTTAAAACAAGGTGCTGTCTAACAAATGTGAGAATGAAATGATGGTAAATTTACTATCCTGACTTCTGAGAGTATACGGTTTTCATGTTTCCGTGTTGTTTCCTGACCCCATTGATCACATCAGGAATCATAATATGGCCTCAGCAGCTTTCTCAGGCTAGTTCTTTAGCTGAACCCCTAGGGAACACATGGTCCAGTAACTAAATTGCACACTAGATAATACACAACGAGTTGCTCCACTGGTAGCAGAGTGAATTGCACTCGAGTTGCCAGGAGCAATTTTCAAAGCAGTGTCACTGGAGGGGCTGAGAGAGAGGGATCTTAAAAAGACTCACAGAGAGGGATCTCAAAAAGCGCACACATTTGAAAAACGGAGCGTTCCAATCAGTGATCTCTGCAGCAGGCCTGATTCTGCTAATAGGCACCACTGTAAATCAGGACTCCAGGAAGTGACACCTGGACACAGGGGATGGGGACTCCCGGGGACAGCACTTTTAACAGCCCCAGGTTCCCTGATATTGTGAGAAATTCTGCCCAGGGACCAGTTTTTGGGTCTGGAATGGGTAAGTGAGAGGGCCACAGAGAAGGGCGCTAGGTATATATCGCATATGTCCCTCGTTTCATGTGTTTTCATCCCAAAGTTCCACTCAAATTTGGTTTCTCCTTCCTTTTCATGTTGACAATGACTTACTTACCCTCGCAATGCAGAATCATGGAGCGGAGGTTTGAGAGAGAGCTATTTACACCAAAGGAAGGATTCCCGCATCACATGACGTTCCCTGCAGGAATCGTTCTGTGTCCCCCTCATCTGGGGATTTTGTCACACCTTGGGTCTCACTTTGGGACCTTGGCAGGGTGAGGTTACATTCAGGTCATGAGCAGGCTGCAGGGACACCCTCACATCGCAGTGTGAGGAGGCTGGGAGCAGGTGGCTGACCTTTCATCACCCAGATATTCTCTCATGCAAGGGGAATCCTTGGCTGACTCCTGAAGTGAGATTTTTGCCCACTTTTTGCCATAGATTTAAGGCCAGAAGGGACCAGTCTGATCAATAAGTCTGACCTCCTGCCTAACGCAGCCCAGAGAATGTCACCTAGTAATTCCTGCATCAAGCCCATAGCTTGTGGTTGAGCTAGAGCCTCCATTTCTGCACGCACCAATCATTTGGGTGTGCACTTTTGTGCACTATCACTTGTGCACCTAACTGATGGATTTTGCGTGTGGAAAACACATTCATGCGCCTGCAAGTAAATTCTCATGCATATAAATCCTATTATTTCTATGCACAAATAATAGTGCTCCGTAGCTACATATGTAAATGAGAGAGATTTGGCCCTAAGCACCTTGATGATTTTCCAGATTAATATGTGCATATGCAAGGTCAGTGTGCTGACATGTTCGTCACTGCAAATCTATAATGTGGGGTTAAGCACATAGGGTCTGATTCTCCAATGCCCCGCACCTTCTGCGGTCATTTATATCTGTGCAAGTTGGAGTAAAATGATGCCAGAGCAGACCAGGAGCATTTTACACCTACTGTGAGCAGGTATAAATGACTATCCAAGAAGCAGAGGGGTGGAGAATCAAAGTCCCTAAACTGGATTTATTAGAAACTAGACAACACCTTTTGAAAACATCCCGTAATGAAAACGCGGAGCCCCAGCTATATCGAAGTAAAGCATGGTGACTCTGCTTGTGTGTCTGTCCAGTTTGTGGTGTGTGGTCAGTGGCACTGTTTTAAAGATGTAAAGTTTCTATATGCTAGACTGAACAAGGAGCATTTGTAATCTAACACCTGTTAGACTGGAACTGACAGGCTTTAGGAAGTAAAGTAAAGGCAGTTTAAAGGATTAGTAATTTGCTTGCTCTAAATCAGGGGTGGGCAAACTACAGCCCGGGGGCCACATCCGGCCCTCCTGACATTTTAATCCGGCCCTCCAGCTACCGCTGGGGAGTGGGGTCCGGGACTTGCCCCACTCCGGCACTCCAGCCGGGGAGCAGGGTCGGGGGCTTGCCCCACTCTGTATGGCTCCTGGAAGCAGCGGTGTGTCCCCCCTCCGGCTCCTACGCATAGGGGCAGCCAGGGGGCTCTGCACGCTGCCCCCTCCCCAAGTGCTGCCCCCGCAGCTCCCATTGGCTGGGAACCGCGGCCAATGGGAGCTACAGGGGAAGCACCTGAGGACGGGGCAGCCTGCGGAGCCCCCTGGCTGCCCCCACGTGTAGGAGCCGGAGGGGGGACATGCTGCTGCTTCTGGGAGCTGCTTGAGGTAAGCGCTGCCTGGAGCCTGCACCCCTGACCCCCTCCCACACCCCAACCCTCTGCCCCAGCCCTGATCCCCTTTGCACCCTCCAAACCCCTTGGTCCCAGCTCATCGCACCCTCCTGCACCCCCAACCCCTCATCCCCAGCCCCACCCCAGAGCCCGCACCCCCAGCCAGAGCCCTCATCCCCTCCCACACCCCAACCCCCAATTTCATGAGCATTCATGGCCCGCCATACAATTTCCATACCCAGATGTGGCCCTCAGGCCAAAAAGTTTGCCCACCCCTGCTCTAAATCATTTTCTACATACATTCATTTGAAAATGTTATTTTCTAGTAATTATTTATGACAATTTTCAATTCTAATTTCAAAATATGCCGGCACTTTCCTCGGGTCACACACATTTTCCCCCTCTGATCTCAGTAAGGCCATGGGAGACGGGGAGATTAATCTTTTAATCATGCTATTGGCATGTTTTACTGAAAGAGGGCTCATGCCTGGGAGATTTATTGTCAACTTTTTGCTGGGCTTTAAGTGGCGATGCTTTGCCACTGAAGAAAATATAACCAAATGCAAACACAGAGCGTTAAAGAGAAATGACATCTTTGAAACCCACACGTCGCCTTTCATCTAAAATCATCAGGAATGTGCCAAATTATAAAATAAAGCTTTTTATTTTATGTTCCCTGGACTCCTTTGCTCCTACACTATTCCAGCAGCTAAAATGCAGTCCTGCTGCTGACACTTGGAAGACTCATTAATAAGTCATATGAGGAATGTTGTTCAATGACTTCCAATTTCTCATTAGTAAATCAGAATCTGGTGTTATTCTGCCTGGACGGAGGCTGGGGGAAGGGGGAGGGTATGTCGGAATAAGCAGCCTTTGGCACATAAATCAGGTCACGTCTTCAAAATGAAACCTAGAACAGCAGTCACTCACATGATTAACATTCTTCTGTGCACTGGAGGCATGAAAAAACATTAGGGCTCTAAGCATTAAGGTAGCCACAGTGCAGGTTTGCAATTTGCATTTTGCAAGGAAAAGCACCGTGCAGCCGAGTCCATATTTAATGAGGAGTGGGGGTGAGAAAGATTGGGTGCTGCCGTGGGCAGAACGGACTTCTGTCCCGATTAACAGCAAATGTGGCTGCTCTTAGGCAAAAGCCGCTTTAAAAAAAAAGAAAAGAAGAACACGATGTTATTTATGGTGGAAATTTAAGATCTTGTGAAGTTTTTTTCCCATGTGTATATGGGCTGTATTCGCTAGGAAAGCCATGCAACTTATGGTGCTGCATATAACTCGCCCTCTTTCCAGCCTATTCAATCGAGGCTCGAGCAGGCTAAGAACACTGTTTTGGTGAGTTCCTCTGCTGGTTTGCTCTGAGAACCCAAAAAGAGGTGCAGATGATGGGCCAAGTCCCCAGACGGCATCTCTCAACATAGCTCCATATGCTTCAACCCTACACCCACTTAGCTGTCCTCTACTATGCCTCACACGACTAGGCCGAAGCCTCTCCTTTTCACGGTGCAGGAGGGTTGGAAGAGAAGATCCCCTCAGTTTCTTTGTCGTACAGCTTTACATTCCTACCTGGGCACACGGTGAGCATTTTGTTCTCAGATTTACTGCCGCCTTCCCAAAGAGACGCTCAACAACTGCATTTTCGAATAGAGATTACTTTTCTTCTTTCTTCCTCGCCTTTAAAATAATGTAGGGGCCTGCCTTGAGGAAGCATAAAGGGGCCGGGATTTCAAAGGGTGGGTGCTCAGAAGTGCTTTTCTGGCCGCACAAATTCTTGCATTTATTTCCACTGTCGGGTTAGGCCATTTTCATAGCTTCCTAGAGTCTAAGGCCAGAGGGAATGATATATAACACGGGCCATGTATAACACTGTATAACACGGGCCATGGAATTTTTCCCTGTTCCTCCAGCATTGAGTCCAGTAACTTGTGTTTGACTAAAGCATCTCTTCCAGAAAGGCAGCCAGTCTTGATTTGAAGACATCAAGAGATGGAGACTCCATCACTTCCCTTGGTGGTTTGTTCCAGTGCTTAATCACCCACCCTGTTAAAAATGTGTGCCTGATTTCTAATTGGAATTTGTCTGGCTTTAGCTTCCAGCCATTGGTCTTGTTCTGCCTTTCTCCGCTAGATTAAAGAGCCCCGGAGTACCTGGTACTTTCTCCCCATGAAGGTCTCATGCACTGCAATCAACTCACCTCTCAATTTTTGTTTTGATAAACTAAACAGATGGAGCCCCGTAAATCTCCCACTGTCAGGCATTTTCTCCAGCCCTTTGCATTGTAGGTGGGGAGTGACCATGGGCCCATTGACTTAATGGGGTTACACAAGGCATGAGCTTGGCTCCTTAAGCTTAGCTCCTATTGCACAGCTTTGACAAGGAGCCCGTCGCTAGTGACAACCCTGCCACATTAGCACTGCCCTCCCCCACGCCCTTCTGCTGAAAAAACCACCTGAGGCGTAAAGGAGCAGGAGAGACAGGGCTCATGGGCGCTAGTGGAGAGACGACATGGGACTGGTCGGGAACTCATAACAAGCCGTGGGGTGTGACCAGCTAGCTCACAAGCTGTCAGGGCCCGGGAGCCAGCCATCTGGCTCAGCGGTTAGAACCAGACTGAGGGGGCCAGGAACCAGAGCCAGGGACCAAGGGTCGGCGCCGAAGACCGGAACCAGAAACAAGGGCTGAAGCCAGACTCAGGAGCCAGGAACTACAGCCAAGGTCAGAGCCGGAGTCAGGAACCCGGAAGGGGACACAGGCTGGAGCAGGCCAGGAGCACGAGCGATCAGAGGTGGGGAACAAGCATTGAGCAGCCATCAACCTGTTGCTGCTGAGCTTAAAATCAGGCCTGCTGGCTCTCTTCAGCCTACCAGGCAGTCCTACGGCAACCTGAATCCGCTTGGCGGCTGGCCTAGCTAGTCCTCACACTCAGCCGGAGGGGCCTCGATCCTGACAGCGGCACTCGGTGGGAGGGTGACAGTGGGGCAGGCCGATGACAGTGCTGCTGAATGCATTGTAGCCCCGTCTCGTGCCATGGCCCCAACCCCACCCTTCCTTGTGGTGGCAGAGACGGCTAGGACAAAAACTGTCTGCTGGGAAACCCACCACCCCTCCTCTGCTCAAACTCGACCCTCCCCCTCCCCACACTAGTGCTCCCTGCCTCCTGGCAAGCTGGGATCTACCCTGAATGAAAAAGGACTCGATCCCTACCTGTCCAAACAGGGAGCTCTGTGTGTAGGGCCTCTCCAGATACCACCCCTGCAGCCCTATGATAGAATGACAGCAGTCTTCTGCTGTGGGGGAGTGGTAGGGGCAGCCCCAGAGCAGCAGATTTCAGAGCCAACAACCCATGAAGATGGATGGGACAGGCCACCCTCTCAGAGCGATTGTCTCAGGCTCTCTGCAGACTCAGGCAGTTGTTGCATTCCTGCATCAGTTACACTTGGGTCATGTTTCCAACCGCTTCATACCACCCACAAGGGCTAGAAACAGTCTTTAAATGTAAGCTGAGATTTTGTTGTTATCATGTAACTGCAGGAGTCAGGTCCCTAAGCATGGGCTGATAGAGCCTATGCCTTAATCCGGCCAGAATGGAAAAGTCACCTGAGCGTATACAGCAAGAAGGCAAAAGGCCATCACTCTTGATAGCTTTGCAAGCCTTTCTCCAGTTGATTGAAAAGCAAATTATTTTTTGCTATCCTCTCCCCAGGGACACCTTCTGGTTTGGTCCCTTTATGGTATCACCCCTTGCACCTTAAAATGCAGACTTGAGTGGGTGCATTGTGCACTGAAGTGTGTGTGTGTGTGTGTGAGAGAGAGAGAGAGAGAGAGAGAGCTCTCACTGATTTGATCCAATGGGCTAATTTTTGAAAGGGGCCTTGGTCTGGCCTCTCATTTGCAAGAATGAAGCATCCAAGAGATGCAGCTGCAATTACTGTAATGTAGATCTCTAATTACCAAAGTGTGCCCAGAGATCAGGCAGTCGTCTTTCTGTTCTATGTGCAGCCCCTAGCACAAGAGGGTCCTGGTCCATTCTGGCACTACTGCACTACAAATACATAAATGATACTAATAATGAATAAAGGACATCAGTGGTGCCAGTATTTATATGTGCCCATAAAACTGCAGGCACAAAATGAGAGGATGCCTCTTGAAAACGAAAGCAGACCCTATTGATCTTTAGATAGGCTGAAGTTGCCACCAACCCAGGGGTTACTTGTAACACAAGAAGGTTTTTGAATTACTGTGAGAACTTTGGGGAAATTGAGGGTCATGGATGGCTGTCACCGCTGTTGCTCTGGTTACAACCTGGTGAAGGGTTTGAGAAGCGTCTCAAGAGCATGATCAAGGAGTGCTTTAGTTTTACTAAAGCCTTTAGGCTTGATATAGTGGTGTGTGGGTGGAAGATAGAGGTCTGTGCTATGCACTAGGTCAGACTAGCTGATATAATGGTCCCTTCTGGCCTTAAAAAAAATCTGTGAAACTGAGTGGAACGTGGACTACGGGGTCTGTGATCCATTGGCAGAAGATTTCGCCATGAAACCATAGATCCACCCCAAATCTGATTATTTTGTTTAGTTTTGAAGGTTGTCACAATCCCAAACTTATGGCATTTAAGTCTTCATTATGGGTGACAGAATGTGAAAACATTATTTATGGGACGTATTTAGTACATTAGATGGGATTTCGTTTGTTCAGAGAGGAGGGCTGGTTTTGTGGTTCAGATGCTAGCTGGGATTCAAGAGATTCTGGGTCAAGTCCCATCTCTTCCACAGACTCACTGGGTAACCTTGAACATGTCACTTAGGTCTAGATGTTTAAAGGTGTATTTAGGTGCCTAGCTTCCATTGAAATCACTGGCAGTTAGACACCTAATTCCTTTTGAGGATCTGGGCCTTAATCTCTGTGTCTCCGTTTCCCATCCGTTCTCCCATGCTTATGTTGTCTTATCTGGTTAGATTGGACGTGCTTGAGGGCAGGAACATTCTCTCAAAATGCATCCTTCGGTGCCTAGCACACGGGGGCCACTGTACTGCAAACAGGAATGGGAGAGCTCCCAATGCTCTTGTTGTTTTTGTAGTGGGCTCTGCCTTTCCCCCAACCTTTTCTCCATTGTCCCTACCAAGCTGTCTAGCACGGATGACAGACACTGGAAAGGAGGCGGGGGTCATCACCATGGTCTGATGTGGTTGTGTTTGCCGTGTGCATTTCCTAGCGGCTGGGATCGAATTTTGCAGACTACGTTGTCTTCAGAGATGTTCTAAATATTTTGACTGAACAATCAAGACCTCCTGAAGGTCAGTGTAAGGGATGACGTAGGCTCCCGGGGCTGTTACCCGGTTGTGAACCGGAGCAGCATTCCTATGCCCTGTCTGCTCTGTCTCAGGTAATGTTCTATCTCGCTGTCCTGTGTCTTCTTCCAAAGCTCGCCGTGGTTCAGCCCAGTGTGGGTTGCTGCTGTCAGGCCTGCTCTGGGGGGCACAGCATTGTGGAGTGATTGTTGCTTATGCTGGGACTTAATCGCTACTTGAGGTACCAGCTGCTCCAGGCGATGACAGGCTTCTCTCCAGGGACGCCTCCTTTTCCAGCACCCGCTGTTTATCTCCCATGCCCGCTACTGAGCATTAGCGAGCCGCCTTTCCTTTATCTATCTCGCCCAGTGTGCCCCATTGCGGGGGAGGGGGCACTTCTGCCTCGTGCCAATGAAAAAGGGCAGCTTCTTCGTGACATTCAGTGTGGCAGGAGCTCAGCATTGAGTTCAAGGCAGGTCAGGAGCCTTCTATGAGCTTTGCCTCTCAATAGTGCAGCCCCGTTTCACCAGCTTCCTACCCTCTCCTAGTAGTGCCTGGCTTGTCCAGCAGTTGAGCCGGTAGCAGTCAGCTCCCCGCCACACACGCTTTGTGCTCACAGGTGTATTTGCTAATATAACAGTATTCTTATTTGCAAAGACATTTTTAATCCATCGGTGTATTTTTAAAAACAAAACAACCAACAGCACAACATTACACAAGCTGCTCTTGGCCTCCCTGGGCCATGCAACTGATCAGTTGCTCGGGCCAGACACTGGGGAGACAGCTGAGCGCTCACGCCCCCACCGGGGTCTCTGATGCCTTTTCCTACAGGGCCAGGACAAAAAGCAAACTCACTCATTTTGTTTTGGCATAAAACCTCCCTGCAAATTGCATAAAACACATTGTGCAGTGGGTTCTTCTATCCCTTCCCCAGCCACCCCCGTGTCTGTCTTGTCTCTTCAGACAATAGTGTCTCGTCGTCTCCTTGCACTCCTCCGTCTGTCTGTATCCATCTGTTGTCTTTTGACTTCTACTGAGATTGGCAGCTCTTTGGGGCAGGGACTGTCTCTTTGTTCTGTCTCTGTACAGCGCCTAGCACAGTGGAGCAAATAATAAAGAGCAATTCAATTCAGAGCACATCTCTTTAGTTGTCTCTCCCACTATAAACCATCAGACTGATCTGCCTCCATTCCACTCCTACTATTCCTTGACATCAAATTGTGGACGCAAAAATCTAGACTTTGCTTTCCTAAACCAAGCAATTAACCTCATGCCCTGCCATACTCTGCAGGCTATTTTGCCGGTGTGAAAGATAGGGTGTCCATCCTAATCCATTCTGGTTTCACCTTTGACCTTGCATGCATCGCCAGAACAAGCAATCTGTGTGCATGAGCCCTAGAGATGTGCCTGTTCATTTGTCTGCCTGATGGTCCAGAGAGTCAGGAGCATCTGCGCTTCCCTGTTTGTATTTGTAATATGTCTCTAATAACTGGATTTCTTCTCCAGTCTAGTGACTGGGGTTCTGGCAGGAAGGGGTGGCTTTTGGTTAGCAATGAGGACCTGAGTAAAGCAATTCCTATTCCACTGCTGCTTCAAAATTAACATTCCTGTTTTATGAGCAGCACTCTCAGCCACTCTGAAACAGGGGCTTTCCTGGAGAGGGCATTTGCCAAAGATCGGGGCGGGGGAGAGCTCTCCATGCTCTAAAGAGCTGCATGGAATCTGGGTCACAATCTAAGCAATGGATGCTCATTTCCCTGTTTTAAATATGTCCCTTTTCCCAGCTTCATCACAGGACAAAGCCATATGAAATCAGGGAGTTTGATAACCCCAAGACTGCAGTGTCACTCTGCCTCAGCCAGACACGAGAGTGACGCACGCCGTATACGCTCCATTTCCCACCCACACCATCACCAGGTGAGAACGAGAGCATGGCCTCCAGGATTCTCCCAGCTGCTGCTGACACAAAATTAAACAGGAAGCCAGATCTCCCTTGTAGCTGTTTGCTACATCGGCTGACATTAAATACAGACCGATGTGTGTTTAGTCATAAAACACACACACACATACACTTTTTCCAACGCTCTTGTGAACTTGGACACGGTGCCTAAGGTGGAAGAGTGGAATGAAGCCCTGCAATGACTAACAATATGCTCTTCTAGTCCATCAGTCAGCCGCCTGTCAAGCCATTCCGCTTTTACGGGTGCAAATCAGGGGGTTTCACAAAAGCCCATGGAAAAGCTTTTAAACTCTTTTTCTGCCAGCGAGTTTCAAATTAAAGCATAAAAAGTGCTGATCAAGTCAGAAATGACATTTTGCTTTGTTATCCGCTGAGGAATCCACGTCCTTGGCTAGGCACCGTTCATCTGGGCCCAGCCAAGTGTCATGGAGACGCCTCAGTGGAGAAAGACCAACAACTTAGTCAACTTAGTTTTGACAGTGACTCTTATTGCTGCCCTAAGGCATATGGGGCCAGCAACGGAGAATAGAGAAAATGTGGCATTGTTGTGACCTCATCCATCCATAAAACCGAGCCCTCGGAGGGAGATCTGGCAGGGCTGCATTGGCTCGAAGAGAAAGACACCCCAGGCAAGGTGAAATTATAATATAAATTAAAGTCAGCGCGGTACTGCAAGAGAAGGCATCTCTTCTCCGAGTCCAATTCTGCCACCTTTACTCAGGCTGAATAGCACCTGGCTCCATACGCAGTTTCATTGAAATCAATGGAGCTATTCACAGTCAGGTGTTACTTACTTTGAGCAAGGGTGCTAGAATGTGGCCTGCCATCTGGCGCACCGTAGTTTCGTAACCGAGAGACATCTTTTACCCTCAAACATGTGCATGTGCACATCCGATAGAGTTCATATCTATGCTATAGATAGACAGAGCCATGCACACGCATTTCCAGTATGCCCATCACCATAGTATGCAGAGGGCATGAGCCAGATCTTCAGCTGGTGTGAATCGGCCCAACTCCGCTGCAATTCGTGCCCGTTTACCCCAGCTGAGGATGTGGCCCTCTGTACATCGTTAAGGAATACAGCCGTTCCATCTGAAAATGGATCGCTCCGCCTCTCTCTGCCTCGGTGATAGCTTGTTCTTTGTGCAATGGAGACAAGGAGATTAGACTCCAGGACGCGCACACATGCTTGTAATCCATGTATGGGGCTGACTATGAAGTAACTAATGACGAGGGGCAGGATCGAAAGCCCTTGATATCAGTGAGAGTGTCACAGGCTCTGCCTTGCCTGTGAGATCAGCCACCCTCCGAGCGGAGCCTGACTGGCTGGGGAGCAGGTGGCCTTGGGTAATGACTGGACCCAGTTGAGAGGGTTCAGCTGCAGGAGGGTGTCTACAGCCTGGGACTGGCCTGGGTGGGTGAGGGCAGCAGGGGGGAAGGAGGCCAATGAGAGAAGGCCACCCGGGGGTTGATGGGAGCTGCGGATCCAGAGTCGCAGGGGAGACTTGTGAAGGACTAAAGTTCAAGCCCGGGAGGGATGGAAGTGGTTGCAGTTTGTACTGCCTTTGGGGATTTGTTGGAGAACTCCTTGGGGGGGAGGGGATCCTGTGAGCCATGGCCCTGAAGGAAGGGTGAAGCCTGATACCTTGGGGTGCCTGAGAGGAACACAGGTACACAGTGAGCCCAGGAAGGGGCTTTGGAAAAGGCCTGTGGACAGGTGGAGGTAGGGAGAAGCCCAGGGGGGAAGCAGGGAGCCTGAGTAGACAAATCTCAGCAGCTTACTACAGAGTCCCTGGGCTGGAACCCAGAGGAGAGGGCGGGCCTGGGTTCCCCTATTGGCCATTGGAAAAGGTGGTGCAAAGACCCCAGAGAGTAGGGGTGAAAGGATTATTGACTTGGGACTCAAGCCAAAGTCTTGGCATTAGGCTGTGGGACTATTGTGTGCTGGACTTTTTGGTTACCCTGACGGGGGGGACTGAACATGACCTGGCTGGAGGCTGGGTCACGAGACGAGGCAGGGGATGCTAGATGATGCCACACCGAGCCACAAGGGGGTGCATGAGTAGTCAGGGCACCCTTCCACAAGGAATCTTTCTATGGGTGGTAATGGACTTTGAGTCAGACCATGTGTGTGCTGGAAGTGTGGATATTAGATATCCACAACACTCTGATGGTGGAAACGGAGTTTCTAAAGCACGGACTTGACTTAAGTGCTTTTGGACACCCTCCATCCCCTATCGTTATTGTGAGAGATGCACACATAGACTGTATCTGGCACCAGAATTTATCCCAGTCATTGCAATCGGTACTCTTGGTTTGCATCTAAAGAAATGACGCAGATTTCCTTTCGATGCAAACACCTTTGCCAGATCACCATCGGCACTCCTGGTGCTTCTCTTCCTGGAGAGATTAAAAAGGAAAGTTTAGGGAGGTTTTCTACATCACTGAAGTGCGCAATCTCTGCCTGTCTATATGGCTCAACGACCCTTTTCACCAAAGTGACTCAATGTGCCGTGGAAAAATACATGTAGTTCCATGAGATTTACTGATCCATCAAGCAAGGACATCATGTCACTCTTTAGACGATGCCTCAGTGGATGGCTTTTGAGTTTAGTGGCTGAGTGGGTGATTCCACTACTACTCGCTAAATATTCCCATCCAAAAGCAAAGCACGGCCTCCACATAAGCAGGGAGTCTGTGCTTGTCAATCCTGGGTGTTCTCACTTTACAGCCACCTGGTAAATTCTCTCTGGGCCTCATACCCACGCAGTAAGTGATGATGGGGTCTGTAAGTGAAACCAATTTGAAAAGATTTTATTTCTCCTGAGAAAGCAGCGATTACTTCACTATGCACCGACAGAGAATCACCCCCCACACCTGTGAAGGATAAAGTTAGGCAATCAATTATGTTACTGCAGCAAGGTGTAGTAATAATAGCCATTGACTCTATAACTCATGATGTATTAGTAGAGTCTGCTCTCTTCTCTTCTGTAACTATTTTTCAGTCACTGTGATTGACGGTCCCTGTGTTCCTAATCAAGTGGCCATTTTTTGCTGGCCTCCATGCTCTCGCTGTTAGCTCTCTGCCCTATCATGAATGTACACCACTATTTAAAGGCGGCCTTGCAATGGAGTATTGAAAACTGACCCAAGTGCATACTGAATGCTCCTGTTAACCAGGCTCGGGGCCCTAAAAATGCATATAAACTCATCTTTCTAAAAATTCTTTATACGCCCTTGCTTGGTTCCATATCTGCTGTCAGTGCCCTAGAATGCAACGTTCTGGGGTGTTGCTAATATTGGAAAACTTCACAAATTAGAGATGGGCCCAACGCATCAAGTTTGGATACAGATGTGGATCCCAATTTACCCACAGTTCCACGAGGTTTGGATACAGTCTTCTGGTTTGGGCCCATCTCCTATAACAGGGAACATTTCTTCTGCACATGACCTGGTATAAATGAGAGCATTTGTATAAACGTACTGCCGATCTGGGGCTCACGCCGGGAATGAATGCTGACTTTGCCCACTAGAACCTCTTCCATGGCTCTATCTGCATCATCTCCAATCCAGGGACAGATAGAAGATTCCAAATGAATCTGGCCTGCAGAAACTCAGGTCACCTGAGGGCAGGTCTCCCTGAGCACAGGAATTTGCCATAAGGCTCTTTCTGACACTTGTAATCCACCCAAACCCATACAGTATGGCTGTGCTGGGTTCTTGTGTTGACCCAACTTGTTAGCTGGTGTTAGAAACCTGCATAAAGCTGCTACCTTTCCCTTTGGCTGGCTCTTTGTAGCACATTCATTCCACCTTTCATACAAATGAAGTAAGAACTGGGAGGTGGAATTAGGGAGTTGGGACAGGCGAGGTCCTGCAGAGAAATCCTAGGAGAAGATAAGCTCCAGGAGGACCCTTAGACTGAGGTTTATGTTGTGGTTTTGTTTGTGGATTGCCAGGAAAGCTGAACCCCAGGCAGGGAGTAAATTTGGGCACAAATTCAGCGTCTGAGTACTCTGTTGACTCAGCCCATTCCCACCATCCAAGATAGTGTGATTTGAAATTGTTCGCTATAGGTCCTTCCTTTTATTAGTTAGCAGAGGAGATATTCACAAGCTCTATCTGTGTTCTTCTGAAGGGATTCGGTAATACAAGCCACATACATGGATGAGCTCAGCATCATTGCTATGGTTTCTTAAAACTTCTTAAGACACACACTTTTTTGCCAATGAGATCAGAAAGGACCTCTGAGCTGTCCATAGGGAATGCGATGTACTTTGCTATTATGGTCAGATGATGAAACACGGCCATTTTCCCCAAATATCAGTGGGCACTAGAGCTGGTAGAATAGCATAAAATTCTGCTGGCAAACAGTTCACCATGTTAGAAACTGGATTCAGCACAGAGTGGAGGGTTTTTCTCTACGGGTGTGTTTTCAGTAGGAACAAGTAGTGTTCTTATCTTGTGTTAACTAACGCCAGAGAAAATCCTCATTAAGACAAGGCTGTTTGTAGTTTTAATACATCACCTTGTCAAGGTAAAGAGTATGAGGGTGTCTTGTGTTTAACGGGACTTGCTCACTCATATTAAAACTACAAGTTGCCCATCGCACCGAATGTCCATGCCGCTGCACGGTTTGTTCCTAATTCTGCTCGGTGCTGCAACACGTCTTGAACAAACATCTTGTAGCTATCAAAAAACCTTTTGACTGATTGAAAGGAAACAATGGGGCATTTCAGATGTCCTGAAAGACTTTCTGAGACACCATATAAAAACCAGGACTGCCCCAGTAAAAGTAGGCACATGGTCACTTTATTTGGACGGCATACTCCTGTCAAAAACAAATCTCCCTGCTCCACATATCACAAGCACAAGAGATTCCATGTACTTGGAATAAGCAATGTACGGGGGCCTCCCCGATGACTGTCAATAAGGGGAGTATTTAATTGCTCCGCTGAAATCCTTGCTCAGCAGATTCAATCAGGGAACACATTCAGTGAATCTCATTGAAGACATTAAGGCAGATGAAAGCTCTTTTTTATCATCTTGTTCGGATACTTTGTGTAGCCGCACTTTAGCTTTCTTGCCAGCTGGCTGAAACCAGGTGTAGATCCTTTAGGGTATGGGATAGCTTCTATTGTAGTATACCAAAGAAACAGCCTCTTATATTCTCATTGCTGATCTATGCAGTTCCCGTCTGCACTAGCTCCCTACAGACAACATGATAGTGCCTGGACAAAACACAGAATGGCCTAACACCGCAAACCTAGGGCCAGATCCTCAGCTCCTCCGTGTCGCTACACTGGCTTCAGTGGCACTATGCCCATTTACGCCAGCTGAAAATCTATATTGTGAGCTTTGCTACATCTCAGGACTTTACTTCTTATCTCCTGAGATTCTCCCACTGGCTCAACCCCTCTGCCCCCAGGATGGGTAGAAGGCAATAGAACTAAGATGGAGGGAGGGAAGTTGTCTTACCATTGCTTGCTCTGATGCTCTGTGCCGCGGGGAAGAGAACAATGAAATAGCTCTAATGATGAAAGCAATACTTTACATAGCGCTCTACCCTGTCCAGAGCCGGCACTAGGCATAAGCGGGCTAAGCAATCGATTAGGCCCCAAGACGCTCAAGGGGGCCCTCTATTAATTATTAGTATGTATTGTGGGGGCGGGGAGGAATATTCCTGCTTAGGGAATGGGAAACGTTCACAGCCTTGCTTTGCAGATGGTCGGACAGAGAATTGGAACGATTTATTCAACATCATATAGTAACTAAGCATCACAGCCAGGAGATGAGCCCAGTTCTTTTGATTTATTAGTATTAGAACCAGTCAAAATATGTTTACTTAAAAATTTCTAATTGAAAAACGGAACTTTAAAAAAAAATCAAAATGAAAAATGTTGCTGTGGGGTTTTTTTCCGTTCTCCCCCAGTTTTTTGTTATTCTCCCACCCCCCTTTTTAGCCCCTCCCCTATCTCCTACATCCCTTTTTTCATTTTTACACCCAAAACAACAGAATGAACAATGTCCAGCCAGGGAAAAAGAATGAGGAGTCCTTGTGGCACCTTAGAGACTAACAAATTTATTTGGGCATAAGCTTTCGTGGGCTAAAACCTACTTCATCCCCATGCTAATTTTATTCCCCTACTGTTACTCACACCTTCTTGTCAACTGTTGGAAATGGGCCATCCTGATTATCACTACAAATGTTTTTTTCTCCTGCTGATAATAGCCCATCTTAATTGATTAGTCTCGTTATAGTTGGTATGACAACACCCATTTTTTCATGTTCTCTGTGTATATATCTCTTCCTACTGTATTTTCCACTCCATGCATCCGATGAAGTGGGTTTTAGCCCACGAAAGCTTACGCCCAAATAAATGTGTTAGTCTCTAAGGTGCCACAAGGACTCCTCGTTGTTTTTGCTGATACAGACTAACGCGGCTACCCCTCTGAAACCAGGCAGGGAAAGGAGTTCTTGGGGGGTTTCTCTTTTTTTGCTTTTGCCATTCTGTAACTTTTGAGAACGTCCTCAGCTTTGGAAACATTCCCTAATGGCCCAGGAAAAATGAAAAGAATCAAGAAAAAAATGGGGCAGCAAAAAAAAAAAAAAAAAAGCCCAGTCTTCATTTGTTCCGTTGCGTTCAATAGAAAAAGGGAGGAAATATATTGGGTGGGTGCGTAAAGAAAAAAACCAAGAAAACCATACTAGAGCTCTTCCCAAAGGGGCACAACTATTTCAAAATAAAGAATGTTGGGTATTTCTTCCCCATTTTCCCACTCCCAAACACCTCCTTTGGGCAGTGTCTAGACCAAGTTTGGAAAAGTTCAGTATGAAGGGAGAGTGACCAGATGTCCCGATTTTATAGGGACAGTCCCTATATTACGGGCTTTGTCTTATATAGCACCTATTACCCCCCCAACCCGGGCCCGATTTTTCACACTTGCTGTCTGGTCACCCTATCTGAAGGTGAATACTATGAGTGATTGAAAACAGGGTCACAATGGAAACGCTTGTGCAACCCTTTGGCATCACTATTAGCTCTCACTGGCGTATCGGGCTCTTCTATATCTGTAGACCTCAAAGCACTTTCCCAAAGCTATAATATTATTATCCCCATACTACATGTGGGGTAATGAATCTACATGGGAGTGAAGGGATTTGCTGAAGGTGACCAAGAGCAGCAGTAGCGGAGACGCTTGACTCCCAGCACTCTGTTCCGTCCTCTAAAGCACAGCTGTCCCTCTTAGCTATGCGGCTGACATTAAAAATGCCTTCCATTTCCTCTTTATCTGATCCTAGGTCCTTCCATACCTTGGACTGCAGGAGGAATCATCATAACTTAGACTGTAAGTTCTTTGGGCAGCGACTGTCTCTTTGTCTTGTGTTTGTACAGAGCCTAGCATGGTGCATCTGGGTCCATGATTGGGTATTCTAGGTGCTACTGCAATACACATTAGTAATAATAATAATATGAAATATTTATCACACTTTTCAAAAGAATAAGAATAAACTCATTGTTTAAATAATTTTATCTGGCAGAGTTCAAAATAAGGTAACGTGGGTAAACAACCAATCTCCTCATTTGCCCTGCATCTCTCTGCTGCAGAGAATCTCTTGGAGCTCTGAAGTGCAGGAAAGAACAAAAACAGAGAAGCATGTGTCATGGGCAGGCAGGTTCCCCTTGCCAACTGTGCTGTAGCTGACTGTTTGCCTGGTGACTGGCACATGGTCAGCTAACTAGGGTCTCTTTGATCACAATATCTTTTTCCCCCCCACAAGCGTAGCTAAAAGCTTTCTAAGATTTGACTCTGAGCAAATGGGCAGGAGTAAAATGAACGACTGCAAACAGTAAAAAAATACCTGGTGCTTTGGCTTGCATGTTGGAAAGCGGTAGGGGCTTCCCAGTTTGTGTGGTATGGCTGATCCAATTAGCAAAGAAGCAACAAAAACTATCAAACTGTCCCATTTGATCCACAGCAGTTTCCCCATATTAACCGTAAGCTGTCCTGTTTGCTGGCTTATGCAATGGAGTGCATGCGGAGAGACGATTAATAAATATTATTATTAATATTAATTATGATTTGTGCTAAGGTGACACAAAGAGGCCTCAACCGAGCTGAGGGCCCCACTGCGTTGATCCTCACATCCCCAGAGTGAGCGAGTCCCTGCCCCAGTGAGCTAGCCAGCTACATCGACAAGACAGACAAAGGAAAGTTTATCACCCCCGTTTTACATGTGGAGAATTGGGACCCCTGGAAATTGAGTGAGCGCTTGATGCCTAACTCTGTTTGGCTCCTTTGATTTAGTTGGGCATTGGTCCTGCTTTGAGCAGGGGGTTGGACTAGATGACCTCCTGAGGTCCCTTCCAACCCTGATATTCTATGATTCTATGACCATCCTAGCTGTCATGTTCATTTGGTATTAACCTGTTGTCCCCGTCTTTTCACGCAGCTCTTCCAGGAGACGTTTGTCATCCAGAGATGGTCAAAATATGCCAGTTTTTTTTTCATGTGAACATTTTTTGGGGGGTGGGGGGGAGGAATTCAGTTTTTTTAATGAAGAAAACTGAACCTGAAAACCAAAAAATGTTTGTTTCTCAAAAGGTGTTTTCCTTGAAACACACACATAAAAATCAGTTTTCAGTAAAAAATATTTAGTTTTCAAAAACCAAACTTTTGTTGTACTGAAAACTGAAAAGTGTTACCAAAAAACAATGCTTTTCAGCTTTTCAGTGAAAAAAAATGAAAATTGTTGACCCAAAATGAAAATGTTAATTTCGGTAAAAAAAAATTCTCAGTGAAAAAAATGTTGACCAGCTGTGAGGTTATCCCTGCTGTGAGATCAGTCCTCCTCCTGAGGTAGCCAGGTAGGCCACAGGAATGCTAGCAGGACAGATGGGTGGATAGTGAGGGAAATTCTAGACCCCGCATTTTAAATCTAAAAGAAAGAACACAATGTACTTGAGGGGGTGAGGGGTGAAGGACTTTGCCAGACAGAGCTGCGTACTTAGTGTTAGTAATGCTTAGGACATCTCAGTTTTAAACAAACACACAGATGAGCTGTAATTAAATAACAATAACTATCAGCACTCACCAAAGGGCCTGGGCAGACCATTTCAAGACATCAAAAGAAGAGTGGGAATTAACCTTTCTGTGGCTGGACAGTTCTATATCGAAATTACTTGGCTCAATACCTAACCCAGTTTTTCTTCCATTCCTGCAAATCCGGGATTTTTCCCGGCTAATTTCTGAAAGGTCATATTCCCATGCCAGGGAAGCTAGTGTGCTTTTCAGGGCTGATCCAACACCAATTAAAGTCAATAAAATGGCGCCTTTTGACTACAGTGGGTATAGCAATGGGACCACATTGGTCCTTCCTCCCCCAACTCGTCCCTTTAAAGACACAGATCCTGCTTTTATCTCTCGTTTGAGGCCAGCTAGAGTGAGTTGTGCACTACAAGCCACAGTGACACACAGGCAGATGCAGGAGAACCTGAACCAGTCTATGAGGCCACTGGATGGTGTTTGCTGGGAGAGGATCCCCTTAGAAAACAGGTAAAGTAGGGAACAAAGTGATTTTGGAAGTGAGCGCTTGTTCTGGGTTATTTAAATAAAAAATACATTTCCTGGCTGATACCAGGCAAAGCTACACCACAGAATGGCAACAAATGGCAAGCTCAGAGCTCTGACCTGCGCAAATGTACCTGAAAGTGACATAAAGTATATTGTCCTGGATTCATGCGGACAGCAACTACTGGCACCAGGAAACTACAGACCAGTTAGTTTAACTTCTGTGCCAGGGAAGATAATGGAGCAAGTAATTAAGGAAATCATCTGCAAACACTTGGAAGGTAGTAAGGTGATAGGGAATAGCCAGCATAGATCTGTAAAGAACAAATCATGTCAAACCAATCTGATAGCTTTCATAGAATCATAGAATATCAGGGTTGGAAGGGACCTCAGAAGGTCATCTAGTCCAACCCCCTGCTCAAAGCAGGACCAATTTCTTTGATAGGATAACGAGTCTTGTGGATAAGGGAGAAGCGGTGGATGTGGTATACCTAGACTTTAGTAAGGCATTTGATACGGTCTCGCATGATATTCTTATCAATAAACTAGGCAAATACAACTTAGATGGGGCTACTATAAGGTGGGTGCATAACTGACTGGATAACCGTACTCAGAGAGTAGTTATTAATGGTTCCCAATCCTGCTGGAAAGATATAACGAGTGGGGTTTCGCGGGGGTCTGTTTTGGGACCGGCTCTGTTCAATATCTTCATCAACGACTTAGATATTGGCATAGAAAGTACGCTTATTAAGTTTGCAGATGATACCAAACTGGGAGGGATTGCAACTGCTTTGGAGGACAGGGTCATAATTCAAAATGATCTAGACAAATTGGAGAAATGGTCTGAGGTAAACAGGATGAAGTTTAATAAAGACAAATGCAAAGTGCTCCACTTAGGAAGGAACCATCAGTTTCACACATATAGAATGGGAAGAGACTGTCTAGGAAGGAGAATGGCAGAAAGGGATCTAGGGGTTATAGTGGACCACAAGCTAAATATGAGTCCAACAGTGTGCTGCTGTTGCAAAAAAAGCAAACATGATTCTGGGATGCATTAACAGGTGTGTTGTGAGCAAGACACGAGAAGTCATTCTTCCGCTCTACTCTGCACTGGTTAGGCCTCAACTGGAGTATTGTGTCCAGTTCTGGGCACCGCATTTCAAGAAAGATGTGGAGAAATTGGAGAGGGTCCAGAGAAGAGCAACAAGAATGATTAAAGGTCTTGAGAACATGACCTATGAAGGAAGGCTGAAAGAATTGGGTTTGTTTAGTTTGGAAAAGAGAAGACTAAGAGGGGACATGATAGCAGTTTTCAGGTATCTAAAGGGGTGTCATAAGGAGGAGGGAGAAATCTTGTTCACCTTAGCCTCTAAGGATAGAACAAGAAGCAATGGGCTTAAACTGCAGCAAGGGAGGTTTAGGTTGGACATTAGGAAAAAGTTCCTAACTGTCAGGGTGGTTAACCACTGGAATAAATTGCCTAGGGAGGTTGTGGAATCTCCATGTCTGGAGATATTTAAGAGTAGGTTAGATAAATGTCTGTCAGGGATGGTCTAGACAATATTTAGTCCTGCCATGAGGGCAGGGGACTGGACTCGATGACCTCTCGAGGTCCCTTCCAGTCCTAGAATCTATGAATCTCTAATTTACACATTGTCCCGGAGATTCAGATTTTTACCGGAGAGTCTGAATTGAAATGGTTAAAGGTCTGTTTCTCTAAGAGTCATATAATGCCCTTGATCTGCACTTACAACGCCCACCAATGTCACTTTGTGTGGTGCACGTGAATTTAGCTAGAACCTCAATATCTCCTGGGGGTTTCCCCAGATGCAATCTGGCTTCAGACCTCCCTTTGATGGGGTGTCTACCCCACACAAGGCCTGAAGTGGTAAATTAGGCCCATTAACCTTAGGCTGCCCTTGGAGGAAACCTAGGGCGTGCTAGAGCTAAGTGAAGATGAAGTCCAGCTGCGGGGAGGAGCTGGGCAGGATCTATAAAGAGAGGAAGTTGGCCGGCTGGGGGAGGAAACGTGCAGTTGCACTCTCTGATACAAGGGGGAAGAGCAGGAAGCTACAAGGACAGAGTAGGAAGGAGCGGTGAGGACTGGGAGAGTAAAAGCCCAGAGCTGCTGGGTGGAGGGGCCAGGGCCGCTCGGGAGGGGGCAAGTGAGGCAATTTGTCCCAGGCCCCGCAGGGGTCCCGCGTGCCCTGGCCGAGAATCCCTTCCCTGGCTACTCACCTGGCGGCGTTCCGGGTCTTTGGCGGCATTTCGGCGGCGGGTCCTTCAGTGCTGCCAAAGACACGGAGCGAGTGAACGACCCGCCGCCGCCGCAGACTCGGAGCGCCGCCCGGTGAGTACAAGCGCCGCAGCGGGTGGCGCCTTTTTTTATGTTCGCTCCCCCACTTTGCCCCAGGCCCCCTGAATCCTCTGGGCGGCCCTGGGAGGGTCCCTGGATTGGAACCCAGAGTAGAGGGTGGGCCCGGGTTCCCCTACCAGCCATGACAGTGGGGCGCAGACTGCCTGGGACAGTTTGCCTCAGAGGACTTGCGATACCGTGGAAGGGGGAGAACTTTCATGTGACTTAGCCAGAGGGCTAAGCTATGAAGAGGACAGTGCTGCCACTCCCAACACATGAGAGGCCACAGAGTAACTGAGGGGAACAATGGACTGAGTAACCGCAGGAAGAGGCGTCAGACCAGGTGGCACAGCTAATTCCCCAGATGAGCCACAAGGAGGTGCCGCCGAGCGGTGAGTGGACCAGTCCCCGTCACACTCGCTTTGTGCAAGCTGAGTCTAACAGTGCACAATGAATGTCCGTATACATTCGTGTAAATATTTAAAACAGGCACAGGCAACAACTGTGGTGGTTATTATTGAAGCCTCACTCCCCTTTCGTGGTTGCTCATAACTTTCTAAAGCAGGTCCATTGGAGGCTGAAATATCCCTTTTTGGTCTTAGCCTAGATTGTGTGAGCAACAGACTCAGCTGGGCCATTTGTGAGTTATTGGAGCTGAACAAAGGAAAGAAAAAAGAATCCCCATTTTCCCCTCTGAGTGCAGAACAGAAATGTACTTGCTTCACAAAGAGCAGAAAGAGGGCCCTGTCGTGCAAGTTTCACTCACGTCGAGAGCATACGTGACCCACTGGTGAGTGAGTATGTGTGACAGGCCCTCCGCTGTGCCGATCCACAGAGGCTACGAGTTGTTACAGCCCCCACCTATAGCGCCTGGGCTCTTTAGCTCTTCGTAGCAGCTGAGTCTTTTAGCTCTGCAGGTCTCCATTTCAATCCCTGGCATGATGGCCAACATGGTGGTCATCGTATTTAGTCATGTGAGGAGGCCAACTGAAGCCAGGGGGCCAGGGTCTGACAGCCTTCCTCTCATTGAGTAGTACCTTACATTGACTTCTGGGGCACTGGAGATGAGTACGGGCATCTTGCCATGCGTGCTCGCTGGGTGGCGTTGCTGTAATTACTGTGCTAAGGATGTAGGCTGTGGCTGCTGAGACCAACAGTTGACTTCCCGCTAAGAAGGCATAGCTCCGGACTGCAGATGTGGCTGGTGCATTTAGATCCAGGAGATTGGGGGTTCGGTTCTCCACTGCCACTGATTCATGCGAGGGTGTTGTGTTACAGCGTGGGGACAAGCTGGAAGAAGGCATGAAGACAAGAGTGGAAGAAGGATAAAAAGAGAGCAGGTCAGCAAGAGGCTAATGCTGTATAAAGTGAGATCTAACTAGTCCTGTCAGTGGTCCGCAGCCTGGGGAACTCTCTGCCACTTGTAGTCCTGTTCCTGCAGAGCAGGGAGGGATTTGGTGTTGGCTTAGGAAATGCTGGCTGTGATCACCGGTATTAGTAGGTGTAATGATTTGGGGAAACTGTCTATGTACAACTTACATTATTGTATGTGTTAGGTAAAAAGCAAGTCCTTACTCACCTCTCCAGCACCCGAGTTCGTGCGGAGTTGGTATGGGGCTCACAATCTGTCAGAGACCAGACACCAATTCGTTGATCAACGGGCTCACACTATCCTTAGCTTGAAAAGCTTCAGAGTAAGTGTGGCAAGTTTATTAGGGGTGAGCATCAATATTTATACACAGAAGTAAACAAAGTGATTAACAGATCATAATGGTCATGTATAATCAATCAAGATTCTACAGGATAAAACAGGTTAAAATGTAAATTCAGAAAGAGAAAAGGGGAGATGGCTACTTAAGGGGAGGAGGGTGTCATGAGTAGTTCGCAGGTCAGAGCTTTGATTAAAAGTTCAGACAGAGACATCAAGTCTGGGTTAAGTTTAAGCTCATCAAAAGTTCAGACTCAACATTCCTCCATTTGTAGCTTTGGGATAACTATTTACCAAAAGCTACACCCCATTTTAAGGAGCCAAGGGCCGCTTGGCAATTTCAGCCTGGGCCAACTCGAAGAGAGTAAGGCCCTTGGCTGAAGTAGGAAAAGAATAAACTGACCCACATGAGCCTATGAGGGAGGGGACACACTGAATACAGCAACACAATATTATAAGGATTACTATGGCCCCAACAATACCCACCAAGAGTTTTTTAACCCACCCAAATCCAGGCAGCCAATTCCATAAGGCTCCCCACCAATCATAAGGTGGCTGGCCAGAGGAGTAGTTCTTAGCCATTTCCCTTAGATGTTTGGTACGTTGAAAAGTGTCAGAGTAGGTGTCATTTACAAAAACACAGCATTCTTCATTTATGAGGGCGCAAGTTCCTCCCTGGGCTGCTAACATTATGTCTAAAGCCATTCGGTTTTGCAAAGCTAACTGGCGCAGCTGGGATATTTCCCCGGCCTGATTCTCAAATAGGGTCGCAGTTTCATTGGTTAAAGATTCTAGTAGTCCCTGTAGACGGATGACACCACCCCTCAATCTAATGAGACCAGCCCACCGCTGCCATGACAAACCATCATGGATATTAATATCTCTGAAGGTTTCACGGATGTTACGAACATGGGGAAAATGAGGGGGAGTGAGGAAGATGCGAGAAGGCGGTGTTAGCCACGCTAAATAACATGACCCTGCCCAATCAGGGGAGAGAAAGTAATAAGCTTTGGGCCCGCACACCCAGTATGTTCCATACAATGCGTTTCGGGTATTCCATTTCTCAAAGTAGGAGGTAACCCACCACCCGTTGGACCACTGTTCCCCTGGTAACGCAGAGGGGTCGTTGTGTGAACTGCAGAGGCACAATTTGGTAGTGGTGTTTTCAAAGGGCAGTGTAGTACTGCTTGAGCAGTTGTAGAAGGCAATCGTATGTCCCTTAGCAATTAGTTGGACACCCTCGTGATCTGAGCAGGGCTTCTTAAAAGCTGACTCTGAAGGCTTGCCCACCCATGAAAAAGTTGGATCGGGGTGAGGGATCCACATATGGGATAAGTGGGATGCGCAAGGCTTGAAGCCAAGATTTTTACTAAAGGCGGTGCCATTAAAATACATGTTGCATTTACTTGTTCCCACAAAAGTTGACCCCTTTTCTTTAACAAAACACAGTGATCCTGTCTGATTGGTTACCCTGAGATATCTGTTAATTGGCACTCCTGTTTTGTCCCATGTAAGATTGTGTTGGACTGGATCTTTTACTCTAGCCGGTGGCATCCAAGTCATATTAGCAGTGGTCAGGGGAATGGGTGTGAAGGGGAGTCCCTGTTCTGCATTTACTGGAAATTGAGTACATACCCAGCAATTACTTCTATTTCCTAAAATACGAGTTTTAACCTCATGGGAATATCTAATAAAAGCATTATTTTCATAAGCAGAAAATAAACTAAAAAGGCATAATAAAAAACATACAGTTGTCAGAATAAAAGGTCCTCTCATTTTTGCCGAGTCAATTTAAGTCTGATGTCTGAAAGAGGTAAGCTGGTCCACTGGTCGGAGGCAGTGTCCTCAGTGGTGGCAAGAGCTGCTGGTCCGTCACTGTGGTCCACTACGGCTGGCTTGACGTGGGAGTGGTGGATCCAGGATTTGCGTCCTTCCAGGAACACTGCAGTCTGGGTTGTTAAAAGAACCTGGTGGGGTCCAGTAAACCTCGGCTGGAGGGTGTCGCCACGAACGAACTTTTTGGCCCAGACGAAGTCCCCTGGTTGGAACGGGTGGATCTGTTCTTCCAGCGGCACGGTCTGGGAAAACTGCGAGGCTTTCCAAAGGGTACGGAGGCGAGCCTGTAGGGAGAGAAACTGGCACGCGGTCATATGATCCCCACCCAATAGTGAAACATCAGCACGTGGTAGCGCCCCGCCTTTGAAAGGGGGGTGTCCATAGAGCAGTTCAAAGGGGGATAATCCCAATACATGGGTTGGGCGAGTACGAAGGTGAAACAGGACCAAGGGAAGTACCTGAGGCCACTTTAACCCTGTTTCCTGACAGTATTTAGCCAATGTAAACTTAAGCTCCCTATTCATACACTCAACTTTCCCGCTAGACTGGGGGTGGTAGGGTGTATGAAAGGAGTGTGAAATGCCCAGTCCTTGTTCTAAACGGCCAAGGACATGACCAGTAAAGTGAGGTCCGCGATCTGAGTCAAGCACGAGAGGGATGCCAAAACGGGGTACAATGTCTCTAAGGAGAATCTTCGCCACTGTGGCAGCAGTACAATTAGCAGTAGGAAAAGCTTCGACCCAGGAAGTCAGAGGGCAAACCAAAACAAGGAGGTGCTTTTTCCCAAAAGCCCTTGGCATATCTGCAAAGTCAATTTGAAGATGTTGAAATGGAGCAGCAGGCGGAGGTCTTCCACCCTTAATTTTGTTAAGAGGCGGAGCAGGTTCATTACGCTGACATGTGCTGCATGCTTTCACTATTGACAGGCAGTAGGGTTGAATGCCTGGAGCATACCAAAAGCGAGCGATGGTGTCCACAAGGGCGTGCGTGCCGTAGTGACCCCCCTTATCATGGTGCCAGCGAACTGCCACGGGGTATGTGGAGCGAGGGAGGCAGGCTCGGCCATCCGGCATAAGCCAGGTCCCTTTGACCAGAGTGGCTCCGAGGCTCTCCCACGACTGTAGTTCAGCAGCGGGTACTGGTACGGGGTGCGGTGGAGTAAAGGAGGAGGCTGCAATAGCCAACGTGGGCATGGCTAAGGGTAAGACGGCAGCCGTCTTGGCGGAGGCGTCAGCCAGGGCATTCCCACGGGTGACGGGGCTATCATCTTTAGTATGGGCCCGGCAGTGAACTACAGCCAGGACCGAGGGTTCTTGGAGGGCGTCCAAAAGCTTGTGGATGAGGGGGAGGTGCTGAATGGGTTTACCAGCAGCTGTCTGGAAACCTCGAAACTTCCAGAGGTGGATGTGACAATGCACAACTCCAAAAGCATACTTGCTATCAGTAAAAATGGTAACGGTCTTACCAGCGGCCAACTGGCAAGCTCGGGCCAGGGCATAGAGTTCAGCGGCTTGGGCTCTCCAGTTGCCTGGTAGTGAGGCGGCCTCTTGAATGTCCCATTCAGAGGTGACTGCATAACCGGTGAAATGCTTGCCATCAACATAGAAGGAGCTTCCGTCCGAGAAGAGGATGCAATCAGGGTTGTCCAGTGGCACGTCAAACAGGTTATCCCTTATCTGTAAGATGCTATAAACTACTTCCACACAGTCGTGCTGATCCTGGAAGACTGGCAGGTCAGGAAGCAAGGTAGCTGGATTAAGGGGCCCACACCTTTCAAAAATTAGGTTAGTGTCTTCTAAGAGTTCGGCCTCTAGCTGTTGCTGACGATGGGCCGAAAAGACTTGGGTTGTGCCCCTACGCAGAAGGGCTGACAAGGCATGAGAGGTCCAAACCGTGGTAAAATGACCCAGGGTCAGGCTCTTTGCCTTTGTGATCAGCAGGGCAGCTGCTGCCAGAGTCCGGGTGCAGGATGGGGTTCCCTGAGCGACAGGGTCGATCTGCTGAGAGTAAAAAGCAAGCGGGAAATGGTGGGGCCCGCTCAGCTGGGTAAGGACGCCACTAGCAATTCCGCCCCTCTCGTGGACAAAAAGGTGAAAGGGTTTGCTGTAATTGGGGGGGCGGAGAGACATGGAGGAGGCCACACTGTCCTTGAGTAACTGAAAGGCTTGGATCGTGTCTGGGGACCACTGCAAAGAGTCAGGAGCAAGGTTAGCAGTGAGTCGGTGGAGCGGTTTGCTTAACTCCCCGCAGGATGGCAACCAGGGGCGACAGAAGCCAATTAATCCTAAGAAACCTCGAAGTTGTTTCTTGGTGTTTGGCAGAGGGCAGTTTTGGATAGTCTTTATGCGGACTGGGTCCATTTGTCTCCCCTCTGGGGTTAACAGGAAGCCCAGATATCGGACCTTCTGTGAGACCCACTGAATCTTGTTAGGGTCTACCTTGTGACCTCTGGTGTGTAGGTATAATAAAAGTGCCTTACCATCGATGCGGAGGGCAGCTTCTTCGCGGTTACCTAATAAGATGTCATCTACGTATAGGACTAACGTGGATCCCTGCGGACTGGTGAAGCCTTCCAAGTCGTGGCGGAGGCATTGGCTGAAAATCGTGGGGCTGTCTCTGTAGCCTTGAGGAAGTCGTTGCCAGACATAACTTTGTCCCTCCCAGGTGAAACCAAAGAGATACTGAGAGTTTGGGTGCACAGGAATGCTGAAAAAGGCTGATTTTAAGTCAATAACAGTGAACCACTCAGCATCCCAGGGGATTTGGCTGATGATAGTAGCTGGATCAGGAACTACTGCATGAAGAGGGACCACATACTGATTAACAACCCGTAGATCCTGTACAAAGCGCCAACGAATAGGGTCTCCGTCGTTTTTAGGAGGCTTTTTGACAGGCAGTATAGGGGTGTTACAGGGAGTGCGCTGAGGGTGGACTAGCTTTTGTGCAATGAATCCCTCGATAATGGGGCGGATGCCCTCCCGGGCTTCCAGCGACAGGGGGTATTGAGGGACTGACGGGGGGGTTAAGGAGGGCTTCACTTGAATCCTTACTGGCTCTGCCGAAAGGAGCAGGCCAACATCAGTGTCAGAAATTCCCCAGAGGGTTAAAGGCAAGTCAGTGAGGTCAGGGGAGAGAGAGGGGGGGTGTTTCCCAATTACCCTGAGTTGGGGCCGAATCTCCTAACACTGTCATCAATAATCCTACCCCTTCAGGAGTGCAGGTTAAAGTAGCCTCAAACTTACAGAGTAAATCCCGGCCCATCAAAGGGATTGGACAAGCTGGGGAAAAAAGAAAACGGTGAGAAAAACATTGATCAGCATAAATAACATTTAGAGGCAAAGTGAGTCCCAGAGACTGTGGTTTGCCCTCCACCCCAGTTGCAGTTTTAACCTCAGAGGATAGCCAGGGAGAGGGGGCATGATTTAAAAGAGAGAAAGTAGCTCCAGTATCAATGAGGAAGGAGACAGGCAGTCCTTGGACTGAAAGGGTTAGACGAGGCTCTTTGCTGGGAGGGGAGAAAGTGAGGAAGGAGCCGGCTAAAGACATTAAGGAAATAAGACCATCACATTGTTTGCCTTCGCCCCCGGGGTACCGTCATTGAGGAGGCTGAGTTTGCTGCAGCTGCTGCTGTTGCCCGTAGTTGATCCAGGCCTGGGGAACGGGCTGAGCTGGTGGTGCAGGGGTGTATTCGTCCCTGGTGTAAGTATCTGCGGATGCGACCGGACCCTCTGGGCGTCCCCAGGGGAGGGGTATGCAACCTGCTGCATCTGCTTGATCTTTTGCCTAGTAATTACTCCTCCCGAGGTGTGCCCTTCCATTTCCCCCTTATCCCTCTGCAGAGATTCCAATCTGGAGTCCTGCAGATTCCCCTCTGCGCCCTGGAGAGAGTCCCCCTGCGGAGGAATAGGGGCAGGTGCAGTGGGGACCAACTGACGAGTCAAAACACGCCGTGGTTTACACCCTTCATCGAAATAACATGGAGGGGGTTCACTCTCGGGAGAATACCTGACTGCCATAATTTTTAAAGATTTCCACAGCTCTGCTGCTGTGTCCCAACAAAACCAGTAACATAACTGTCCCGGATGGTCTTTTTCGATCTGGCTCCTTACTCCTCTTAAGGCAGCCTGTTCGAAAGAGCCATACGAAGGCCACCTCATCTCCGGGTCGGCCAATACCGCGGTATACCCAGTCCAATTCCTTACACACAGTGTGTACAACTTCCTCCTAGACATTCCTGTCTGTACTGGGAGTTTCCCTTCGTTCCATAACTTATTTACAATCCCCAACGGACTCTCAAGAGGCATGCTAGTCCCTTGACCCATGGTGTCTGACAGGAGCCCTCCAACTGGCGTTTATCCTGCTGTCCAGTACACGACCCCTCAATATTGAATTGGCTGGGAGAAATCTCCCGTGGCGCCTGCCAATTCGTATATGAGTGGTCTGACCACTGGACAGAGGCACCGCACCAGAAGGAAATCCCGGACGAGCCTCCAAATTGTTAGGTAAAAAGCAAGTCCTTACTCACCTCTCCAGCACCCGAGTTCGTGCGGAGTTGGTATGGGGCTCACAATCTGTCAGAGACCAGACACCAATTCGTTGATCAACGGGCTCACACTATCCTTAGCTTGAAAAGCTTCAGAGTAAGTGTGGCAAGTTTATTAGGGGTGAGCATCAATATTTATACACAGAAGTAAACAAAGTGATTAACAGATCATAATGGTCATGTATAATCAATCAAGATTCTACAGGATAAAACAGGTTAAAATGTAAATTCAGAAAGAGAAAAGGGGAGATGGCTACTTAAGGGGAGGAGGGTGTCATGAGTAGTTCGCAGGTCAGAGCTTTGATTAAAAGTTCAGACAGAGACATCAAGTCTGGGTTAAGTTTAAGCTCATCAAAAGTTCAGACTCAACATATGCAGTGTAGTTGTAGCTGTGTGGGTCCCAGGATATAAAAGAGATTAGGTGGGAGAGGTGATATCTTTTATTGGACCAACTTCTGTTGGTGAGTGAGACAAGCTTTTGAGCCACAGGGAGCTCTAAATGTTACCTCACTCATCTTGTCTCTCGAGGTACAATTTATGAATTCTGAGGGATTTTTATGAAATTGCTGTATCACTGAATGCTTCAGTGGTATGGAGTCAGCCATATGCTATCAGGGCTGGTGCCACCTCTCTCCCAGACTAGGAACAATGGAGAGTCGTTAATATGAGTGGCTCTCATTCAGATAGGAGCACCTTAAGACAATGGGATGGCTGAAGCCTAGGGAAACCAATTCAACCTAGATTGTCTGCAAGGAGGGAGTTTGGAGCAGTGGAATTTCCCCAGAAAGGGGAAACAAAGAAATCAGGTGTTGGCTAGGATTTATAAACTCAAAAGGATTCAGAGAGCCAGGAAGGAATCTTGGAGCAAAGAGAGAGGAACAAAAGGACATGCTTTTGTAGCAGAGGAGACCTTTTCTGACTGAGGGTCCAGACAAGGAAGCAGTGTGCAGAAGAGAGAGATTCCATGATTTGGAGGAGAAGCCCTGTTGCAAAAGGAGGAGGAGGATCCTGGGTATCCTAAAGGACTCTACCCAAACCCCAAAGAATGCTCCAGAGTGGTGAGGAAACTGAGGAAAGGAAATGTGTGTAAGTGATTATTATTCTGTGTGGATCTGTGTAGCTTTTGTGCTGTCCAAGTAAAGAGTTACTGTTGTTTGGAACCTTTGCAAAGCCCGTATGTTAGACACTGCCACTATCTCATGGCCCTGGAGCCATCAACTGTCAATCAAAGCGACCACAAAGTTGGAGTTCCGGGCCAGGGTGTGCTTACACAACTCGGGGGACTTAAGGGGTGTGTGTCCTGCACTGGTCCGGGGCGGGGATGGATGGAGAGTGAGAGCAGCTGGGCTTCAGGGTCCTACTTCTGTGAAGGGGTAATAGACAGTCCATGCCTGGAAGTGTGCCAGAGAGCCCAAATAGGGTGACCAAACAGCAAATATGAAAAATCGGGACAGGGGGTGGGACCGTGAGGGGTAATAGGAGCCTATATAAGAAAAAGACCCAAAAATCGGGATTGTCCCTATAAAATCGGGACATCTGGTCACCCTAAGCCCAAAGAAAGAGACACAGCTGGAGCCTACCAGATCCAGGGAAGCTTAAGAGCAGACCAGTCCAGCTGTGTGGGACCCCAACACAGCAACCTGGAGCGTAACCAGCCGGGGGAGCTTGGCCAGAACTGGACAGCAGGACACATCAGATCCCCCAGCTCAAAAGACTGAAGGATTTAAATGGCCCCAGTGAATACGCCAGCTGTTAGTTTCAGTTTGGTTCAAAATATTCCGCTCTAGGTCAGTGGATCCCTGGCTGCTCTTCCAGCTTCGCCTTTCCTGTCGTTGCAAGTTGTCACTGTAGTATGTGTTTCATTGCAGCATGCTCCTCGGGCTGAGGACCCCTTCCCACTCCAAGGAGCAACAGGGACGCCAAGTTTTGAAAGCTGCCCTGTTTGGTCACAGGGAGGAAAATTCACCCCTGTGCAGCCCTTCCCACCTAATTGGAGGACTAAGGGATGTAAGTGGGATCTGAATGGTGTGAAAGGTTTGGCCGCCTTCTGCACAGGGATGAATTTAAACCAGAACTGAATCCAATCCGACACACCCCACATGTCTGTGGCCCCAGCCGTGGCCCTGACCCTCCTTGTGGTGGCAGACTGTGGAATGTAGCAGTTTACATCTCTTTGGGCTATTGTTTCAGGCTCTCTGCAGACTCAGCCAAGCATGTTTCATTTATTTCTTGGCATCCCAAAGGGCTAGAAACTTTTTGTTCACTGAAAGCTGAGAATCTGATATCGTCACGTGACTCCAGTAGCTGGGGCTTCAGGCATGGCCCTATAAACATAGTCCAGCCCTGATGTCACCCATGGAATAAGAAGAATGGCATAGAAAACAGCCTGAGGGAATGGACTTTGCTAGTATATTTTTCGATGGGCAAATGGCAGGCATTTGTAACTTGTCAGAACCAGAGGTGTGGAGCATCACGGCAGGTAATAAAAGACCTTTTGAGGCAGTACAGACAGAGAGTCTGATTCAGATCAGAAGTGTAAACCTGGGAGCGGAGTGTAAGGAAGCCCAGTAAGAACAATTTAACATAAAACCTGGCAATAAGGACAGCTCATCAGACTACGAGACATTAGTGTGTGAGGCAGGAGAAAAGGACAGAGAGAAAAACAGATGTAGTGGCACTGCCATGTAATGCGTAGCTGGAGGAGAAAGTGGGAGTATTACAGGAACATATGGCCCATTAGATGGATCAGCTCTTAGCCAGATTTGAAAAATTAAATAAGCAAAATGTAGAGGACATACAGCAGACAACATTGCTAGATAAATGCATGGAAACTGAAGCAGATGAGATCATGCACACTAAGACTGGATAATTTGTGCACTGCACTATCTAAAAATTATTATACTTGAAAGAACAAATTAACTGTGTCTTTATTTTACTGCAGTTAATGAGTATAAACAAACAGAATGGGGAGATCACATGGCCTGGGGAATCCACACACCGCAGTCCATGTTAAAATACACGTCTAACCTGCCAGCACGACTGGAACAGTGCGGGCAGCACAGTCAGCCCTGGGCAGTCACAAATCAGGAATCAGGCCCCCAAAAGTCACGAGAATGATTTATAAATCATGAGATTGCTAAAAGTGAGATATATTAGCGTATGCACTGACTCTGTGGGTGCTCCAGCCCTGGAGCACCCACAGAAAAAAAATAACGGGTGCTTAGTACCCACTGGCAGCCAGCTCCCCCACTCCCCGCCAGCACCTCCCACCCGCCGGCGGCCCTGCCAATCAACTCCTCCCCCTCCCTCCCAGCGCCTCCTGCCTGTCGCAATCAGCTGTTTCACGGCGTGCAGGAGGCGCTGGGAGGAAGGGGGAGGAGCAGGGATGGGGCATGCTCCAGGGAGGGGGTGGAACTGGGCAGAAAGAGGTGGGGTGGGGGTGGGTTCTTGGGAGAAGGGGTGCGGTGGGGGTGGGGGTAGGGTCTGGGGCGGGGCCAGAAGAGGCAGGATGGGAGTCAGATCTTGGGGGGAAGAGAGCAGGTGGGGGCGGGACCTGGAGCAGAGCAGGGGTTTGAGCACCTCCCGGGCCTGGAGGAAGCTAGCGCCTATGCGCACACACACACACAGACACTGTCTGTCTCTCATACACACACACACCTGTCTATCTCTGTCTCTCTCACACGCATTCTCTGTCACTCTCTCTCTCTCTCTCTCACACACACACACACACACTGTCTGTCTCACACACATACACATACACAGTCTGTGTGCCTCTCTCTCTCTCTCACACACACACACACACACACACATTGTCTCTGTCTCTCTCACACACACACACACACTTTGTCTCTGTCTCACACATACATGCACTGTCTGTGTCACACACACACACTGTCTCTATCACACACATACAAACATACACACACTGTCTCTGTCTCACACACATACACACACTGCATCACACACATACTGTCTCTAGCTCACACACGCATACATACACAGTCTCTGTCACACACACACACTGATTCTATCACACAGTCTCTGTCTCACACTCTCTCTCTCACACACACACACTGTCTGTCTCTCTCTCACACACACACACACACACTCTGTCTCTGTCTCACACATACACACACTGTGTCACACACACACTATCACACACATACAAACATACACTCACTGTCTCTGTCTCACACACATACACACACTACATCACACACACACTGTCTCTATCTCACACACACTATACATACACAGTCTCTGTGCGTCTCTCACTCACACACATACATTGTCTCTGTCACACACACACGCACACACACACACTCTGTCTGTGTCTCTGACACACTCACTTCCCAACACATACTTGTGTTGTTGTTGTTACTTCTTGGTACTTCCTGCAATGCACATATATTATTCTCTGTAATTTTATTTTTTCAAAGTGCTGTTATTTCAGTTTTTTGACTGGTCTGTGCATTTCATAATTTTATTTCTCTCTTATGCTTAACTTTAATTCTTTGAGTAGTAAGTTCTAAAATGCCTAACCTGTCTTGGCTGGAGTAATTATCCCTATGGTAACTTTTTAAACATATATATTATATCTAGGTTTTTTGTTTCTACTGGTGGCGCACATCCGCACATACCTCGATATTGGTGCACGTAACAAAATTCATTCCGCACATGATGGAAAAAATCAGAGGGAACACTGGTGCAGTGGCTACACAGCTGCTTCTGAGGGTGCTCCTGTTTTACCCTTATTTAAAAACCCGACCTTGGGAGTCCAGTGGGAGAAAGCTCCCCGTCTCTTTCCCTCCATTTATAAAGCTGGCAACCATATAGTCTTGATTCATGCTACCTGGAACCGCTCCATGAACCTTATCCAGGAGCGGCATATATTCTTGTGAAGAGGCACCTTGTGTCTGTTACGATAAATATTCTAAAAGCACACACACTTAAATGTAGTGTTATATATATAGTGATAATAATTCTGAGATTACCGAGGTAAATTCAGCTGTATTGTGTGTCATAGTGTCCCAGAACACAGAGAAATCATGTGACCTACCAGCAGGCAAACACTATGTTAAATATATTAGGTATGTGAATGGGGATGCACTGTTTCAATATTTGGACCATCAATTGTAGTAATGTTTGTAATGGGAAAGGGCAAGCTCTAATCAAATGTGATGTATAGCATAAATACTGATTCATTTTTAATTGGCAGTCGTAACTGTGACATTACAAAGTTAAATCTGGCACCCCCACAAGCCTGCTGGAGTCAGATAGTATCATTTCACTCTCTAAGGGTTTAACTGATAGAAGGATAGATGATAAAGACAAGAGAGAGTCAAATATCTTTGAAAAGGCTGAAACCAGAGTCTTACAGAGGGAGAACATTTCCCCTGAGTAATTCTCCTCCTAAGGAGACTATTTGAATGTGTGATCTTTTTATGTTGCATTTTTAGACTAAAGATGGGGTGGGTTGCACAGAGAACCCATTGTAACCACCGTTCCTGCCACATTTTAAAAGATTATTCATTTAACTGAGTGTAAAATTAAGCAGACTTATTTTTAAAGGGTGAAAGTCATCCCATGCAGAGGCCTGGCATCTAAGCTGGTTTTAAGTGGGACTGAAAGGGTGCATAAGCCTCATGGTGACCCACTGCACAGGGGTGAATTTCTCCCTATGTGACGTTAGTGCTGCTAAAAACTCCTGACGGACAATGCTGGAAATGGAAGTCTTGTGTTTAGCATGGAGACACTGCAGGTGGCAGTTTAGGTTTTTGCAAACATTCCTCCAACATGTCTTAACCTTCCTGTCCAAGAGGAACCCAGAATGGGGTAACACTGCAGCTCAGCACAACCTAGTACAAACAAAAGTGCGGGGGGAGGGAGGGGGGAGATATATTGTGTAACACTATGGTTGAGATTTTAGACCCCCTCTGCCTGCCAAAAAAAGGACATTCAAACTTATGACTCTAACATAGCCCTACTCCAGCCCCTCGTACAAGTGTGATGCTTTGTAGCATGGTGCTAACTTTGAATGGAGGTAGGGAGGTTGCTTTTCCACCTACTAACCCCCCTCCTTACCTATCCGACAATAAGTCATACCCATGCATGCCTGCTGCAGCTCTCTCCTCCTCTCCCCCAGGCAGCTGATAGAACTGCTCCAGTCCAATCCACGGTTGTCAGACAGAGCGGGGCAACGGTTTGTTCACCACTGTGGTTGGCTCTGATGAGCTGGCTGGGCCCACGGTGCTGGCTCTCCTCTTTGTTTCCAGTTAGAATGCAACCAAGGACACACTAAATACTTTCCAGTTGTGACTCTTCTATGGAAGCAATTGCTGTAACTGCTGTGAGGTTGGTACGCGATGGGGAATGGTCCATCTGATGTGATCACATGTGGTCCATGTTGCAAAAATGACTATTTATTCATTATGTGTCCTGCATTAGAACTGCAGGGATTAGGACCCACTGTGGCAGGTGCTGTACTGCACTAAGGACCGTCAAAGAGCTGCAGGCAGGCGGATATATTAGTGGTTAGAGCAGTGGACTGAGGCTCAGGTGACTTGAGTTCTGTTCCTGGTTTTGTCACAGGTCTGCTGGGTGACCTTGAACAAATTATTTCACTGCTCTGTGCCTCAGTTTCCCCATCTGTAACAATGGGGATAACGATACTGACCTCCTTTGTCCAGCACTTTGAGATCCACTGATAAGACCTAGGGCTTCGTATTATCGCAGGACATGTTGCTGCTGGTTCAATGGGCATATTCTTCCCTGTAAGTCAATATTGAAGCGATGAGATTTAAAACTATGGTCCTGATTATATGTGGTTACTTGAAATATCCCAGAATTCTTTACCCTTTCCTTTTATTCTGTCATGACCTCTTCCCTTGTTTCCATTGCTCATCTTAAATCAGAGGGAGGCCGAGGTTTTCAGAAGTCACTAGTGATTTTGGGTGCCCAACCCAAGACACCGTAAAGCTGCCTGTTTTTCAGAAGGACTCTAGCACCCACCCCCTGAACATGGTCTCAGGTTGGGCACTGCCACCCTCCCTAGCTGCATGTTGGCCTATGTTCTTTCTTCTCTGTCTCTTCTTCCCCTCCATGCCACACAGCCCTTTAAATCCAGCGCAGCCATCTTCATGGAAGAGTCCATGGCTGGCAAAGAATCCAGCATGACGACTCCCTTTATGGCTTTGTATTTGCCTTCTCCCCAGTACACGCTGTGCTCTTTGCAGCAAAGACGTGTTTGCATCAAGTCCATTTTATCTCATTCATAATTAGAGTTGGGCATTTGACCTGTACAAAAATAATTGGTCAATTGGTAAAATGTTGGTCAAACATTGGTCCAATATTATGAAATAATGTCAAAAAGGGTCAAATGTTTTAAAGTACTAATATATTAGAACAGGAACAAACGAGGAAGAGTTTATGGTCTCTGTAGCTAAGCGAAGACTCACTGGTGTGGTGCCTCCTGCTGGTCTTCTTGGGAATTAGCTCTTCAGCCTCAGAGCGCCCTCTGCTGGCCAGTGTCTCGCCTGCCTAAGGCCCCCGTGTCCCTCCCGGACCCTGGTGCCCTGTACCTTGGGGTTCTGGCCACTTGCAGTACCCCCACACTGGGTCTCCCCTCCCAGGGGAACCCCCAACCCCCTCCACTCACCTTGCCTCAGAGGCTACTGCCAGTCGTCATCTAGCCCCCTCTCAGAACAGGCACAGCAAAGGCAGTAGCGGTCAGTGAATGCTTCCCACATGTCTCTCCATGTGTCTTGCCCTGACTTGGAGGGGCCGCTTCTTGACAAAGAGTTTTGTGAGAATGAGGATGGGGAAAAGGAATGAAGTAGATCTTCCTGAAAACTCCCTGGAGGCAGAGAAGCGGTTGTCCATCCCTACTTTCTGGGAACAGCTTGTCAGAAAGGAAGGCAGCCATTTCAGCCTACTGTGACTCTGAGGCAGGATAGTAGCGTACTGACTATCAAATCTGGTGGGTGGGCCCATAACCCGCATGTGGACATTCTGCACCTGTTCACCTGCAGCAGGAGGTCCTCTGTCAGTGTAGCCAGGAACCTTCCCATTTGGTGTCTTGGTCAGAAGCCCAGCTAGGAGGAACCAGATGATTGCATTGGGCAGATGTAGCTCTAAGAAGCGTAGAGCTAGCTTTTCAATTGCCTTATGGATGGTTGGTAGTTGGCGATGACCTAAAGGACCATTAGAAAGATGCTTTCACTACATTCCTATGTTCCCTCTGCACCACAGTGCTCTCTGAGTCTCCTTCATGCACATGCATATTATGGAGGCAGCTTTGGAAACAGCTCCTAGCAATTTTTCAATGTACATGTGGAAAGGAGAAAGCTATTAGCTAAGGTGTAGAAAACAGTTATTCACTGTCTGTCAGTGGAGACTCTTTCCGTGAGTTACGGTGTACTTTGTGGTTCACTTGAAAGGAAATGCATTCATGGAGCATTTTGTATGATTATTGCATTATAAGCGAACTATTATCCTTGGAATTATGGGCCAAAAGTCCATTTGCAGTAAGCGATAGTGTGGCAAGAGTTCCAAGTGAAACTGGTGTAGCAACAAATCAAATTTGGATGCTAGTCTGTGAGTCCATAGAGCGTCCAGTTGTCTGTCAGGTTTGGGTATTTGTTACTAGTTATTAATGGGCATTACACAAAGAAAACATCATTTAAAAATATTGTTGCCAGGTTGCATCTCAGTGACTCTGTTCAACTCTATTTCAATGTTTCATCTCCTTGCGCCTATGCTCAATGCAAAAACTGTCCTCTCAATACTTCCATGCTCCAAACAGAGATTTGTGCCATTTACACATCGGGGACAGTGGGTTGATTTTTTTTAAAAAAAGACAAGGTGGCTTGATCTAAAAAGAACAATTTTGCTTCAGTGTATACCAACTCCATATTTTCCCATCCGAGATGTGGCCACATAGCAGGCTGGTCATGGTGTCAGGCACACAAGTATTCTGAGGACAAATAGCTGCTATGTAACAGCTACAGCAGAAGCCGAGCCAGCAGGGAGAAGGTGGACAGTGTGTCCTGTACCCGTATGTACACATCCAGCAAATGAGCTAATGGAAGGTCAGAGAGCAATCTGTGGAAGATACGTATCCACATTGATGGGAATAAGTAATAGGTTGTTAAAGTTAATTGAGAGTAAAAACAGAGCTCTCAAAATTACAGGGAGCAGTTGGCGCGTTGGGAGAGAAGTAGAATAAGGAAGAGAAGGACAGCAAGGAGGGCTTTGGCAGAACAAAAAGGAGAAAATGTCCACTTTGGGTTGCTGTATGATATCACTCACATTGCAGAGAGCACAACCCAGAGAAACTAGGATAATACATGGAATCAAGGGGCTTAGATCTGACGGAAAACGATAAATTGGGCTTATTTCTTCTTGAGAGAAGCCAATTAAGAATTCTCTACCCCGATATAATGCTGTTCTCGGGAACCAAAAAATCTTACTGCGTTATAGGTGAAACCACGTTATATCGAACTTGCTTTGATCCACCGGAATGCGTAGCCCCGCACCCCCGGAGCGCTGCTTTACTGCGTTATATCCGAATTCGTGTTATATCGGGTCGCATTATATCGGGGTAGAGGTGTATTTAAATAGCGGGCAGTTACTGTAGAAGTGTGCTCGATGCTTGAGGTCCTTGGAGAGATCAGAACAAGATGGACAAAGGTGTAAGTAAAGAGGTAAGACAGATAAGAATCACTGCAGGAGATACCACTGCACAGAGGGTGGTGACTAGGTGGAATGGAATCTTGTTGAAATGGGGAACCACGTACTGTTCCTGTATTAAAACAGAAGCTGGATGGGGTGTATTCCAGTGTTGCACTCTCCATGGGAACGTTTTGCCGTTAATGCCTTTTCCCTCCCTCCCACTTAGGCTGACGGTGCCGTTCTTGCTGCAGTTTGTTTGTCTGGTTTGCATGTTTGGTTTTTGTCAGCTCCTGGCACAAAGCGTTACACGTTGCAGATGAAATGATCTGGCACAGAGATGGCTGAGTCAGCATCAAGCGGTTGCAGATGTGGCCTGCTTCTAGCCCTATGCTGCCATGTCGCCATGGGTCTGACAGAGGCGCAGGCGGTGGGACTGTCTCGCCACCTGATGACGATCCTGCCCAGGACCCTAGGTACTTCGGCAGCTAGCCTGGGCCTCCAATACCGCTACACGTGCTTTCCTGATTGCAGTGTAGACAGATCCTAGGGTGGGAGAAGAGAGTTCAATATGAGATCTACTGGCCTGCAGATATGCAGAGACCAGAAAGAACTGAGAGAAGCACTTAGCCCCCACTGATTTGAAGCAAATAAAAACTTCATAAACTATAAGAAACTGTTTTTTTCCTACTCATGAAAGCAAATACTGAAACTTTTTTGTCTTCCAAAATATTAGGCAATAATCCCAAATTCTGACTTAATTTGTTCTTCCAAAATCAGGCTTCTGTGGTTGCAAAGTGTCGAAGTTCTACTGGCTTCAGAGACTTGGACAGCCACTCCCATGCCGTGCCATATAATCAGCGAGGGCCTAAATTGAGCTGGGCTCCCTGAAGTGCTCTGCCAGTACTTTTTGCCAGCTGTGCATACCAGCGATACTGCCAACTCAGTGAACAGCCAGAGCGTAGCTTGCTCTATGCTAACCGCAGAGGAGTGCTCCAACGACTCTTGCTTACCCCCGCCAGAAGAAATGTGGCTTCTTCCAGTGCCCACCAAAGATCACCAGCCCTTCCATGCAGTGAGGTCTAGTTATAGGGAGTCGAATGAAGGGGGCGGATCAATCCCCGGCTCCAGAATCAGCAGACAGATAAGTCCCATGGCCCCCGGTGTTGGGTGAGAGAGAGCCGGGAGCAGAATGGAAGCGATAAAGAGAGAGGATGGTTTGGATGTGAAGGGAGAACGGAATGGGAAGAACAGAGAAAAGGAAGCGGGGAAAGGAGAACCTACACCACAGGTTATTGTCAGTATATTTGATCTGACTAAGTCAATTCTTACTGCCCCTTCTTGTCCTGGGAGAGGGCCCTGAGTGACAGCCAATCTGGCTGGGAGGAACAGCTCTATGTATAAAGCAAGTGTTACAGCTTAACGCTCTGCCCTGCCTCCGTAGGCAGTCTGCGGGAAGTGTGTGCGTGGGATTGCCCCCTGTTTGCCAGGCCGCTTGGAAGGAGTGCTCTGATCCCTGGCCCATTGCCGTGGGCTCCCCCCGCCCCCCAGGACTGAAATCCTGCTGTAGGGGCTTTTTGCTCCAACTGCAGATTTTGGGGCTGGTTATAGTCCTTTTCAGGCTCAGTAGTTCCAGACGCTCCACAGCCCCTGGCTGAGCCCTGAAACGGAGCTGTTTGGAGCTCTAGCCCAATTCTTTAAAATTCTTCCTCAGTTGATGGGTATCAGTCAGCAAAGAAATCACCCCGGTGTTAACACTCTGACATGCTCCGTGGAGTCCTTTGACTCCCATGTATTGAAAATGGGCTAGGCAATATCTGTGACTCCCCTGCTAGGAAAGGGTAGCTACAGGCAGCCATATCGGGTCACCTTTGTGACTCGGACTATGCACTCCATGCAGGACAATGTGAGACAGTAAGGCCCTTCTTTATCCTCCTGCGTGAGGCCCAAGCATGCAGGGTGCAGGGATTGGGGGAGATGCCTTGGCTCCACTCCCCGCTTGCTAATTACAGCCTCTGAGTCAGCCTGGGCAGGAGCACAGTCATTTGTTGCTGGAGATGTAAACGCTCCCCCCTGCCCCCGAGCAGGGGGACTGTAACTCCGAGAGTCACACTGCCTCCCAGAGCTGCTCCTGGGGTGGTGCCACTTGTGCATCACTCCTTGCCCAGGGCAGTGCCTAAAGGAACAATCTAGCCCCTTATTATTTGTACTGAGGTAGCACCGGAGGCCCCAGTCAGAGAGCAGGATTCCATGGTTCCAGGTGCTGTACAGGCCCATAACAAAGAGAGTCTCTGCCCCAGAGAGCTCACAATCAAAGAGGCATTATGCAGTCGCTGGCAAGGGCATCAGGATTCTGCGGGCCCTATCCGGCTTATTCTGTTCTGTTCTGTGTAGGTCCTTACACCGCACCCATCACGGTAGTCTCTGAGCGCCTTCCAGCAGTGCATTAAGCAGTACAATTAATATCTGTCACGCGTGTTCTCCCATCCCTCTCCAGGGTGAGATGCGTGTGCAGTGGAGTGTCATGTGTTTTGGTGGGGCTCTTTTTCACTAGGATGGTGGTGGTTATTTGTAATATACACGTGTGGCTGTGTATTTATGTTGGAGACGGCAAGGTGAAGGAAATGAGCCTGGCACGTGTAGTGGAAGATGAGGAGGTTTGTGATGATACTTGGTTCCTGGAGGAGTTTGTTCCACAGGCCCACACTGTCCCCTAAGAAAGCTCTGTTTCCCACACAGACACCCTTTGCCCTTAGGGGTCAGGTGTGCCAGGAGAGAGAGATTAACAGCTGCACAGGCTGCTTTTCATGGGAAGCAGACCCCAGTTGTTGGAGGACATCGGTACACAGGAATATAGGAATTGCCAGGGTGGTTCAGTCCCAAGCGCCATCTCACCCAGTAGCCTGTTTCTGGCAGTAGCCAGCACTGGCTGCTTCAGGGGAAGGTGTAAGAACCCTGCAGTGGGCAGATGTGGGATAATCTGCCCCCCACCCTGGGTCTCATCCTGGTCTCTAATAGAGATCATCTTAGGCACTGAAGCTAGTATCTATAACAGACGTGGACAAACTACGGCCCGCAGACCACATCCGTCCTGCCTGGCCCCTGAGCTCCCGGCCGGGGACCCTAGTCCCCGGCCCCTCCCCGCTACCCCCTCTCCCCCACAACCACACCGCCTCGCGGGCCATGCTCTGGCCCGCCGCTCCCGCTGGGCAGCGTGGGGAGCGCAGCTGGCTCTGGCCGGGTGTCGCGGCTGCGAGCTCCTGCTGCTGGTAAGGGGGCAGAGAGCGGGGGGATTGGGTAAGGGAGCGGGGGGTCCTGGGAGGCAGTCAGAGAGGAGGGGGTGGTTGGATGGGGCAAAGGTTCTGAGGGGGCGGTCAAGCGATGGGGAACAGGGAGGGTTGGGAATGGTAGTCCTGGGGGGCCTGTCAGGGGCAGGGGTGTGGATAGGGGTCGGGAGGGCAGTCAGGGGACAGGGAGCAGGGTGGGTTGGATAAGGGGGTGGGATCCTGGGGGGCAGTTAGGGGTGGGAGGGGTCCCGGGAGGGGGTGGTCGGGGGCGAGGAGCAGAGGGCGGTTACATAGGGGGTGGGAGTCCCCGGGGGGGCTGTCAGGTGGCAGGGGTGTGGATGGGATCGGGGCAGTCAGGGGACTGGGAACAGGGGGGTTGGATAGGGGGCAGGGGTCCCGGGAGGGGGCAGTCAGGGGACAAGGAGCAGGGGGGGTTGGATGGGATGGAGGTTCTGAGGAGGGCAGTCAGGAGGCGGGAAGTGGGAGGGGACGGATGGGGGCAGAGGCCAGGCTGTTTGGAGAGGCATTCCCTATCCGACCCGCCATACAGTTGCACAACCCCGATGCAGCCTCGGGCCAAAAAGTTTCCCCACCCCGATCTATAACATCTAATATCCCTTCTGAAACTTTATCACTATTATTATTTAGTACTCTAATTTCTGTTGTAGTCAGCTATAGTGCATAGTCGTTTACAGTGAAAGGAAATGTGGAGGACTATAAAGAATGACCTCATGAAATTTATTTAAAAATGGTGATAGTTTATTATTAATTAAAATTATCCAAACCTCATAATGAGAGAGTTTTATACGAGTGTGAAATTACCGCAAGTTACCCTTTTCACCAGGGAAGAATATCTTTAAAACATCAGGGCCTGTCTACAGATTAACATACATTCTAGGTAGTAATTAAAAATATTTAATTTTAGAGTGGGAAAATAAAAATAATGCAAATTTGTGACAATGCCTTCCAGTGGCACGTAATGACATTTCACTGCAGAGATGTACAGTACAGCGCTGTAGGAGTATTCATGTTACCAGAGCATATATTTAATTTGAACCATTTGGCTGTTAATTCTGTTAATCAGTTTGAATGGGATAGAAAGCATTTCTGAAATTACGTGGGATTATTTTATGATAAGTTGGTCATTTATTGATATGGTTCAATGTAAAGAAGTTTTATAGGCCTCTTATGGGTGTGGAGTCCAACCCCTTAAAAGATCTGTGAATTTGCCTGCCTAGATGGCTTTCTAATGCAACTATCAGCTAGCGTACAGACGATGATGGAGTCTGGGATGTGGATCCTTGTCCCGTCCACTAAGAACTGGACCTAAGGTCTCCTCCTGTGCCCCTGGAGGCCAATACCAAAGCTACCGTTACTTCAGTGACACAGGCTCAGAACCTGAGGCTACCTGTTAATGTCACACAGGTCACTGAACAGCTGCCAGATGGTAACTCCGCCAATCTGGACTGGATTCAGTGCCCTAGAGGTGAAAGGCTCCCTGTCTCATAATGAGTCTCCTCTCCATTCCAGTTAGAATGTGAACAAAGTGGAGGAGTCCAAGCCAACTAGTAGGGAAAGAGACGTAGCTCTGTATCACCTGAGAACTTGATACCCCGCTCATAGTCCAAGGCTACATCTACACAGCATGCTTCTTTCAGTGGCATGTAGTGTCCATATGCGTGTAAACCCCCTCCCAACTCAGGTATAAATAGCCGTGTAGACCATGAGGCATGGCTTAGGTGAGTAGACTTAAAGACATGCCTGAAGGGTGTGGATATGTGTGCAAGTACATACCACACATGCTCTCTTCTCGCCTAAGTCCCACCTCCCTGTCTACACTGCTGTTTTTTTAGCCACGTTGTGTCCCTCTGCCTTCTTATGCTGGAGCCCTTCTCTGTTGCAGTGAAAAACTCTAGGAGTGGGGAAAGGCTCTGGTAGCTCCCGATTGCTGGAGCCTGTCCCTACAGCAGGGAAAGACTCCAGCAGCGGGGAGCTCCCAAAGCCTTTTTCCACTGCTTCCCCTCTGCCAGAGCCTTTCACTGACACATGTAGCTTTTTCTTCTTCGAGTAGTGTCCCTGTGGGTGCTCCACTTGAGGTGTCAGTGCGTCCCCGCGCCGGAGATCGGAGATTGTAGGCAGCGGTGCTCGGTCGGGGCACACATGCGCAGCAGCTGTCTTGTGGTGCCGTTGGCGCCTCATGTAGCACGCACACGACCCGACCCTTTCAGTTCCTTCTCAATGGTCCTTGGCTGCAGACGGAGCCTAATGGCTCTAAGAGCCTTCCTCTTCGAAAATCTTTAGAAAAGAAAATAGTTTACATAGTAATTTTAGTGTTAAAGCTCTTAGATGGTTTTAATTAGACTTTACTTAGCCAGTTATTTAAAAAACAAACAAACATTTTTCCTTTTGATTTTGGTTCCTTAGCTTAGCGGTAGAAATAGAGTTTCCTTTAACCAATTTCTATATTTTTTTCATCTCCCTTCCCAGTTGGGAAAAATTAACGGACGTAATGCCGGGCTCACCCGGTTTTTAAGAGATGTGACTCTTGCCGCGAGGCGATGCCGGTGTCTGACGGACATGCATCTTTTGTCCGTTGCCTGGGGGAAATTCATATCCCCCAGAAATGTACTCACTGTAGCAATTTAAAGGCGAGGTCATGGCAAGACAAAGATCTCCACCTTAAAATGATTTTGATGGAAAAGTCCCTCCAGCCTCCTCAGGAGAAAACATCAACTGAGTCACAGAGCAGCAAAACTTCTAACAATGGCAATGCTCAGCCTTCCAAGGCTTCGAGGAGGTGAGTTGTGACTTCCCCGAAACAGGACACGCAGAGAAAGAGGGGTTTCCCAGCAAGGTCTTTGCCCTTGGTGCCGAGCTTATCCAGAGAGAGCACCTACGAGGCCCTGGGAACCTCCGGCACCGTCCCCTCGCGGACCTCTGCCAAGCCCCGACGCACCAACTCAGAATCAAGACATCATGTCTCCTCCACGGCACCAACGACCCCAGTGTGGAACCCGGCACCGAAAGCAGTTCCGATACCCATGCCACCACCACCAGCACTGACTCATTCGTCGGCACCGACAGACGGACCTAAAACAGCATCAACTGCCTCTGCGAAAACTGACCGCGATACGAACGCAGCACCAGCCACAGTGGCACTGGCACAATTTTTGCACCAGAGGGACATAGTGGTCTCCTCGGTACTGCAATCGCCGTTACTCAGCACTGACCAATCTCCGGGCCAAAGAATGGAGCAGCCCCCCGCATCTCCCGCCCCTCGGTGCATATACAGCGATGAAGATGGGGATGCACAGGGCAGCCATTTCTCCTCTCAACACTTCTCACCACTCTGGATAGATGCAGCAATGGTACTGGCAACCCTGTCCCTGTCCACCACCACCCTTCCCAATGCAGTGGGCTCCATGGGATCCATGGGCTGCATATAGAGCCCACTACACCAGCTCTCCCACCCCAGCCAGACGGGAAATCAGATCACCTCCACTTTCACCAAACAGGGAAACATCTGAGGTTCCCGAGTGGGGGATAGAGGAGGAAGAGGCGATTTCAGAGATTGAGCAGGAAGACACTTCACCTGCCCATAACTCATTCCCCTGACCGGATGAGGCCGTTATACACCAACTCCGACAACATCTGATGACCTGAAGCAGTTTCAAGAACTCTTCAAAAGAGTGGGCGGCCAGCCAGGAGATCACACTAGAGGAGGTGCAAGAGAAACAGCACAAGCTGCTTCAAATCCTCCAACCATCTACCTCAGCCACGATTGCTCTTCCCATCAACTAAGCTATAATGGAGCCTGCAGAGACCATATGGCAGACACCTGCATCAGCACCACCTACCTGTAAAAGGGCTGACAGAAAATACTTGGTTCCAGCTAAAGGGATGGACTTCCTTTTCTCCCACCCACAGCCCAACTCCCTAGTGGTGGAAGCTGCCAATCACCACAGCAAGCAACCCCAGTTCCACTCAACACCACAAGACAAGGAACATACTCAGCCACACTCCAAATTCAGGGTGGCCAACTATTCCGTCCTCTTGGCAAATTATAACTTCTATAACTATGGCAAACTGCAGGAACTCATAGAGTAACTTCCAGAAGAGAAACGTCCCCAGTGCAAGCCTCTCATGGACGAGAGACAGATAATAGCCCGCACTGCTTTACAGGCCTCAATGGATGTGGCAGACACAGCCGCGTGAACAATGGCCACAGCAGTGGTGATGCGGAGAGCATCCTGGCTGCAGGCGTTGGGAATCCCGAACAAACTGCAGCTAAAGGTGGAGGACCTTCCCTGTACTGTGAAAAACTCTTTTCTAAACAACCATTTAACTATTCCCCAAGTTAGGGTTGCAGATAAATACAAAGAAATCTACTCTAAACCCAACACAACACCTGGAGTTCACTGGAGCCTACCTCGACTCCGTACAGGCCAAGGCAATACTACCAAGCCACAGGTTTGTGACAATGAACACACTCATCTCGATGGTCACCACCAGTCCACAAACCTCAGTGAGGACTTGCCTTCAGCTCCTGGGACATATGGCGGCCATGACGTTTGTCGTAAGGCACACAGGACTCCATATTCGCTGTCTTCAGAGACGTATACGCCGAGCAAACACAGCCTAAGCAAAAGAGTGATGTTGCCCCCCCAAAGGCCATCACATCACTATACTGGTGGACAAAACCAGAAAAGGTCTGCACAGGGATCCCCTTTCAACAGGACCCTCCATCACTCATTATCACAACAAACGCATCCCGGATAGGTTGGGGCACTCATTTGGATCACCACACCATACAGGGCAAGTGGTCAGTGATGGAAACTCAACTTCACATCAGCCTCCTAGAGCTCCAAGCAGTACACAACACAGGCTGTCACTTCCTACCAATCATACAGAACAAATCAATTCGCACACTAACCGACAACATAGCATGCATGTTCGTATCAATCAACAAGGAAGAGCTTGCTCTCACTCTCTATGCACAGAAGCCCTGAAATTATGGAATTGGTGCATCTGCAACAACATAAACATCATGGCATCTTACCTACTGGGGTGCCAGAACACAACAGCGGACACACTAAGCAGACACGTCTCAGAGGAACACGAATGGGAAATACACAACAGTGTCCTCAAAATGATATTCCAGAAATGAGGCTACCCATCAATCGATCTATTTGCATCAGCAACAAACTGCAAGGGGCAACTCTTCTGCTCCAGACCGGGCCTAACACCCAAATCACTAGGGGATGCCTTCCTCATATCATGGAACACATCATTCCTGTATGCATTCCCGCTGATACCCCTAATCTCACAAGTCATTCACAAGATACCGACCGACAGAGCACACATCATTCTGATTGTCCCCACCTGGTCCAGACAGACTTGGTTTCCCTTACCTGTCGTGCCTAGCAGTGTGTGCTCCACAAACGCTTCCCTTGCGGATGGATCGGCTGTCACAGAACAGGGGCTGAACACTCCATTCGAATCTGGAGAAGCTCCACCTCAAAGCATGGCTCCTATGTGGTTCCAACATGGAGAACTAGACTGTTCAGAAAGAGTGAAACAGGTATTATTAAACAGCAGATGATCTACCACTAGAAATACTTACCTCAGAGGCTCCAGAAGTCGAAGAGATTCTCGCTATGGTGCCAACAAAAACAAACAGATGTGGTCACGGCGCCTCTACCGATTATATTAGACTACCTGTTAGAACTGAAAGAATCGGGCTTAACCATAAACTCGGTCAAAGTACATCCAGCAGCCATCACGGCCTTCCACAATAAGGTAGAGGGGACATCAGTCTTTGCTCACCCAATCACAAGACGTTTTCTAGTGGGTATACAGGACATGTATCCGGAAATCCAACAATCTACACCACCATGGGACTTGAATCATGTACTCAAATGCCTGACCAGACCACCCTTCGAGCCACTAGTGACCTGCTCTTTCCTACATACGTCAATTAAGGTCACATTTTTGGTGGCGAGCACGGCAGCCAGAAGGGTCCGTGAAATAGGGGCACTGATGGCCGGACCTCCCTACACCGTGTTCACTCAAGACAAAATCATGCTATGACCACAACCGAAATTTTGGCCGAAAGTAGCTACATCCTTCCATGTAAACCAAACGATACACTTACCCACGTTTTACCCTAAACACACAGGGATTCTCAAGAGGCCGCCTTCCACACACTAGATGTCAGGCGAGTCATAGCATTCCATTTAGACAGAACCAAACCCTTCCGTAAATCACCAAGACTGTGCATCTCCTCAACAGACCGATCCAAGGGTTGTGCAATATCGACCCAGAGATTATCTAGATGGATCTCCACCTGTATCCAAACCTGCTACCAACTACACAATAAGAGCCTCCGTCGGGCATCAGATCCTATTCTACACTATGCCTACATCAATAGCCTTCCTAAACAATCTCCCTTTAATAGATATATGTAGGGCTTCCACCTGGGCATCAGAACACACCTTTGCTAAACACTATGCCCTCACCCAAGGCACTATGTCAGACACTATAGTTAGCCTTACCGTGCTCTCAACCATGTCACATATAACTCCGAAGCCCCTACCATCCACAGTGGGGCACTGCTCTACAGACACCTAAAGTGGAGCACCCACGGGGACACTACTCGAAGAAGAAGTTATTCACCTTGTGCAGTAGCGATAGTTCTTCAAGATGTGTGTCCCTGTGGGTGCTCCACTACCCACCCTCCTCCCTTCTACTTCAGAGTTCATACTAGCAGGCTCCGTGGTAGAGAAGGAACCAAGGGGATCGGGTTTTGCGCACTCTACATGAGGCGCCAATGGCACCGCAAGACAGCTGCTGTGCACGCGCGCCTTGACCGAGCACCGCTACCTAAAATCTCCGATCTCTGGCGCAGGGACGCACCGACACCTAAAGTGGAGCACCCACAGGGACACACATCTCGAAGAACCATCGTTACTGCGCAAGGTGAGTAACTACCTCTTACTCGCTATTGCTCATAGTGACTTTATGGAAACTTAACATTGAAAAGTGTTTTCTTTTAGTAATTTCTTTCCCATGACTAGGAGCAAATGCTGCTTTGTGGCTGTTGAGTGGTGGGGGGGGGTTTATCGTGTACAAAGACCAGAGGCGCTGACTTCTAATGGCACTGGTCGGTGCTCAACCCCACCCCTCTTCCCCCGGCCCTGCCCCAACTCCACCCCTGCCCCACCCCATCCCACCCTTGCCCCGCCCCCTCCCTGCCCCTATTCCGACTCCTTCCCCAAAGTCTCCGCCCCCTCCCTGCCCCTATTCGTCTCCTTCCCCAAATCCCCACCCCGGCCCCGCCTATTCCCCACCTCTTCCCCTGAGTGTGTCATGTTCCTGCTCCTCCCCCCTCCCTCCCGGAACCTGCTACAGCTCTTTGGCGGCGGCAAGCGCTGGGAGGTAGGCGGAGTAGCGGGGACGCGGCATGCTCAGGGGAGGAGGCGAAGGTGAGGTGGAGTGGGGCGGGGAGCTTGGCTGCTGGTGGGTTCAGAGCACCCACTAATTTTTCCCCATGGGTGCTCCAGCCCCAGAGCACCCACAGAGTCGGCGCCTGTGACAAAGACTACATATGTTGGAGCTAAATCCTCAAGTGATGTAAATTGGCATAGCTGCATTGGCATAACAAATAGCTGCATGAACTTGGCAAACAGATATGGAGTAGGAGAAGGGGCCAAGCTGAAGTTGGACCAACTAAGCTTCTTTACCCTTGTTTTGATGTAGGTGCCTGATCTGTGCTCTGTTCCATTAACACTGTTACAACCACCATTGGAATCCTACAGCGGTTCTACTGGAAACAGAAAAGAAAAATATGAAATGTAATATTTCAAGTACCCTATTAAAAGGCTCTGAGCAATCTGAATGGCTGATGAAGATGATGAGATGTGTAGGGATGAGGCCCTATCTACACAGTTCAGAGCTCATTAACCAAGGTGTTAAAATAGCAATTTAAAAAGAGACTCCGGGATAGTCAGTTATACTCCCATACATCTATGTACTTCTCAGTGCCCAATGATCCAATTCAGGTGCGTGGATGTGACAACATCCACCCTGGAGTTTTGTTGCTCATGTGGGGCTAGATTGTGCTACTGCACAAGGGCATAAATGGAAGTAAGAATCCCCCTGCTGCCCCAGCGCTGGCTATCCAGACCTTGGTGCTGGGTGGGGAGGGCTACATGGGCCTCTCCTTTGTGGTGTGTCAGGGAAGTGGATGGAGCTTTGGCCCTGGCCCACAAAGCACCAGGCAGCACAGCCGAGCAGGGTTATGCAGGCCATTAGCAAATTACTGTCTTCCCTTGACCTTGTGCAAGAGCATGAGGAGAATGATTCCTTCCCTAACCCACTCCCGAGGCACGGCAGCGAAATGCTGCCCCATACAGAGGCTATGTAGCAAAGCCATAGTCCAGCCCTAATATTAGGAACTCTGGAATTGCCAGACTGCATCCGACCCAAGGTCCGTCTAGACCTGTGTCCTGTCTCCGACCAAGGGCCGAGCCCTGAGTAGGGGGCGGAGCTTGGCTGATCAAGGGGCCCATAAAAGCGGCCGCCCAGCCAGGCAGCGGTACAGCTGCGAGCAGCGGCAGCAAACAGGGTGGCTAACGGGAGTTTGAGAGGGAGTTTGCAGGGGAGGCAGGAGGGCGCGGTGTGGTCTGTACCCCATTCCCCCAGGTGTCGTGGGCAGGAACCGCAGCAGCCATGAGCCAAGCAGCAGCAGCGGACAGAATGCAGATGGCAACATGTGGGAGCTGTGGTATGTATATAGTCCTAGCAGGAGACCTGGAACTAAGGTATGTGTGTATGAAATGTCGCCTGATAGTGTTACTGGAGGAAAAGATTAAGGGGTTGCAGATGCAGGTAGATACCCTGGTGGAGTTTAGGCGGGGGTTTGAGCAGCTGATGGAGGAAAGGCAAGGGGGGGCTGAAGGAGAATGCCCTGTGGCGGAGGTAGAGGCAGAGGTAGAGGACGGTGAGAGGGGAATGGAGGGGGGAGAACATGGGAGGTGGAAGCATGTGACTGTGAGAAGTAGGCCAAGGAAAAGAAGGGCCAGTGAGGGGGGAATAGAACTCAGGAATAGGTTCGAGTGTTTGGATAGCGAGGTGGAGGGGCAGCAGGTGGCGACTGAAGGTGGGAGGGTGAGGAAGAAGAGAAGAGCAGCTAGTCCAAGAGAGAGAGGGGAGGAGTTGATGGAGACAGCACCAATTCTGGGCCCTGGGAGGATTCAGGAAGGCATAAGGGGGAGCATAAGGGAAGATAGGAACAGGCACAGGTCAGGACTAGACGGATCGGAGACTAGATTACTAGATCGCACTGTTGCCAGGCGACGGCAGGTGTATGTGATTGGAGACTCTTTACTGAGGAGATTGGACAGGCCTGTGACCAGGGCCGACCCGGAGAACAGAAGGGTGTGCTGTCTCCCGGGCGCAAAGATCCGCGATGTGGACCTGCGGTTGAAAAGGATCCTAAAAGGAGCAGGTAAGAACCCCTTGATAATCCTTCATGTGGGAACGAATGACACGGCTAGGTTCTCGTTAGAGAGGATCAAGGGAGATTATGCCAGGCTGGGGAAGACACTCAAGGAGATAGAGGCTCAGATTATCTTTAGTGGGATTCTGCCCGTTCCGAGGGAAGGGCAGCAAAGGGCTGATAGGATTGTGAGAATAAATAGTTGGCTAAGGGAGTGGTGCTATAAGGAGGGCTTTGGGATGTATGGCCACTGGGAGGCTTTCGGGGACAGACACCTGTTCTCGCGGGATGGGCTTCACCTGAGTAGGGAAGGAAATAGACTTCTGGGAGGGAGGCTGGCTCATCTAATCAAAAGAGTTTTAAACTAGGAAGTTTGGGGAGACGGTTGGGAGATGCACAGTTAATCTCCACGCCAGATTCCAGTATGGAAAAGGTGAGTAAAAGGAGAGGAGACATAGCCGGGGAGATGAGATTGGACATAGGAAGGACAGGGGGGACGGACACAAGGAGGCCCACAACATATAGTGCTGCTAATGGGAGACTGGCTAAACGACATACATTAGGGTGTTTATACACCAATGCCAGAAGCCTAGGTAATAAAATGGAGGAATTGGAGCTCTTGGTCCAGGAACTGAAACCGGATATCGTAGGAATAACGGAAACGTGGTGGAATGGCAGTCAAGACTGGAACACAGGTATGGAGGGGTATGCGCTGTTTAGGAAAGACCGGAACAAAGGTAAAGGTGGGGGGGTGGCCTTGTATGTCAATAGTGAAATAAACTGTAAAGAAATAATAGTGGATGGATTAGATAACACAGAGTCTGTCTGGGCAATACTCACACTGGGTAATAGGACTACTAGAGCCTCTCCGGGGATAGTGCTTGGAGTGTGCTATAGACCGCCGGGATCGACCCAGGATATGGATAAGGAACTATTTAATGTGTTTAGAGAAGTAATTACTAACAGAAACTGTGTAATTATGGGGGACTTTAACTTCCCGGATATAGATTGGGGAACAAACGCTAGTAGCAATAACAGGGCTCAGATGTTCCTAGAAGTGCTTGCTGATCAATTCCTCCATCAAGTGGTAACTGAACCGACGAGGGGGGAGGCCATTTTAGATTTGATTCTGGCAAGTAGTGAGGACCTTGTTGAGGAAGTGGTAGTAGGGGACAATTTGGGCTCCAGTGATCATGAGCTAATTCGGTTTAAAATACATGGAAGGAGTAACAGAATTAAATCAAAGACTAGGGTTTATAATTTTAAAAAGGCCAATTTTAACAAACTAAGGGGACTGGTAAGGGAAGTGGACTGGGCAAACGTATTAATGGATTTAAAAGCAGAAGAAGCCTGGGATTACTTTTAGTTAAAGATGCATGAGCTGTCGGAGGCCTGTATTCCAAAAAAGGGAAAAAGATTACTAAGCAAGAGATTTAGACCGAGCTGGATGAGCGACCGACTCAAAGGGGCGATTAGGAAAAAACAGAAAGCGTATAAAGAGTGGAAGAGGGGAGGGATCAGTAAGGAAATGTACCTAAGTGAAGTCAGAGAATGTAGAGATAGAGTGAGAAAGGCCAAAGGCCGTGTAGAGTTGGAACTAGCGAGGGGAATTAAAAGCAATAGTAAGAGGTTTTACAGCCACATAAATAGGAAGAGAGCAAAGAAAGAAGAAGTGGGACCGCTGAAGTCTATTGCCGGAGAGGAGATTAAAGACAATCTAGGCATGGCGCAATATCTTAATGAATATTTTGCATCGGTGTTTAATGAGGCCAATGAAGGTATTAGGGATACTAGCACCACTATAGAGCGGCATTCGGGATGGGGGATTACCGTATCCGAGGTGGAAACAAAACTTGAACGCCTTAATGGGGCTAAGTCGGGAGGACCGGACGATCTACATCCGAGAATATTGAAGGAATTGGCGCGGGAAATAGCAGGCCCGTTAGCGATAATATTTAATGAATCTGTAAACTCGGGGGTGGTCCCGTTAGACTGGAGAATAGCTAATGTGGTTCCTATTTTCAAGAAAGGGAAAAAAAGTGATCCGGGTAACTACAGGCCTGTTAGTCTAACATCTGTAGTGTGCAAGGTGTTAGAGAAAATTCTGAAAGAGAAACTAGTTGAGGACCTGGAGGGTAGTGGCAATTGCGATAAATTACAACATGGTTTTACGAAGGGCAGATCGTGCCAAACGAATCTGATCTCCTTCTTTGAGAAAGTAACGGATTTATTAGATAAGGGAAATGCGGTGGACCTAATATACCTGGATTTCAGTAAAGCGTTTGATACTGTACCCCATGAGGAATTATTGGTTAAACTGAAAAACATGGGGATCGATATGAAAATCCAGAAGTGGATAAGGAATTGGTTACTGGGGAGAAAGCAGCGGGTTGTATTAAAGGGTGAACTGTCGGGTTGGAGGGAGGTTACTAGTGGAGTGCCTCAAGGTTCGGTTTTGGGACCCATTTTATTTAATGTATTTATAACTGACCTCGGAACCGATTGCAGGAGTGGGCTGATAAAATTTGCAGATGATACGAAGGTGGGAGGCGTTGTAAATTCGGAGGAGGACAGGGATATCCTGCAGGGAGACTTGAATGAGCTTGTGAATTGGAGTATCAGAAATAAGATGAAATTTAATAGTGAAAAGTGTAAGGTGATGCATTTGGGGATGACTAATAACAATTTTAGTTACAAGATGGGGACGCATTGGTTAGAAGTAACGGAAGAGGAGAAGGACCTAGGGGTTCTTGTAGACCGCAGGATGACTATGAGTCGACAATGTGACGTGGCGGTGAAAAAAGCCAATGCGGTCTTGGGATGCATTAGGCGAGGTATATCTAGTAGGGATAAGGAGGTCCTGCTTCCGTTGTACAAGGCGCTGGTGAGACCTCATTTGGAGTACTGTGTGCAGTTCTGGTCTCCCATGTTTAAAAAAGATGAACTCAAACTGGAACGGGTGCAGAGAAGGGCCACTAGGATGATCAGAGGAATGGAAAAGCTGTCGTACGAAAGGAGACTAGAGGAGCTTGGGTTGTTTAGTCTGACAAAGCGAAGGCTGAGAGGGGATATGATTGCTATCTTTAAATATATTAGAGGGATTAATACAAGGGAGGGAGAAGAATTATTCCAGCTTAGTACTAACGTGGATACCAGAACGAATGGATACAAACTGGCCGTGGGGAAGTTCAGACTTGAAATTAGACGAAGGTTTCTGACCGTCAGAGGGGTGAAATATTGGAACGGCCTACCGAGGGAAACGGTGGGGGCGACGGACCTGTCTGGTTTTAAGATAAAGTTAGATAAGTTTATGGAGGGAATGGTTTAATGGTAAAACATAGTAGTCAAGGAAAGCCAAGCAATGGTGGGTAAATAGTATAATGGCTAACGGGGTCGGGCTGGAGACTCTTGCCTATATGCTCGGGGTCTTACTGATCGCCACATTTGGGGTCGGGAAGGAATTTTCCTCCAGGGCAGATTGGCTGAGCCTCTGGAGGTTTTTCGCCTTCCTCCGCAGCATGGGGCAGGGATCTCTAGCAGGAGGGTCTCTGCCGATTGCAGTCACTAAAAACAGGATTGGGGACTTCAACAGCAGAGTCCAGGGAAGGGGTAGGGACGGTTTTATGGCCTGCAGCATGCAGGGGGTCAGACCAGATGATCATAATGGTCCCTTCTGACCTTAAAGTCTATGAGTCTATGAGTCTATGAGGCGCTTTATAAGAAGATATAAGAACCCGACAGTTGCAGAGGTGGGATAATCTGCCCCCATGTTAGGTCACATCTGGATCTCGAGACTGATTTAAACCCAGAAGCACAAGGTCTAATATCCTTCCAGAGTTTTTGCTGAAAGGTTTTTAGCATTCCCTTGTGCTGTCACTCTGGGCCTGTTAATAGCACTGGGGATCGAGCACACACAAGAGAGGCAGCGCAGTCCTTGATGTGTCAGTTCACACATCTCTGGGTGTAGTCCCTTTCCCACTTTATCGCAAATTGTGTTTTCACGCTCCCTTTTAAAAAATAGGTAGAAAATAAATGGAATTTTTTACAATTGCATGAGAAGGAGGGAGAACAGCAGTGGGCTGGCATCATGCCTCTGGTTTCCAGTGCCTCTCGCGCTGTTACAGGCAGTATTGCCTTGGGGTGGGATGCAGCTGCATTATAAAATTACTCTCTCGTTAATACAGCCAGCCTGTCCAGGCCCTCGGACAAATGATGGACAATCACATACAACGGCTGCCATCAAAATCATTAAAACATGGTAAAGCACGGCCTAGAAAAACAAATGTAAGGGGACTGTTGGCCTCTTACTAAAACTCGGGGGGGGGGAGAGAGGGGGAGGTTGGTTGGCTGGTTGGCTAGCTCCCAGTACTAAAAGAAAGGGGAGGGTCGCTGAGACTGACAGTCCCCAGGAGCAATAGGGAGAGGCCAATGCTCCAGGTCAGTCTGATTGACAGGGCAGGCAGGCTAGTGAGGGAGTCAGGAGGCCAGGGGGGTTCTGTCCTCTGTAGAGTGACCAGGTGTCTGGTTTCGACTGGAACACCCGGTCGAAAAGGGACCCTGGTGGCTCCAGTCAGCACTGCCGACTGGGCTGTTAAAATTTCGGTCAGCGGTGCTGCAGAGCCAAGGCAGGCTAGCCCCCTCCCTGTCCTGGGGCACCGTTCTGCACCCCGGAAGTGGCCAGCAGGTCTGGTTCCTAGATGGGGGAGCCACGGGGCTCTGCACGCTGCCCCCGCCCTGAGAACCGGCTCCGCACTCCCATTGGCCGGTTCCCAGCCAATGGGAGCTGGGGGGGCGGTGCCAGCAGGCGAGAGCAGTGCGCACCACGGAGCTTCCTGGTCCCCCCCACCGCCTAGGAGCCGGACCTGCTGGCTGCTTCCGGGGTGCAGCGCGGTGTCCCAGGACATGCAGGCAGCCTGCCTTAGCCCCCGCGCTGCACCGCTGACCGGGAGCTGCCTGAGGTAAGTCTACACCTCAACCCCGAGCCCCGACGCCCTGTCCCAGCCCTGAGCCCCTCCCAAACCCGGAGCCCCCTCTTGTAACCCAAAGCCCTCATCCCCGGCCCCAGCCCAGAGCCTGTACCTCCCCTGCATCCAGGGCCGGCTCTAGGCACCAGCAAAACAAGCTGGTGCTTGGGGCGGCACATTTTTAGGGGCGGCATGGCCAGCACCAGAATGCCGCCCCTGCCGCCCCTAAAAATGTGCCCCGGCTGCCCAAGCTCACCTCCGCTGCTGCTGCCGCTCGTGTGCCACGGCACGCGAAACAGCTGATTCACGCGCCGCTGCTCGCCCTCCCTCCCAGGTTTGAAAGCCTGGGAGGGAGGGGGAGACTCTGAGTGGCCGCGGCGCGCGCGCCGCTTCTCCCCCTCCCTCCCTCCTAGGCTTGAGAGCCTGGGGGGAGGAGGCAGGGCTGGGGATTTGGGGAAGGGGCGGAGTTGAGGCGGGGCCGGGGGTGGGGTAAGAAAAAAAAGGGGGGGGCAAAATTGGTTTTGCTTGGGGCGGCAAAAATCCTAGAGCCGGCCCTGCCTGCATCCCAACCCCCTGCCTCAACCCTCAGCCCCCTCTGCACACCAAATCCCTCAGCCCCACCCCCCCAGCCTGGAGCCCCCTCATGCACCTCAAACCCCTCATCCCCGACCCCACCTCAAAGCCTGCACCTCTACCCCAGAGCCCTCACCCCCTCCCGCACCCCAACCCTCTGCCCCAGCCTGGAACCCCCTCCCGCACCCTGAACCCCTCATTTCTAACCCCACCCTGGAACCCACACCTCCATTTAGAGCCCTCACCCTCTCCCACACCCCAACCCCCTGCCCCAGCCCAGTGAAAGTGAGTGAGGGTGGGGGAGAGCAAGCCACCGTGGGAGGGGGAATGTAGTGAGTGGGGGTGGGGCCTTTGGGAAGGGGCGGGGCTAGGGTGTTCGGTTTTGTGCCAATAGAAAGTTGGCAACCCTAGTCCTCCGTGTGAGCTGTGGAGAGAGCGGGGCCTGAGCTGAGCTGCGGAGCAGGGCCGTGCCAACCAGAGAGGCAGCCCAGGGAGCAGATCAGTGCTGGGAGCGGAGCTGCAGTAACCAGAGCCAGCGAGGGGCCAGAGAAGCAGCCCTGGGGGCTGGAAGCAGAGCAGTAGCGGTGCTGAGGCAGAGTGCTTGGGCTGGGGCTGGAGCCATCCGCAGCCGAGTGCAGTGAGCAGCTGGGGAGAGCGAGGGGGGCCCTGGGCAGCGGGCCCAGAGCAGGGAGACACCCCCAGCCAAGAGACCTTGCAGGGCAGAGTTGGGGGGAGGATCATAACCCTGGCAGGGGGGAGAGGAGACTCTGGGAAGAAGGGTCCTGCCACCTAGAGCCTGAGAGCGTGTGGCCACCGCCAGAGCAGGGCCTGGGCAGGGGCCTGGGACGTGTGAGAAACAGACTGAACTTCCCTTACACTCCAGAGGCGCTGGTTGTGACGTCCCCATGCCACAGAGCGGGGTGACGGGTTTTTTCTTTCAACCTTTCCCATTTTTTCCTATTTTTTTCAAATTGATTGCTGTTTAATAAATTGTATTCGCTTTGAACTATCAGCGGGTCAGGGAAGCATCCAGTGCAGAGAGAGCACCCCGGAGTGGGGACACCCTAGCTCCTGCCCTAAGTGACCACAACAAGGTTGGGGGTCGAGCCCCCCAGGAATCCCGGGAACAGCCTTGTTGTGGTTACGAGGACTCTGCCCCCCAGGAGAGTGGAAGGGGAGCCCTTGAGGTCAGGCAGCCTCTGGGTAAAAGAAGTGGGAGCGAGGACTCAGATCCTTTCACTAGCCCACTTCACCGGGGTAGAGTATAAGCCAAGAAAGTTCCCCACAACAGTGGGACCATTCCCCCCGCTTAAGCAAACCAAAGCCCTATGTCCGCAGAGAACTTGCCATGCTCCCAAGCATTGCAGGGTGTGGCTGGCAGACAAGGATCAATGAAAAGGGGCAAAGGGCTCCACACCTCTGCCCTAGAGCCTTGTAGATGCCCTCCTATGCACAGACCATGTATTGAGGCTCAGACCCTCAAAGAGGTGATTTCAATGGAAGTTAGATTCTCCAAGGGATGGAGGTGCCTGAGCCTGAGACTCAGCAAGCGTGTTTGTTTTGTTTTCTTTTGGGTTTTTTTGAGGGGGAGGGGAGGGAAGGGAAGGGGAAGCATGTCAAGAGAAGAAGGAGCAGATTAGGGAATTGAATTCTCTGTCTGATGTGCTCCCCTCCAGAGCTGGCAGATTTCAACACGGAAACCCACTCATAGTCGCTTCCATGAATTCCCCTCTGTCTGCACATCTTCCCAACCTGTGGCTGTGAGACAGCTACGGCCTAGGGGAAAGAGCCTCTGAAATGCCACCAGCTTTAACTTGCAGAGTTTCCAGAGCACTCCTCCCCGCCCCCACGGTGTGGCTTCTTCACAGGAAGGGAGCATTTCACCCTAATAAATCAAACCTTACTACTAATTAGACAAGTCCATGCCAATGTCTGGCCACCAGCTGGCAGGCACAACAATACACACACACATACGCAGGCATGGCAAAAAAAAAAAAGGAACTGTTCATTTTGGTTCTTTGATACACATTTGGAGATTGCTGCTACATATTAGTGTTCAGATATTCCTCTCCTGGTAAAAATACAGATGGGAGAGCCTCTGGGAAGCAGGCCAGAGTTATAGGTGGGATAAATGGAGACACAGAACGATGTTATATCTGGGAGATGGGCGCTTAAAGCCCTTAGATTCCATTCAAAATCCTACCCTAAGTCACAGCTCGTCAGTGACAGAACTGAGAGTAGCATCTTACTCTCCCGCCAGTGCTTCGTCCCATTAGACTATGCTGCTTTAAGGCATAAATGAAAGTCTGGATAGTTATTGTTAGAAATAAAATGGATGAGCCCCCAAACTTGGGCATGTTCTGTGATTTTTAATTAATTGATTTCCACATTCATGACATGTTTTGTAATAACTGTCTTTAACTCATCAGCAAAGAGGGGAGAAAATTGTATCCTCATGTTTCTTTCCTTCCTGTTCTCACACCATGGCAGGGTGTCTACTCCTGTGCAGAGATCATTTTGGTTTAGCTTTGTAGGGCAGCCAATAGGGGAGGAAACAGCCGGACATTGGGAATTTGGGGAGAGGGATAGCTCAGTGGTTTGAGCATTGGCCCCCTAATCTAGGGTTGTTGTGAGTTCAATCCTTGAGGGGGCCATTTAGGGAACTGGGGTAAAAATCTGTCTGGGGATTGGCTCTGCTTTGAGCAGGGGGTTGGACTAGATGACCTCCTGAGGTCCCTTCCAACCCTGAGATTCTATGAATTCCCAGTTGTTTCCTTCTGCTGCTCCCGGAATCAGCCTTTGTGTGCCTGAAAAGGAAAGAGGAGATTGGAATGTTTTGGAAATAGCGAATTTTATATCACCTGCTCGCTAACAGATGTCTGGATACCCCAGCCCCCATAGTGAGATGCAGCTTGCGAGCACAGCATGCTCGGGTTGGGGAAAAAGGTAGTTTTCAGTCACCTTTGCGCCCTTTGTATTGTGGCTCCTGTTATGCTCACAGCATACACACAGAGAAGTTAGATTAAAACCATCAAATATTCTTGCTGGAAGGATGCAATGTAGCACAAGTAGTTTGCTTACTCAGGGCTACAGTCTGTGGAATGAATTCCCCCAGGAACCCAGGACCATCACAATCCTCCCTAACCTCCCAGTCCTGGTGCAAGGTGCATTTCTTTGACCGGCCTTCTCTAACAAACATGGAGGAGCATGTACATTTAAATAAAACCCTACCAAAACAACCCAGTGTTAGTCGCCTTGATTAATGCACTGCAGGAAGGTGCTCAGATACTCTGGTGATGGGGTGAGGCCGATATGAACCTACAGAGCACAGATTTGGCCCCCCCGAGATCAACTTTAATCTACACGTTACATTTTTACATAAGCCAAAATACCGACTCATTTCAAGATGTCATTTTACTCAACTTAAGGAAATGTTCATTGTAAACTGTCATCAAAAGGCTGAATTATTTTCCTGTGAAAAAATATAATTCCTTAATTGCTGAATTTTTCAGTGTTCTGAATATGCCACGGATTTGCTTTTAATCAGCCTCTTTTAAATAGGATGGTTATTCAGTGTGGCAAAAGAATTCGCAGTGTAGCATCGCTCGCTGAACTGTACGAGGGGGAGGGCGTAGCCATTGCAGGTTAAACAAAGGCAATCTTTCTCATTCCGTTGTTCCACCCAAGCCCCTTTAAAAGAGAGTCTGCGTCTTCTCGGTCTCACTGAATATTGGCTTGGGACTGTAGTTGAGACCACTGGGTGCTCCATTTCAGATCTTGTTTACTGTACAAGGTCAGAATGGGCGGTCAGGTGCCATTCTTCTCAGAGACAAAGTAAAAGGCTCTCTTTGAAGGGAGTTAAGAAACAGTGATTTTTTTTCCCCACAGCTTGCAGACGATCAGCTGATAAAGGACAGGCACAAACCTCTGAGAAATCCCTAGATGCTCCAGAACCTTTCCTCAGAACGCCGCTTGGGGTGAGCATAACATAGGGGATGTGGATCGGGGGGGAACAGACAAACCTGGATGTAAAATAGCTCCACGAGGAAAAACACTAGGGGTCTGACCCAATTCCTATTAAGGTTAGTGGACAGACTCCTATTAACTGCCATAGGCATTGGATCAGGACATAGAGAGCAGGGCCGGCTCTGGCTTTTTTGCCGCCTCAAGCAAAAAAAAAAAAAAACCAACCTGTGGCGCGGCCGGAGCAGCAAAGCAGGAAAAAAAACCCCAAACCCTGCGGGGCGGCCCGAGCCAGAGTGCAGGGGGACTCCCTGCACTGCTGACGTGCCCCGGCTAGCGGGGCGGGGGGAGAGAGAGAAGGGGGGTGGCCAGGGCTTCAGCGGGGCGCTCGCCACGCGGCCCCGACCGCCGCACCGCCTGCCGGGAGGGCTCCGCGCCGCTCCGGTCGGCAGGGAGGGAAGGACGCGGCTGCCCTGCTGGGCTTGCTACAGACCTGGCACCAGCTGGAGCAGACGGATCGCGCAGCCCCCTCCCAACAGGGCGCTCCCCTCCTCCGCGCCGCCACCCCCTACAGGGCGGCCGGAGCGGCGAACAAACAAACAAACAAAAAAGCGGCCGTGCCGCCCTAGGATTGGGCGGAGTGCCGCCCCGTAGAATCTGCTGCCCCAAGCACGAGCTTGCTCGGCTGGTGCCTGGAGCCGGCTCTGGTAGAGAGAAGTGCTATAGACATATGCTCCCTCTTTGTCCCCCAGCTCCTTTTCCCACCCGCAACAACTATTGTGGGAAAACACAGCTTGGAAGGGATGCAAAATTAGTAGAAAAGACTGAATTTGCCTTCTTCAAAAGCAGTGAAGACTGGACATTTCCCTCTCACATATGTGGCTGCTTCTGTGAATGTATTTAGAAAATGTGTTTGCATGCATAGGCGCCAACTCTATGGGTGCTCTGCGGCTGGAGCACCCATGGGGGAAAAATGGTAGGTGCTGAGCACCCACTGGCAGCCCCCCCCCCCCCATCAGCTCCTCACCCTCCTTCCCAGTGCCTTCCACCCATGGGGCAGGCGGGGGCAGGTAGAGGCAGGGCGGGGGTGGGGCGTTGGGGGAAGGAGTGGAGTGGGGGTGGGACTGGGGGCAGAGCAAGGGTCAAGCACCCCCCGACACATTAGGAAGTCGGTGCCTCTGTTTGCATATGATTGAAATGTAATGGTTTAAGAGCTTAATCGTGTTCCCTTGGAAGTTGATAGCATAACTCCAGTGCTGGATCAAACCCTAAGAGCTTGTCTACACTTAAAATGTTGCAGGGGCGCAGCTGCACCACTCCCTATGTTGATGGGAGGGGTTCTCCCGACCTAAGTTCTTAGTGTAAACCAGGCCTAGGATAACATCACCTCTGGTCTCCCAGGATTTGTCTTGACTAGGAAAAATGGTGAAGTTTACATTGGGATTAGCTAGTGCATTCTAGCTAAACTTGACCTCCACCTGTTCTGCATCTGCACTAGGAAAAAGGTTAACACCTTGAACTCAACTCTAGCTGGTCATAGTCTAGTCTAGGCGGGAACTTGTATTACACGGGAGACCCACACGGTGCTCTCTCTCATGGAAACGTTACCTTTGTTCATTCTTGTTTTGCTGTTTTCCTTAATCTAAAATAAAAACCACTTAGACTGAAAGTATATGATTATTATTATTTATTTTTTTTAGGTTTGTACTACTCCATAATAAAAATGTCCATCCCAGACTCCATATGGGTCTTGTCAATCTGTTAAATATACGATATTACAGACTGTCAGTTACCCTTGGATCCTGGGAGTAACATACATAAGAACAAATTTAGTTGAACTTTCCTCAACAGAATCCCCTCAGAAGTCCCCGTCCCCTGCCCCGACATGCTTCTTCCCGGCCAAATCCACTACCCACCTCTTTACAAACCAGAGAGGAGAGCTGGACCTTTCAATGCACCTGAAGGTTTAACAAACTCAGGGTACTATGGATCAAAGGGGCTGTTCTTTGTGTATGGAAAAACATAACACGACTAAACAACACAGTATTTTCCCATGCAAATCAATAACTGCTCTTGAAACACTCCAGCCTATCTGCTTCTCACTTGTTTCACTACAGGTGGTTGATATTTTTTGACCAAAATATTCTTCCTATCAAACAATGGAGTTTGTTGAAAATGAAATTTTTCAGTAGAAAATGGTTTTTGATCATTTTTTTTCAAAGGAAGTTTCTAAATGAAGTGAAATAAACACGTTTGTTTTCTGGGAAACTGAAATTTTTTGTTCACTCTGTTTTTTGAAAACTGAACATTTTTCAAAATTCTGAGATTTTGAATTTTTGTTTGCTCTTTTCCTGTTTTTTTTTTTTTTCTTGGCCCCTCAGTGCAATAGAAAGAAGGATGTCTAGGGTGGAAGACTTTCTTTTTTCACTCTGTACATTTTCAAAATTTCTTCTCATTTGGAAAAATGACAGAGGAGCAATAGTAGCTCTGCCCACGCAGATTTTTGCCAATATATTGCACTCAGTGGCAAAAAAAAAAGTTTTTTTTTAAAAAAAACCTTGACATTTCAAACACTATTTTGTTTTTGAAGACCGAAACAAAATGAAAATGTCAATATGAAATGAAAACTTGTTCTTCATTTTGAATTTTTCCAGCGAAAATTTTAGAATTAAAATGTGATCTTCAAGACTTTCCTCTGGAAAAAACTGGGGTTTGGGACCTGCTGGGTTGTTCACCTTCTGAACAAAAAGCTCATCTGTAATACTCCAATGGCAAAATTCAGCCCCCAGTTACATGACTATGAACCGTAATAAAAGTTTTAATTTTAATATTTCATCATTAAGGCCCTAGTTAATTCACTATATTGCGGAAATTGCAGATCCCGCAATATTAGGCTTCCACCACAGTTTTGTCAGTCGCATGGGGCTGATAGCGGGAGCCCTGGCCATCAGCCCCGCACGGGGTTGACAGCCCCACACATTAATGACTTTAATATAGTTGCAGCAAAATGTCTGGTTATCAAAAAAATTAGCAGGCATAACCTAGTAGTTGAGTGTTTATATTGTTCCAGCAAATTTTTCTTAAACAAACAGGTCTTCTCTGGCTTTTCCAAATTACCGCAATTAATAAAGGTCCATTATTACTTTTCCGCCATTTTGCATGTCTTGTCCGCAACTCAGCCACAATTATTTGATAATCATCCCACGATTCAAGTAGAGCCTTATTCATGACATTCTTTACTTAACAAATGAGAGGAAAGCCAACTGGTAAAATACCTACCCATTGTGTAATGCTATGATGTCACGAGGGAGATATGATATATTCTCTGAAATAATCTCTGATAAAATAACGTAGATTCTTATGTTCATGTGATCTTTGAGATTTCCAGTATTTAAATGTCCTGGGACCCTGGTCTGTGTTTGGTAGCAAAAAAATAAGCACCTTGAAAGAACCAAATCCTTGGATGTGAGCTCAGGCAGATAACTGGCTACTGGTTAAAAACTGACGATGGGTCTGTGGTGGGGTGTCTACTCGCACACAGGTAGTGAAAGGGGTAATGTGGCCTTCGGAGCCCAATTAACTCCCCTGGATTATTGGAGGGTGGGCCAAGCCTAATTAAAGATGAAGCCCAGCTGGGGAGGAGCTGGGTGGTGCTATAAAGAAAGTAAGTCTGGAACAGAAGGGGCTCTAGGGAGAGATGGAAGAACTCTGTAGTCATTGCTTTGGTTATAGGGTGACCTGTGGGGAACCGGAAGCCTCCTATAGCTTGAGAAAGCTGGGGGGGGGGGTAGAGAAAGGCACTGTATTAGAACATGCTCCTGTGGCTGACCCGGACACAAGGGCACTACCCAGATCTCTGGGGAGAAGCCCTCGGAAGTGTTGATTGTTATGAAGAGCCCAGGGAGCAGGGCCGGCTCCAGGCACCAGCCGAGCAAGCTGGTGCTTGGGGCGGCAGATTGAACGAGGCGGCATTCCACCCAATCCTAGGGCGGCATGGCCACTTTTTTGTTGTTGTTGTTCTGCTCCGGCTGCCCTGTAGGGGGCAGCGGTGCAGAGGACGGGAGCGCCCTGCAGCAAGCCCGGCAGGGCAGTCCTCGTCCTTCCCTCCCCACCGACCGGAGCGGAGCCCTCCCGGCAGGCGGCGCGGCGGGAGGGGCCATGTGGCAGCGCCCCACTGTAGCCCTGGCCGCCCCCCTTCTCTCTCTTTCCCGCCCGCTCCCTCCCCTTCCCCTCCGCTAGCTGGTCCCCCTGCACCCGCGCTCTGGCCGCGCTGCAGGTTTTTTGTTTTTTTTTTTGCTTTCCCGTTCTGGGCGCCCCGTTTTTTTTTTGCTTGGGGCGGCCAAAAAGCCAGAGACGGCCCTGCCAGGGAGGGGCTGAGGAAAAGGCCGGAAGAAAGGCTAATGGTAGGTAGGAGTCCAGGGAGGCAGTGGCAAGGTGTCTGATAGAGCAGATCTTGGCTCTTCACCCTAGAATTCCCGGACTGGAACCCAGTGTAGAAGGTGGGCCTGAGTTCCCCCACCAGTCCTTGGGAGGGTGGCATGAAGTCCCTGGACAGGAGGATGGTTTAAAGTCCTGAAAGACGTGTGTATGGACCATGGTGCTGAGAACCAGAGGTAAGTACACTGGAATTTCTTTCATTGGATGTTCTGTTCCCCTCTAAGGGATGGCACTAAAATGTGATCTGGCTGGAGGGCTGAGTCATGAGAAAAGGTCGACCACTGCAGGGCCAAAGCAGCTGTTGATAAGGGAAGCCTGATACACCACACCCAGCTACAAGGGGCCATGCCTGCTGAGAGTCCACTCCACTACAGAGCACTGCCTTAGGATGTGGGAGACCTAGATTCAACTCCCTGCTCTGCCATGGCTTCTGTATGACCTTGGGCAAGTCACTTTGTGTATCTGTGCTTCTGGTCCCTGCCTTTAAAATGATAATACTTCCCAACCCCACCAGGAAGGCTGTGAGTCTAAACACACTGAGGGTGAAGTGTTTTGAGATTTACAAATGAAAAATGATGAGACATAATAAAATTTTTAATTATTATTTTATTAGTGTCTTTCAACTTCCCAAAACCAGAGCAGCTCTGAGGCCTGCTATACATGCAGAAGGTCTGATTGTAAACTAATTTAGGCCTGGTCTACCTTTAAAGTTTTGTTGGAATAGCTATATCAGTTGTGGGGGAGGAATCACATCTCAGACTGCTGCTCTCCCTGTCTCCACCACCTGAGACACCAAAATAAGATGCCACTCAAAGCAGAGCATGCAGACCACAACATAAACCCTTTCTAGTGTACGCAAGGCTTGAGTTAAACTAGTGCATGATCCTCTGTAGAGACACTTAATTCACTATGAACCTGTCATAGTGGGTACAAAGGTGCTTTATACCAGTATAGTTTATTCCCAGCTAAAGGTGCAGGTGGCAGCTGAACCAATAGTGCTAGTTCTAGGAACATCAACATTCAGGGGCCTGAATTGCTTTAACTACACCGGTAACCGATATAGTTAAAAAGGTACCGAGCAGACAAGTCCTCATGCTTTCATCTTCTAAGGAATAATGTGTGCTGTGGTGGCCTAAATCAGGGCTCTTCAGAGGCAGGGCCGTGCAGAGGGGAGAGAGGAGATGTGCCACCCAAGCCATGCTGTGTTAAGCAGGGGGTGAAGGCCAGTGTCCCATCCAGATGCTCCATCTCCTAGGCTGTTAGCCATCCATGGAGCATTAGTCCTTATCTCAATGTGTATTCTCCTGCACAGGCAGCAAGCATGTGGCTGGCCGCCTGGATGGGGCTATCTCCTGTGTCTAGCACACCTGTGCAGAGGCAAGTATAACGTGGCCCCATGAGCATGTGCACGCATACATGTGCACCTGACTTAGATAGGAACCATGCCCAAATGTAAGGCCCCACATCCTGGGTGCACTTTGTCTGAACATATAGCAACAACGGGTGTGCAGTTTTACTGGTGGGTTCTGGTGACAATAAGGGCTAGTCATCCCCCTGGCACTGGGACACAAACAGGACATGTGACAGCACTGGGATGTAGCTAGAGTAGGGGTTCCCAAACTTGGTTCACGGCTTGTTCAGGGTAAGCCCCTGGCGGGCCACGAGACACTTCGTTTACCGGAGAGTCCGCAGGTACGGCAGCTCCCAGTGGCCGTGGTTCGCCGTTCCTAGCCAATGGGAGCTGTGGGAAGCAACACGGGCCGAGCCACTGCTTCCCGCAAACCACAGCCGCTGGGAGCTACGAGTGGCCGTACCTGCGGATGCTCAGGTAAACGAAGCATCTTGCAGCCTGCCAGGGGCTTACCCTGAACAAGCTGCAAACCAAGTTTGGGAATCCCTGAGCTAGAGTGAGACTTGCACCTTGTGTAAGGGGACTGTTGCCCCTTACTAACATTCAGTGGGGGTGTTTTGGTTGGCTCGCTCCCAGCACTAAAAGGGGAAGGGTCGATGGCAAATCAGGAGCCTGAGACTGACAGTCCCCAGGAGCAATGGGGAGAGGCCAATGCTCCAAATCAGCCTGATTGACAGGGCGGGCAGCTAATCAGAGTGTCAGGAGGCCGGGGGGGGGGGTCCCGTCCTCCGTGTGAGCTGGAATGGCCTGAGTCAGACAGAGTGGGGCCGAGCTAAGGAGAGAGCAGGGGCCCGAGCTGAGCTGCTGGGAGCAGAGCTGTAGCAACCAGAGCCAGAGAAGCAGCCCAGGGAGCAGGTCAGAGCTGGGAGCAGAGTCACAGAAGCAGCCTGCAGAGCAGAGCTGTGCTGGGGGCAGAGCTGCAGCAACCAGAGCCAGAGAGGCCAGAAAAGCAGCCCAGGGAGCTGGAGGCAGAGCAGCAGCAGCAGCAGCAGCCGGGCTGAGGCCGAGTGGAGCTGGAGCCGGGGCTGGAGCTGTCCGGAGCCGGGTGCGGTGAGCAGCTGGGGAGAGTGAGGGGGACCCTGGGCAGTGGGCCCAGCACAGGGAGACGCCTCAGCCAAGAGGCCTTGCAGGCCAGACTTGGAGGGGGATCATAACCCCGACCGGGCGGGGGCGACGCTGGGAAAAAGGGTCCTGCCACCTAGAGCCTGAGAGCGTGTGGCCAGCACCAGAGCAAGTGTCCAACCCACAGCGTCTCTGCAGCACAGACAGGGCCTGAGAAGCAGGCCTGGGACTTACAAGGAACAGACTGAAGTGCCCTGACATTCCAGAGACACTGTTTGTAATGTTCCCTGCCACAAAGCAGGGTGATGTGTTTTCCTTTAACCTTTCCCATTTTTCCTTATTCTTTTTTAAAATTAATTGTTAATTAAACAACTTGTATTTGCTTTAAATTGTATGAAATGATCAGTGGGTCAGGGAGGTGCCCAGTGCAGAGAGAGTACCCCGGAGTGGGGACACCCTAGCCCCTGTCCTGGGTGACCACAGCAGGGTTGGGGGTCGAGCCCCCCAGGAATCCTGGGCCCAGCCTTGTCGGGGTTACGAGGACTCTGCCACACAGGAGAGTGGAAGGGGAGCCCTCAAGGGCAGGGAGGCCTCTGGGTAAAGGAAGTGGGAGTGAGGACTCAGATCCTTTCGCTAGCCCACTTCACCGGGGTAGTGCAGAAGCCAGGAAAGTTCCCCACAATAGCGGGACCATTCCCCCGCTTACACTTGCATGAACCCAGCAAGGGGCTGGTTAACAAGGGAGGCCTCAGTTGGAGCCTTAATTGCTCTGAGTTTCACAGCATTTTCATGACTATCTGTCAAAGGGGCACGGAGCACCACTGTCTGGGCATAGATCCCAGTTCTGCTCCGTTGAAGTCAATGGCAAAGAACCTCCAGTGGGAGCAGGATCATACCTCTAGTGAACGGTGCATGTCCCCCCAAATGGGGCATGGGTTTTTCACACCTCTGTGCGACATACATAAGCCAACTTAATTTTCTAGTGTAGACCAGGCCTCTCAGTCAGAGGGGGATTAAGATATATTGGGGCCATGGGCACAAAGAACATTTAGGCTGCCCACGTCCCCTCCCCGCCATGGGGCCCTGGTCCACCTCTCCTCCCCCCCCAAAGGCCCCACCCCCCAGACCTGGTCAGAAGCCAGGCTGTGGTAAAAGCTGCCCACGGAGCCTGGGCCACTGTGGGGAGCTCTGGACCCTCCACCTGCCTTGGGGGGCAGGGATACGGGCTGGGGTCTGCTCTCGGGCACTCCGGTCCCCTGCCCAGGGCAGATGGAGGATTGGGGCTCCCCACAGCTGCCCGGGCTCCCTGGGTAGCTCTTGCCATAGACTAGGGCAGTAGTCCCCAAACTGTGGATGCTCCCCTAGGGGGCACAGAGGAACGTTCGGGGGGTGCAGCAGGGCCCAGCCTCACCCCCAGCTCCGCTCTGGTCCTACCCCAGCCCTGCCCCTAGCCTCAGCTGGGGCTCTGCTCCTGGCTGCACCCCCTCTCACAGCCCCCCAGCTGTGGGCCCCGGCCCCGCTCCTGCCCTGGCGTGTGTGTGTGTGCGGACTGGGCAAAGGGGGGGGTGTGACTGAAAAAGTTTGGGGATTCCTGGCCTATGGTGACCATATGTCCCATTTTGGCCCCAGACGTCCCAACTTTTTTGGCAAAACTGGGCCTTTGTCCCATTTTCTCTAGCCAACTGATCACCAGTTGACAAGAGCAAATGGGACAAAGGCCCGATTTTCCCAAAAAGGAGCTTGGGGCGGGGTGAGCAGTGGTTCTGGCCAGCCCCGCAAGGGGGAGGGGAGAGGGCCAACTCTGTACATGGGGGGGAGGGAGAGGGCTTGGGGGAACCTCAGCACCACACAGGGGAGGGGAAAAGGGAGAGGGGCTCGGGTGAGCTCTGTGCTGCGTAGGGGAGGGAGAGGGGCTCACTCCGGACCCTTGGTCGAGGGCTGCACTGCGCTGGACGGGGGGGAGGGGCCTTCATCCAGCACGGACGGGGGGGGGGGCAGGCATCAGGCTAGCTGAGCGTGAGGTTTGGGCAAGCAGCGCTCACTGTAGCCAGCTCTGTGAGGTGTTTGGATTCTATGGGCAAGGGGCCAGATAGAGAAGTTGTTTCCTGTGCAAGGGCACGTTTTTGCTCATTGAACGCACTTTTGCATCATCGGGGATATTTTTGTGCCCGTTACTAGAGTCCTGAGTTACAAATACAGCTTCAGAATCGCCTTTTACTTCAGTTTGTAACAACGATGCAAACCATGACAACCCAAGAATAAGCGCCGCTACGTCTACTAGCAACACAGCAGCTTCTCGTCTGCCCCAACCCAGAATATGCCCAACTTACAGCCGTGATCTGCCCAGCGCTTACACGTGAGTAGCTCTTTTGGGACATCTCATGAGGCGTAGAGTCAACCGAGGGTAAGTCTTTGCAGGAGCAGGCAAGCCCCCAAAGTCCCCCATCCCACCTGTACCTATCCCCATTCACCTCAAAAGGCTAGGAAAAGGGCTTTTCTGGAACCGATTTGAGCTGTTTCACACCCAGAGTGTGGGGGAGGCAGTGAATTTCATAGAGGGGGGAGCCCTTCGCAGAGAATTCCCTGCTTTCCCTCCTTTTCGATCCAAGGGGCCACAGCTTCAGCATCTTTACTGATCTCAGATAGGCACCTCCCAGGCCATTGAGTGCTTTACAGGTCAAAACCAACACCCCTTATAAGCCCTCAGAAGCCACTGCAGATCCCAGAGCACTGGTTGCATGTAGTCAGAATGCACAACTGCACTTGGCTATATTTTCCATGTGCTTCTGTTTGAGTGGATTCAAGGGGTAGTGCAATGCAGACTGCCCGGCACTAATCTAGGCTGTCTCGCCGTGATAAAGGCATGGATCACAGTAGCCATGTCTACATCCAAGAGAAAAGGTCCCAGTCTCCTGGCTAGAGGCAAATGGTAACCATTGTATAGGATCACTTCACAGGAACTGAGGATTCAACAGTGATCCCTGCCTGCTAACACAGGTCATTGGGATGGGTGTACTATCTACTTCTGAGGAAATTTTGTGCCAAAAAATTAAAAATTCTGTGCACAATATTTTAAAATTCTGCAAAGTTCTGCAAATTTTATTTGTCAAATAAATGTGGAGGCTCCAGCATGGCAGGGGGGAGCACAGGCCACTGGCTGCACAGAGGTGGGAGATCACTGTGCAGGTTCCCCCTGGGACACAGACTCAGCAATGAGGCTGCACCCAACCCTGACAGAGCGCAAGGACTGGGCCTGCCCCAGAAACACCCCAGGGCCCTGCCCCTCCATGCCAGGTGCACCAGGTGTGGGCAAGCAGGCTCAGCAAGGCAGGATCCAAGTGTGGAGGGGCTTAGTGTGGGGGGGATCCAGGTGTGGGTTGAGAGGGTTCTGTGTGGGGCAATCTGGGTGCAGACGGCTCAGTGGGGGATCCGGGTATGGGGGGACCTTGATGCACAGAGACTTTTGGGGGTGGGGTTCTGGGTGCAATGGTAATGGGACTCTGCAGGTGAAGGTGGTTGGGGCTCAACAGGTGTGATCTGGGTATGGGGGGGATAGAATTAGGCTGGGGAGTCTGGCTGTGGGGGGGTCCAGATGCTGGGGGAGTGGAGCTCAGTAGGGTGGGGATCCAGTTGCAGCTGTTTGGGGCTTGGTGGGGTGAAGTGGAGATCTGGATACGGGTGGCTTGTTAGGGTGGTCCAGGTGCAGGTGGAGTGGGGCTCATCTGGGGGGGGGAGGTTCTGAGTGCAGGGGAGTGAGGCTTGGTGGGAGGGTCTGGGTATGAGGGGGTCTGGATGCGTGGGGGTTGGGCAGATGGAGGAGCAGCTCTCTATGCAGGGATCCCTTCCCCTGCAGCTGAGGAGAAATGGGTGCAGGAAAGGGTGGGGGGGGAGAATTTGCAGAGCTTCCTGCAGTTGGGGGGAAAAAATCTGGGAGTGGATCTGACCTGGCCCCAGATGCCGTGTAGGAGAAGAGTAAGTCCCATCCTACCCAGCCAGGAATAGCAGCTGAGCCTGGCGCAGAGTAGGAGCCACCAGCCGGGTCTTCCCCAGTCCTGCTCCCTGCCCCACAGTGATTTACTTCTCTGCTGGCTGCCCTGGGCACCCGAAACATACTGCTGAGAAGGGTCACATGACCACTCTTGTGGCTTCCTTTTGCTTCCCCATCAGAAACTCATTTTTCTGCGGGGAAACAAAGAATCTGCAGGGGACGTAAATTCTGAGCATGTGCAGTGGCACAGAATTCCCTCAAGAGTAACTATCTCCAAAAGTCACATGCCAACAAAGAGCAGAGACACCAATGCTCAATGCTGCAAACCCTTTTACTTTATGCAAGTGAGTTTTTCCCCTGACGTCACTGGGACTATTTGTGTGCATAGATGTATTCATGCATAAATGTTCGCAGGTTGAGGCTCAAATGTTAAAGGTTTCTTCCATTAGTAAGTAGTCATCACTTCCTCTCCTCCTCAGTGTATTTCTGTTTGTTTGATCGTCTCTGTCCTTCAGACAGAATAGCAAATCTGTGTACATTCAAGGGCATTTTGCTGAAGTAGAGCAAATAAAAAATTCCCTTTAAAAAAAAAAAGAGATGGGCACAAAATGTGATATCACGCCTTGTTTAACAATATGTTGTGTTACAGGATGTAATGTTGCACCTTAAAAGTGACCTGCAAAGGAGAGAATTTAGTCTTGTGCCCTTTTTTGTGACGTATAAAGACCTGCAAGCCTTTTTTTTTTCTTCAGAAAGATCTTTCTGCTCATTTTAGAGAGATTCAGGTCTGTACTAACCTGGAAGACTCTATGGTCTTGTCCACACTTGTAAATTCTGTAATGGTAATTAGCCATATGTAGCCTGGGTGTAGCTGTCACAGTATTACTGATATTTTAAGCTGTAATGTAGGCTGGGTGCTAGGGATTTTAATACTGTGTCAGCTAGCCTAGGTCCTGATTAGAACTGCTAACACAGTATTAGTGACTTGCGTATCCCACCTACACTGCAGCTTACAATGGTACCTGTACTTAATACACTAGTAAAATGTGTTCCTGTTGATGGAGCCCACAATGGTGAGTGAGATTGTGGAATTGTGAGAGCCAAAAGGGTTAAAGTGAAGCAAGTGAGGGTCTGTCTGCACTGCAGAGTTAACTCAGGTATTGCCCCAAGCCCCCTTCTGTCCAGACACAAACCCCTCTCACCTGAATGTGGTGGTGCTTTACAGGCTAGCTGGCGCAGCAGGGGCGACAGGCTAAACCCCGGGTGCTGCTTCCACTTGGGCTGGTGACCCACATTGCAGTGAGGACACAGGCTAACCCACTCCAGTGCCAATAGTCCTCCAATGCCTTCCCACAATTCCCCTGTGCCCAGAAGGACAGACAAGTTCTCCTATACCACAATTCATTGGGAAAGCAACAGAGCGTGGCTGGGGTTCCTGTGGCACAAAGAACCATGGGCTGTGACCCCAGAAGTGCTAGTGAGGCACACAGGTGAGTGCAGCACCAGTGAGGACACAAAAAGAACAGGAGTACTTGTGGCACCTTAGAGACTAACAAATTTATTTGAGCATAAGCTTTCGTGGGCTACAGCCCACTTCTTCGGATGCATCACACAGGACACAATAACTTGGGGAGGGCTTTGTAGAGTGGCTGCCCACACCAGGGCCAGGCTAACCGGCGTTCCAATCACCTGAGTTAAATCTGCAACACAGATGACCCCTCAGAGGGGAAGGGGGTTTTAGTCCAAATTTTTTCAACTCTTCATTTTGTTTTTCCTTTCTCTTTGTTAACACTGATTTTAAAGATTATGACAACCTAACAATTGGAGGAAGGAAGTCTTTTTTTGGAAGGCTTAGCACCTGCACACCTATTACTGAGGTCTGAGAGCTAACAATATACATCCCCTGCGACTCCCAACAAGCATTCCCGTAAAATCTGGGAGGAGGAGTTGGCGCCAGTTTAACTTAACTTGTCTCCCTCTGCATGTTGCATGTGGTGAAGGTCACATGATAGACACATTTTTCCTTTCACTGTCCCATTTTGCTACCTCCTCTGCTGCTGTATTGTGCAAGCACTGTGGGCCTGCTCCAAAGCCTATTAAATCTTGACTCCAATGGAGTCTTTCCATTAACTTCGGTGGGCTTTGGCATAGACTCAGCCCTTTCTTCCCTCTACACCCTGGGGGTGAAACTGGAACCAGTGGCCCATGCACTTCATCCTCACTTCAGTCCTTAATGTGGTGTTTCAGAGCTCCATACGCTCTTCTTATTGCAATTTTTAAAATGTTTACATCGTCCCACAGTGTGCTAGCGTCTCTCCGGGGCAAGACAAAGAGCTTCCAATCTAACTCTAAACACGACACAACAAGTGGTGATACCAAACAGCAGGTAGTGTATGGAGGAAGAAGGACAGGGCTTGCAGCAATAATTTCATGTGGTTCGGGGCTTGAATTGGGCTGGATTGTGCTGAGTTGGCAACCTGACGCTGGCGGCTAGTTCTGCAGAGGCTACATTTTCATTGAAGGGGGGAGGGGGGAGAAGGAGTCTCTCTAGCCTGCCTGCATCTGCAGAAAGCCTGAAACAATAGCTCTGAGAGCTGTGAACTGCCCTGTTAATTGAAATGGGGCTAACTCAGATGCCCACTGATGAGGAATGTAATGACCTTAACTATTTCACTGCTGATCAATGTGTAAGAGAGGAGAGGGAGTGTCAAAAATGTGCATAATCTACTGTGTGTGGCATCTGTTTGGTGCCCCAAGATTGGGCTGGGACTACCCACCTTTTCTTTCCAATCTGCGTGTGTCCCTAGGAGGGAGGAACAGAGCCTGGGGGTGACTGTGAGCACTACTAATCCCACAGTGCATAGGAGGACTCCCAACCAAGCCCACCGGGAGCAGCAGGAGTCAGGTCTGCTCTGGATATGGGGATGGGATCAAATAGCCCTTGCCCTGGTTCTAGTGACTGCTGTCCCTCCCTCTGCTGGGGCTGGTTGCAGACTGGTTGCAGATATTGCTGCTTTGATTATACTCAGTTCACGTTTTCAAGCTTTTCTTCTCAACCATGAGGACTAGAAACAGGTGGGCTAGGGGAGGGGGAGTTGAAATGATAGCTGTCATTCTGATGTGCTCACATGACTCTGGGATCCAGGACCCTAGGCATGTGCATACTCTGCCAGTGCCTTAGTCAGCCCCCTCCACTCTTCCCCCCGGGGTGTAGCCAAACCTCAGGGAGGACACGTGATCAGATTTTGAATGTCTGCATGCTCTGGTTTTGAGTGGCATCTTATTTTGGTGTCTCCGATGGTGGAGATTGGAGAGCAGCAGCATTGTTATCCCTGCCCTTCAATTTAAGCCATAATACAGTCATGCTGTTTAGGCAGGTGCACTTCTAGAGTGTTTGATTTAAAAAATAGTAAATACTGATATTCACGATCTGTTGTGGACTGGCTTTCCATAGGCATTGTGGAAGAGCAGAGCCTCCCCTGCTCATTCTCTGAATGGAGGTGAATTTCACCCTGGGGGAGGCAGCGTGGTGCAGCTGGATCTGGGCTCCACGCCTTGGTCTGCCACGTGACCTGAGGCTAGTCACTTTACCTTCCAGTGCCTCTTTCCCCTTCCGCCCTATCTCTCTTGTCTATTTAGATTGTAGGTTCTTTGTTTTTACAGTACCTAGCACAATGGGGCCCTGATGTCAGTTGGGTCCTCCAGACCACTGGTTCTAGACCGTGGGGGTACACAGAGGTCTTCCGGGGGTACGTCAACTCATCTAGATATTTGCCTAGTTTTACAACAGGCCACATAAAAAGCACTAGCAAAGTCAGAACAAACTAAAATTTCATACAGACAATGACTTGTTTATACTGCTCTGTATACACTATACACTGAAATGTAAGTACAATATTTATATTCCAATTGATTGATTTATAATTATGGTAAAAATGAGACAGTAAGCAGTTTTTCAGTACCAGTGTGCTGTGACACTTGTATTTTTGTCTGATTCTGTAAGCAAGTAGTTTAAGTGAGGTGAAACTTGGGGTATGCAAGACAAATCGGACTCCCAACAGGGGTACAGTACGAAAGTCAGATCACGCTATCACTGAAAAACCACTTCATTTCTACCATATAATTCTAAAATAAATCAATTGGAATATAAATACTGTCGTTACATTTCAGTGTATATAGAGCAGTATAAACAAGTCGTATGACATTTTTTGTTTGTACTGACTTAGCTAGTGCTTTTATGTGGCCTGTTGTAAAACTAGGCAAATATCTAAATGAGTTGATGGACCCCTGGAAGACCTCTGTGTACCCCGATGGGTACACGTACTCCTGGCTGAGAACCACTGATCTGTGCTTCCTTGTCAATAAACAAAATTGCATCAAAGAAATAACTGACTCTCACCAATTTCTCCTCCTAACTGGAGCAGCTTATAAGACTCTGAATTTTTGACTGACCACTTGGATCTGAAGGGATAACCATATTAATTCTACACCCAAATGAATGATATTCTTCAATTGCATAATGAGAGGAGGTTCTTAGGACCCTGCAGGTGACAACAGATGGAATCTAACAAGTAAATTATGTCATGTGTTGCCACCCATAAACTAGTTTTTTCCACAACCACAGGCAAAACATTTCTCTTCACCTATGTTGCTTGCTTCTGTTTGTTTACTAATAAGCAAGTAATTGTACATGCTCTTCGACTGTGATGTTTGCTCAGATTTGCTTCTCTTTTTCATCTCCTTACTGAGCTTTGCATAGCGGGAGATGTTGCCTTTCAGTGAAATCTATGTCAGAGCTTTAATTTTTTTTTGTTAACGATGAGTGTAGCTATGTTAGATTGAAAATAATTCAGCTCAGCACCAGTACGTGAGCCTAGAGAAGGGAACGGTAGGGTAGGCTACATGTGGCCGTTCCAAGACTTCTGTGATGCTGTTCAAAGTTAATTTGTATTAGGAAAATGTCGTCTCATTGGAGAGATAAGGACTCAAAAACAGTTACATGCAATACAGCTGCCAATATTTGTTTCCTGGGAAATCTGTGTTTCCTTGAGTGACTCCTGAGGATCCCCCATTTTCTGGTCTCCACATTTCTAATTCTGTCCTGTGAGTAGCATTCTTCCAGCTAAGGCCTATATGGGATTCCCCCTTTTGGAATGTGTGGGCCCGATCCTGATGTCTGCTGAGTGCCTTCATTTCCTTTCAACCTGGAGTTGAGAATGTTACACACTTGGCAAGACTGGGCCCTCACAAAACAATGACTAATCACCCTGCCTCTACAGAGAGCATAAGGGGTCTCTGGGAAAGGAACTGATATAACATAACCCTTGTAGTAAGTTACATTAGGCTAGTGCATTTAGCTCCACTGCCCATACTGGGAAGGACAATTCTATGTCTTGCACATGATGACAAATCAGAGGGCATCACTGCAAGACTTGTCAGTTGTTTAATTTCTCATGGCTTCAACTATTTTAATTGTAAATTGGTGGTGGAGGGATTACAACACTGGTTGTGCATTTCCCCTGGGGAAATGGCCAGCCTTCTTTATTTGCCTATGGAGTTGAAAAATCTCTGTAAAGATGGGGTAGCTAATGAACACAGTCACCATATTTTCTGGTTGCTTTCCCCAGCCTACCAGTGTCACGGCAGGGTTGGAGTGAAACATTAACCAGGTAGCCTTTCATCCATGCCCCCCTCTCAGCCAGGCCCTTGGGAAGGTATTCAACAGCACTAGCTGGGTCAGACGATACAGATAATTAAAGCATTCAGGGTTAAAATCACCCAGTACAGAGGCCTTAAGCATCACTTGAGCCTTTATTATGGGGCTTAAGTGATACCTAGGACAGGTTCTTCTATGAGGTGAGTTTAATTATCGGTGAAACAATATCTAATATAATCATTTCCAATAGTGGATTACATTGAGAACAGTGAAAAGCACATTACAGGTAAGATTCTGATAGAAGATTGGGGATTTTTATTGATTTATAGGACATACTTCACTTTTCTTTTCAAAACAAAAATATCATTGAGCAATTTGTTAAAAATAGTTGCTGTGGAGGGGAAAAAGATAACACACCAAATAATTACTCCAGATCTGTAGTAAAATTTTTAACATCAAATTTTCATTCTTTATCGAACTGGTGAGCTTTGACTGGCTTGAAACTAAATGAAATGTTTAATATTTAGATTGCCATGGATTTCTGATCACTGCAGTATTGAGAGTGAAAAGGCTAATTACATAGAAAAAGACAGATCTGCTATCACATTCCGTGGTGCACTCCAGAACAATGAGGGGTTGTCACTACCTGCCCTGGGGTACCTCATAATGCTTTGTTGTTATAGATCCTCACCTGGGGTGCTCACAAATAGCCTAACAGCATGCATGTCACATCCTGAGTCTTTGTATAGCTACAGACCTGGTCCAGCAACTCTGACCCCTGCAGCCTGTCAGCAACACACCAGCCACACTCTGGCTTCCAGCAGCCTTGGTTACTACCTGCAGGGTGACCCCAACACACTCCAAGTCCCAGATTTTCCCCACAAACACATTTTGCACTGACCAGCCCCCTCCTGGACAGTTCAGATATAAAAGGTCCATTGTAACCCTGTAAGGGATCAATATCCAACAGTTTGCTACTTCAATTGGAGTTACCAAACAATTCAAGTTAAACATGATGTTGGATTAGTTTTGATTAAAAAATAAAATAAAATAAAAGAAGCTTATTCAACCACAAACAAAGTGAATACAAGTAATAGGCATTAAAGTCAGAAATGGTTACAAGAGGAAAAAGAAAATGCTTTCTAGTAACTAAAATTTAACAAACTAGACTTGGTTCTAGGTAAAATCCTTACCATGTGTTTGTGATGTTACACCCCATAGTCTTTACGGAAATATGCTTATGATATGGCATAACTGAGATATATTTTATGCAAGATGGGTTTGGTAAGGTATCATTGGAAAGGTTATGATTTACTGAATGTGATTAACCAATGTGCATGCATGTATCATTTCTGTATCTGAAGCTGGGAATATTGACTTTGTAACAGTTACAACTGGGTGTATATTTAGGGGAACGCCCTCCAGACAGTAAGCAATCAGCCTGGATGAACCATTTAAGAAGGATAATAGAACTCTGGAGATACTAATCTCACACCATCCTGAGTTTCCTGGGATGTTGTTTTGACACTGCAGGGTCATCTGATGATGTCACTTGGTACAGAGTCCCACCTTGGTCACTGCTGGTACTTTCCCACTGGAAACAAAGGCTTCCCGCCTTATGTACATTATATTTAAAGCTGGGAAGGAAGTTATTCCTGGCTCTCCATTTTGCCTGACTGCCCAAGAAGAGGGACTGCTAAAAACACCTGAAACGAAGGCAAAGTGGGGAGTCCAGATTGAGATGGGGTCCAGTCTGTAAAGAGAAAAAACTGGAACTCTGAGCTACAGAAACTCTGCAACCTGCCTAAAATAACCTTTAGGGTAAGAAATTACACTCAAGAAACAGGTTACAAAACGTATTAAGCTTAGCTCATGTATTTTGTTTTATTTGCTCAGTAATCTGCTTTGTTCTGTTTGCTATCCCTTATAATCACTTAAAATCTGCCTGTAATAGTTACTAAACTTGTTTTTGTTTATTATTAAACCCCATTTGTGCAATTTCCAACTGGGGGGCGGGCAAGAAGCTGTGCATCTCTCTCTTCACATTGAGGGAGAGGGCGAATTCTTATGAGCTTGCACTGTATAAATCCCTGTACAACACAAGACAATATACCTTTGGGTCTGCACTACAAGGGAGGTGGGCACCTGAATGCTGGGGCAAGTCCCTTAAGTTGAGTCTTCCCAGAGCTGATCTCAGTGTCTGTCTTTCTGCAGCTGGGTGTGGCCCTACCTGAGTGTGTGCTAGAGGAAGCTTGAGCCTGGCTCAGCAAGACAGGGTTAAAGGGGGCCCAGGCTGGTGGAACAGGCAGGCTCAGTGGTATCCCAATACATCAGGTGGCACCTTAAAGGGGGGCAACTCGTCACAGTGTTCCCAACAACACTGCTAACCAAATGTTCATGTCAGGCTCCCTCCCAAAGTGAAAGGGCTGGTTCCTTTGTCATCTTAAATGAAAGGGAGAGAAAGAAAGAGAGACTACGTGGGGTGTTTTTTGCTCCTCAATTTTATAGTCCAGTCACCCTTTGAAATGCATTTCCTAAAGGTTACTCCTACATAAAGTTCCTTCCCATTGTGAGGATGGACACAGACTCTCGTGGTGAAAGAGGTTCCATGTTGTTAAAATATAGATCAATCTGTTTCTGCCCCCCCTCCTCCCCTTCGCTGTTGCCAAAGAACGGCCACTTCACCGGTGAGTGCTCATCAACTTTGATGACAGCTGCCTTGAGGCATCAGCTCGTCCTTTGTCTCTGAGAAACCGGTTTACCCCTCCCTAGACTTGTCTGGTCAAATATTTCAGTCATGATTTCAGCTCATATTCATAACTTTATACACAATGTCGTTACATGCATTTCACCTTGTTACTGACCAGTCATTAGTTTGTAAAGGATACCTCAAGGCATATTTTGTACTAAGATTATTACAATAGTGTATGGGGTGTGACTATAGGGTGCATTTGGTCACATATTGCTTAGAGCAGGTTGCTGAAAACTATTGATAAATGACCCTGTTAGTACCATTTTGTTAAATGCTGTATAGAACCAGTTGTCTTCATCTCAGAAGTGGGAAAATGATGTCTTTATGTAGCCATGCACTGAAAATAGCCAGATCTAACCCAACAGTTATATTACCTTCAAAAGTCTTGGTTGAAATTTAAACTAACTTTGTAAGGAAATACATCATAACTCTGGTAGTAAATAAACCATCATGCACCAGAAACTTTGTGGTTTTACAGTTCCATAACCTAGACACACACATTAAAAGTAGAGCTTGCCCTGAACTTCCAGATGTTCTGCAACCTTCTCATTTCTACTGGAAAGACAAATCTTTGAGTGCACATTAGATAAATGGCCAAAGCAGCTTGATAAGGCAGAACTATCCTTTTATTACCTATTTGTGGAGGCAAATTAATGGAGTGAGCCCCTTTAGAAACTGTTCTGTAGGAAAGAAATCCCCTATGCTTTGACCCTACCAATTTTTGGAGGGCTTGTGAAAGGGTGAATCTGTGCTATGACTCAGTAATATGTGATATTGAAAGCACAGGAACAATTTCAAGCAACTTCCCCAGAGGAATGGACTGGAAGATGTGATCAACAGCTGCCCTCCAAATCCTCCTTTTCCTTCCATTGCCCTTCCTCCATAGTCTTCATGTGGTGGTGTGGACGGCACCTGCTGTCCACTGGTTCTCAGCATTAGGCTGCAGGAAGTAGTAGTCCTGTCTGGCAGGTGTCAGCAAGGTGATGTCTCTCCAGATAGAGTAACAAAAAATAAATAAATTAAAGAAATTGGTGTGGGTGGCACGGGGTGTATATGTTGCCAGGTGGCCTCCACATTCAGTGGAATATAGTGGAAAGATGGCTCTTGGTGGGGCCTGGTGATGGGTTTTAACTGTTGCCATACTTTAAAAAGAAAAAATAGCAGAAGCCTCTTCCTACTCAGTATTTTGTACCATGTGTTATGTAAAGATGGCATTGTTACAATGCAGTATGCAATGAATAAGATTTTAGTAAGTTTCAATAAAGAGCCAAAGTAAATGTCCTCATTAAAATACAACACAATGCATGTCTCCTTCCAGGTAGTAAATCTCATTGTTGGCTTCCAAGATGTCCTTTTTTTCAGTAAAATGTCACTTTTTCACATTATTTTCTTTACTATCCCTGAAAACTTTATAAATATGTTTTTGAACTGCATAACATTGCAGATGTGTGCATTTGCTTTAACATATACAACTACTGTAAGGATTTTCATTGTAAGGAAAAAAGTAATCTCTAACCACTTGGTATCTTTTCATGTATAAGGATTAAGGTAAAGATGTTTGTCACTGATATGTTACCAACACCATATGCTGTATATTGCAGAAGACAGTCACATATTATAACTAATTAAAGCTTACTGATTTATTAAACTCTCTATATAAAATGGGAATGTCAATTTAATCCCTAGCACCAAGAGATAGCAAAGTGCAGGTTTGGAGAATTTTACTCCTTCCAGAACTAAAACAGTGTTTTTGGAAGCAAATCAATGTAATTTAAAAGTCTTGTTTTAGCCTGGCCAAATGTTTCAATTTTATGTTCTTAAACAAAATTAACTGTTTGTCTTTCCAGACACTTTTCCTGATTGATTTTGACAGCAGAACTGGGCATCACTATGCTAATTAAACATCTGGGATTATTAAGTGAAAATTAATCTTCATGGCAGGAGCCTGCATTGGTTGAATGTAACCCCCACGAGAATTTGAAGTCCTACTGCACTCTCTGCGGATGAGAGCCCTTTCTTTGAAGGTAACTAATTGACCTGACAGTCAGGCAAGAGGGGCTGAAACTACTAACCGATTAAGCACACACTTCTTCACCCTTAGAGGGAAAGGAAATTAAAAAGGGTGAGTTTTTCGAGATTACTCTAGTCCTGAAAACACATGCACCCCTGCCTTGCACTATGAAATCACAGCAAGGTGCAAATTTTTCTATAGGCACCACCACCCACGCCCCCATTAAATCAACTGTATAGGTAATTTTCTGTAACAACCACGGGGGGGTAAATGCACTTCTTCCAAAGGTTTGCTCCCTGCACCAGGGGCATGAGCAGCACAAGGCTCCTAGGGCAGATGGGGGCAGGATCTCACAGCAGCGGAGCGCAGAGCCATGCACCCCCGATGCAGGACTCTCGGTTTCTAGGTGCACCCAGCAGTGGGGCAGGTGCTGTTCATAAGCTGGTGGCCGTGCAGCAGAAGCCAAGCCAGCCCCTGCCCTGACCACAGGCAGCTCTCTCCCCAGCCCCTGCAACAGCTGCCAGGTATTTGTAAACCATTGCTTCCTTCCCCTCCCCCACCGCCTCCGGCCCCTGCTCGGTCCGGCGGCGGCTCGCCCAGCCCTGCCCGGCTGGCTGCCCCCCACTAGCGCTGGCGCGTGATGGATAGAGCCAGCCCCGGAGCGGAGCAACCAGCCCCGTGCAATCGCCCAGCCGCCCAATCGATCGCAGCAGCGGCCGCCCGCCTCCCCTGCAAAGCATGCCAGCTGCATGGGGGGTGCAGCAAACCTGCGGGAAGCAGCAGCTTTCATGCACTCCCCGCCTCTCAGTGCAGGGATTGCAAAGGCGATTCCTTTCAGCTGTGCTGCAAAGCCACCCTGCTGCTAACTCACTCCCCCCGAGCTGCCGCCCGGGGCTGGGGGGAGAATCCTTTATTTGCTGCGGGGGAGAAACGGGAGAAGCGAGAGCCGGCTGAGCACAAAAGGCTGCAGGGGAATCACCAGCAGCCCGGGCTCCCTGGGTGGCGTTTCCCTCCCCTGCACGGCTGGGAACAAAAGGGGAAAGGGAAGGGGGGGGGGTGAGGATGATTCCGGGCTCTGCACATTTGGTCTGCTCAGGGCTTCCCAATGCCAGTGCTCTCTGCACATTTCTCCTCTCTCTCCCCGGGCAGTGTGTGTGCGCGTGTGCAACTTCTCCCAGGGGCCCGCCCGCGTGCCAGCGCGCACCTGGGCGTGCAAAAGGCACATGCATAGAAAGTCTATGAAGACAGGTAGCCCTCTGCTGTCCCCACCCCCTTCACACCACTAAGAACAGATTAGAACATTGCATGGCGGGGCTGGGTTTATTGCACACACACACGTGCATGCCTGTACTACAGTAGCCGATGTCTGTGTACACACATGTAGAGCCACGCGTGTACAAACACACAGTGGCCAGCACACTTCATTTTATTTTGCCCTGGAGCTTTTTAAAAGGGCGAGGGGGACGAAACATGACAAGCAGATGCCCCCAGCCATCGTCCTTCCCTGGCCCCGGGCAGTTCTGGGTTAGTACCAGTGCCCCCGCCATCTTCCCCCCTCCCCGGCCTGGTCAGTTCTGGCTTTGTACCAGTGCCCCCGGCCTGGGCAGTTCTGGGTTAGTACCAGTGCCCCCCGCCCGGGCAGTTCTGGGTTAGTACCAGTGCCCCCGGCCCGGGCAGTTCTGGGTTAGTACCGGTGCCCCCGGCCCGAGCAGTTCTGGCTTTGTACCAGTGCCCCCGGCCAGGGCAGTTCTGGCTTTGTACCAGTGCCCCCGGCCAGGGCAGTTCTGGCTTTGTACCAGTGCCCCCGGCCAGGGCAGTTCTGGCTTTGTACCGGTGCCCCCTGCCCGGGCAGTACTGGCTTTGTACCAGTGCCCCCGGCCAGGGCAGTTCTGGCTTTGTACCAGTGCCCCCGGCCCGGGCAGTTCGGGGTTAGCACCGGCGCCCCCCTGCCGGGCACTGTGTGAAGCAGGAGGTGGGAAGCCCCAGCCAGGCGCTTTAAAAGGCTTCCCCGCTCCCCACACGGCCATGGGGCGGGCGCGTGGCTCTGCTCCGCGGGCAGAGCCGGGCTGGATCCCGAGCCGCTAGCGCGGCTCCCCGCGGGAGGAAGGGCGGGAGGCCGGGCCAGCAGGAGCCGGGGGAGAAAAGTTTGTGGGTTTGCCGGGGCGGGCCGGAGGGGAGCCCCGGGCAGGGCGCTGGTGGGTTCCGGGGAAGCGCTGCCCCCTCGCTGGCGGGCTCCGGGCGGGCGGGCCGGGCACGGCAGTGGGAAGGCGCGGGGCTGGCGGCGGGCGAGGCGCTCCGCGGTATAATTGATGCGGGGCGGCGAGGCCGCGCACAGGCAGGGCAGCGCCGGGGGGACGGAGCCAGGCGAGTTTCTTGCCCAGGGCGGCGGAGGCGGCAGCAAGTTCTCCCCGCGCCCGGGCGCGGCGCCCCCCAGCAGGCCGGAGGCGGGCCGAGGGACGCGCACACACAAAGGCGGCCGGGGGCCGCGGGCGCACGCCGGGCGGAGAGGCGCGGCCGGGAGGGGCGGCGGAGCTGCCGCCCCCTGCTCCTCGCATGCCCTTCGCTTTCGGTTTGCCGGCGCGGCGCGGCGGCTCGCAGGGCGGGGGCACCGCGGGCTGGCAGCCGCCTTTGTTTTCTCGCTTGCGCGGCTGAGCCCCCGGCGCCGGGCGGCCCCCCTGGCCCGGGTCCCTCCCCGCCGCGCGGCTCCGCGCCAGCCCTTTCCCCGCCCCCCAGCAAAGTAAGTTTCCCCGGCGGGCTCCCCCTCGCGCCCCGGCCTCGCCGCCCGCCCGCCCGCTGGGGACACCCCGGCCCCGCCGGCCGATGCCGATCGCCGCCAGCTCGCAGCCCCGCGCGGCGCAGCCCGACGCCCGCCTCTTCCCCCCGGCCCGGCTGCGGGAGCGGGAGCGGGACCCCGCCAAGCAGGGGGCCGCCGCCGAGGAGCCGCGGGCCGCCGGGCGCCTGGATCCCCCCGGGCAGGCCGGCGAGGCGGCCCCGGCAGCCGGGCTGAGCGGCAGAGCGGCGGCTCCTCCCGCCGCCCCCTTCCTCCCCTCCCCGCCGCCGGCCCCCGCCGCCGCCTCCCCGCCGGCCCCCTTCCTGCTGCTGGAGCCGCCCCGCACCCGCTCCCGGTCCCGCTCCGGCTTCCTCACCCTCGCCATGAGCGGGGCCGCCGCGCACTTCCAGCCGCCGCCGCCCCTCCACGGGCCGAGCCTCCCGGAGCAGGGAGCCCGCAGCCAGGGCAGAGGCAGCCCCGCCGGCCACGGGCACCCCCGGGCCGCCCCCGCGCCAGGTAACGGGGACGGGGGAGGCTGAGGGGGGTGGGGATGTGGGGGAAGGGTGGGGTGGGGGTGATTGGGATGCAGGGGTGTGGGGTATGTAGGGGGAAGTTGGGTATGTGAGGGGATTGATAAGGGGTGCAGGGGGAGTGGGTGCGGTGCTGGGGAACTAAAGAAAGGTCGGGGAGACATTGCTGGGGGCCTGGGCTATGGGGGTACTAAGAGTGCTCGAGGGACAAGCTGCTGGGACTTGAACTGATGGTGGCGGTGGGGTTGTTAGGGGGGGTCTGAAGAGTTGGGTGGTGCGGGGGCTGCCATAAGAGATCACAGGAGTAGCAGCCCACTTTGTTTTTCCGAAGTTGACACAATCTGTAACACTTCTGCCGAGTTGTTCAGCCTTAGCCTCTTCCAAGCAATCTCTCTGTATCAGTCCCCACAGGGAAGATGACATGTGTCTGTCTGTACAGCGTGGTGGTGGGTGGGTGTATGTAATATCAGACATTATATTGGCTACAAAAATGGCTACACAGTATTAAACATGCTTTCTGCTTACTTGTGGGAAGTTTGGTGCAGCGAAATGGAGAGACTTCTGTGTGTGGAGGCATTTTTCTGCCCCACACTCCTCATAAATTGGAGGGGTTTGTTTTTGCCTGTCCTATTCTGCTGGGGGAAACTGTGATCTGATTACTACTTCAGCTCTGAGCTCACAGTCATTTTCATGGACACTCACAGTGTTGTCACACAGACTGAAGCTGTGAGGTGATAAGTCCCCAGGATGACATGGGAGCAGCACATACAGGGAGAAGAGAAGCTCAGGTTCCTAAGAAAATAACTTTAAAGGAAGTATCTTGAAAAAATACAACAAAGTAAATAAACTGGTTGTGATTTTATTCAAGTTTTGCCTAATGGTAACTTTCAGTACAACTGAAACTTTTATGATAATCAAAGTGAGAAATAGACTGGCCAAGATCAGTGTGGATCTATTGAATCTACAAGACTGCACGGAGGAGATAACTTCCTTTCCTACTTTACATATTTACTCACAATATTTGTGATGCTGGAATGATTGAATTGTCTGCCCAAAGGATGCTGTTTAATTCTCTTGCTGCATATAGTCCATTGGGGTAATCTCTGCCACGTAGATTGTATTCTAAAAGTTAGTATATAAGCATTTAAAATTATTCTATCATTTGAGATGTTTCAGGGTTTTTTTTCTTGGTGTCAGATGCAGAATTATAAATTATACTATTGTGGTAGAGAGACTAAAGTTGAAATAGCACATCTGTTATTAATATAATAATATATTATCATCTTCATTTTTTCTAGCCTATAGCTATAGTAGGTCTTAATTTATTTGACATTACTTTCTCTTTACATGGGCTTCAGCTGTAGCTATGCCCTCATACAATATTTTGTTAAATATAGACTTTGAATCCTTTAACAGAACGACAGAACTTTGATAATAATACTCATAGGGTATCCACTGCACATGGTAACCATGTGAGATGTGTGATTGTTCGTGGCTAGCATGGACTACTGTGGGAAAGAAACAACTAGGTAATAAAACTAACTCTTAGTATTAATAACATATAGTTTTTAGCAACCATTCATCTCAAATACTCTTATTTAATCTTAATGAGTATTTGTGATTGCCTTAATTTTTGCTGTCCAACAGCTTTTTGTCTTGGCATCAGAAATCAGTTTTCATAGAAATAGCATTCTGATTTTTATTCAATATTTAATTTGAGAAGAAAATAACAATGTTAGCAGCGATGCTTAGTTTTGAGAATATATGGCAGAGGAACTACTATGTCTATGTGTAAATCCAAAACAGAGGCTAACTGTAGGCTATCTTTCCCTCTTTCCTTAATTTCTAATAAGTATGCCAATTAAAAATAGGTGAGTTCTTAAATTCTTGTATATCTTGGTAATGTGGGGATTATTGGAAAACATCCTTATTCTTTTGGAAACACCATCTGCCTTCTTAATTACCACTTTATATTGGTCATTTGACACCTGACACTTTTTTTTTTACTATTATTATTTAAAGAGTCATGTCTGTTTCCTGTTAAAAATGGCTACACAATATTACCCCAGTGAGGAACAGTTTTTGGCTGCTCACTGCAACTTTATTTTGGTGCTAAAATGTTAAAGCCTTAAATCTGCAAACACTTAAATGCGTGTACTTAACATTAAAGCATGTGAGTGGTCTCATTGACTTCAGTGGGACCCCTCTGTGTTTAAAGTTGCGCATGTGTGTAAGTGTTTAAAGGATTGGGGCCTATGATGATTTCTCTTCTCAGAGTTGTGTATGGCAATAGGAATTTTACTGTATGTTTATGAAGTTACTAGTGCAGGAAAACAGCAAAGAATGAAAGCATTTTGGGGGATTGGTGAGTAGGGAAAAGCTGTTTGTCTTCTCTTTGGAACATACAATTTTTATTTATGCTGATATTTTGGGGCTGGGTGGTTGTTGTTTTTTGTGTGTGTGTGGGTTTTTTTTTTTTTTTTTTTTTTTTTGAGGGGGGAATGATTTACAGAACTGGTACAAGTTTTACTTTAAAATGAGAGCTATATAAGTATTTTATAAATAGCTGGATTTATTTATGTTTACTGGAATTTGTACTAAGGAGACATCAACTTAAAATCATACTTCTATTTGATTGTTTTACCTATTATTTCTAAAGGTAACTCTGAAGATTACAGAAAAATATCTGTTTGTGTTTTACTTTGTATATAGTCAGTTTTCACCATTGCTCTATGAAAGGCCCATACAATCAGAGAGATGATATTTAATAGGAAAAACATATTTGTAAAAGTGCAGAAATTGGCTAATCTTGGGAGCGGCTTTTTTTTACTTGAAACTATTTCTATTTCTTTTTAAAATTGATTATACTTTAAGTGAATTTGTTGACTTAAACCCGAAATTTTCCTTTCTTATAGCTGCTCCTAACTTCCTGATACTTTCAACAACTTGTACAGTAATACTGGCAATGAAAAACTTGAAATTGTAGATGTATATTTCCTGTGATTTGAAACCTGTCACAATTACAGAGAAGAAACTCAGTCGAAGTGTTTAGTTCATCATAGTCCTTGTAAGATGTAACTATATAGCACTGTGGCAGCACGGAATTAGACTGAATGCATTTTCTTTAGCCTTCTCTGAGAAGGGGAGGGGTTGGTTTTATTTATTAGCCCAAACCTTTTGCTTAGAAACTCACTTAAACTACAGTTGCAGAGTTGTTGCAGTGAGGAAAGCTTGTAAGGCCTGTGTATAAAAATAGTACTTAGAACTGTGTTAAGGCCAGATTCTTCAAAAGAGATTAGTTCCTATTTAGAGAGCTGCCTAATTGAAGCTGGGTTTTTTAAAAAATCTGGCTATTTATGTTTACTGATCAAGACTTTCATGGAAAACAGATTAGTCTTACAAAAAATACACTTTAAGACCCCAATTCTGCAAACATTTATGCACCTGCTTAACTTTGCTACCATGTGCTGAAGCATTTGCAGAATCAGTGCCAAAATTGTTTTTTGTTTTACAGTTGATAACGTTTTTCTGTTAGCCACACTATTGAAAGTAATAGTTTTCAATTAGTTTGCTCTTTAATCGAGTCTCTGTTCTCAAAACATTGAAATAACAATATTATGAATTTCTATTTATTTTTCAGTATTAAGGAAACTTAGTACATTTTACAGACCAAGTCAGAATCTGTCGCAGACAATTACTGGGCGTCCCCATCCCCCACAATGTTTAGTGAAGTGTGTTTTGTTTTTTTTTCTCATTTGTTTTCCCATTAAATATACATGTCAACAGATGCAAAGGGCTTTATTCAAGATTGTCAAATTAATAAACGGGTAGTGGAATAGAAAACACAGAGCTGAACTGCTGAGTCTTCTTTTCATCCAGGAAATTGATCCTGATCTTAAGAGGCACTTTCAGGCAGAACTAGAGGAAAGTGCGTTACCTCTGTCACTGTAGGCATATCTTGTAAGTGAAAAAGATGAGAACAGCTAGAGACATGCTTGTCAGTTGGTAAGAGAGGGGTGGTTTTAATGGAAAATTTCAGTCCTTTTTCACCTTCAGTTTTTTGGAAGCTCCGATCTGTAAAATTATTTTTGTTGTGGTATCTGGGGAGGAAGGAACCGTAAAAACAATAACCTATTAGAATAACATACTTTCAGTGCTTGGTAGACAAAGCATTTTAAAGGTGGCTTTTCTCTTTTCTACTTAGGAAAGCTACCTTTTGGCTGACTCCTGGTAGCTATATTCAATCAATTAACGCTGATTTCAATTTTCAGCCTTGTTATATTTCAATTTTAGATGGAATAGTTCTAAAAACTACAAATTAATGATGTCAGTCTCACATCAGTCAAAGCCTTACTATAAAATATTATTAAGAGGGGTGGTGGGAGATAAGTAAGCAGCTGCTAAGAGGTTTTAGTCTGAAGGAATTGAAACTGCTGATCAAAGGATCAGTGCCTGTTTTCAAACATATGCAAAACTGCAGGGTGTGAAGGGGATGGACTTGCTTGTAAGGGTGCTGCCACTATTTGTATTGAAAGTGAGGTGGAAAGCTCTTGCAATTCATAGCGATTTTGCCTGATGCAGTATATGCTAAACAGTAGTAATTTAACTACTGAAAACTCCCAATAAATTTCAGATTGTCACATGCGATTTTTTTATGCCCTTAGCAGTTATCTGTGTGCAGTACATATGGTTCTATTTTTGAATTGAATAGCAGTTACAGTGGTTTTATGGCGAGAGTCATGCTTAAATTTTGCATGCCCAGAGATGTGGGTCTTCTTACTTAGGTTACACTGGTCCCTTCACAGCTTTATGACCCTCTTAAGTAGAGCAAGATGCAAGGATATCTCCTTAGTAATAATGAATGAAGCACATTCAATACTTGGATTTGGTGGATAAAAATCTGTTCTTGCACCTTTTTATATTCAAGGCTAGTGTATTTTAGCTGAAATGATTGTAGTTTGATGGCAATCCTTAGTGAGAACTTGCTCAGAATTGTAAACCCAGAGCACGTAATGCAGCCTAGTCTTTTGGTAGAAATTAGCTAGCTTGGATAATAAATTACGATTTACCTTTTGGGTTCTCTGAATTATTTAGTGAATACCTTGGAAAGTAGGTTTTTAAAAAACAAAACAAACATTAATTTCTGGTTCTTATAAACAGCTTTTCAATAGAAATAAATCGACCACAGTATATGGAATGACCCATTTCAAGCGTTTAAGCATTTAGTATATTTTTAAGAAAGTAAATGCCCTTAGCCAAAGGGAGAGAGATTTCGGGGTTGTTTTGGGAAAAGTACACATTCATTTGTATACTTTTTTTTTATGATGATGATGATCGTTTTCAGATAACATGCATCTTCCCGTAAGATTCTCCTATGGATCATCTTGATAAGTTTTTCACTTTGCTCCTAGTTTCTTGAGCAAATTAAATGTTTATTAATATATGGTGAATATAAATATGTTCACTCAGTTGGGGAAAGATTCTGTGAAGACATGGTATACTAGGCCAGAGATATGCTATGTTGCTTTGTCAGAACATGTTAAGTTGATTAAAAGGTACAGTATGGCGGGGAGGTGATGGCAGTTGCTTGGGCTAGTTACTGCTGCTTTCCTATAGCAAACAGCAACTGCTGACAAACTTATGTTTTTCAGATTTATTGCTCATTATGTCGTTAGTCTGATAACATGATGGCTCTATTTTAGGGCGCATTCTTTTTAAAACGGCAAGACAAATAACTGTAGAGAATCCTTCAGGTTTCAGACAAACATAATGACATAAACCACACTATTGCTACAGTTACTGGAATATAAATACTCTGAAAGTAACACTTGCTGGGGGTAGAGTAGGGTAATCTTTCATAATTAAGAAAAATCTGTCTTTTCTATCCCATAGGACATACTCCTATTTAATATTGGGAAGGGGAAGAGAGAAAGTATTTAATTTTAAAATATATCTTTTGCTGTGCAACATCAATTTAGATTGCGTAACTAGTGAAGGCCTAATCCAGCAAGGCGCTGAGTGACCTCAGTTCCCATTGATTTAAGTAGGAGTTGACTGACCTTGCAGAATCAGCCTCTAAAACAGTAGAGGGACAGGTTCCTTGGGTGCAATGCCACACTTGCCAAGGTACAGGACAGTGTGCTGATAGCCCATTTTGGATAGTACAAAAAAGTCTCTTCTGAATATTACTAGCTATTTTAGCTAAAACATGAAAACTGGTTAGCTGCAGAATTCACAAATACATTTGGATTGCTGTACTTACCTCTGGTGTACAGCCCCATCCCTGGACCTTGGCTACACTTGATAAAAGACTGGGTCAGGTGCTTCTGTCAACAAGGGAACTATTGCAAAGCTACATGTGAAGGTAATGGGCGTGACTCTTCTCTTACACCTGTTTTACATTAGTGTAACTACGTAGACTTCACTGGAGTTATGTCTGCTTTACCACTTTGTAAGTGAAAGGAGAATCAGGCCTAATGTCTTACAGTTAAAGACTCTATCCTTTTTGATTTAAAAACTAGTACTTCCAAATAAGTTGAAAAATACAAAATGATCAATTACAAGTCATTTTATGAAATACAGCACAGTCTCAATGAAACAAAAGTATCTGAAAGAGGCTCAGGCCTCCCCAATGTCTAATAGCAACACTGAAAAATGCCTCGATTATTGAATGACTAAATTCAGCTGTCCATAATTATTCAGTACCCCCTTTACGCTTGGATAGTCATAGTTACATTCTTTAGTTTAGTTTATATTATGGAACTTCCTTTTTTCCCTGTATGCAATTTAATACGTTTGAAATTCTGGTGCTCCTGTGTGTGTGTGTGTGTGTGTTCATGTCTGTCTTGTTGCTGAGACATAGTTTGTCTGAAGAGTGCAGGTGCTGCTTGAATGTCTAGCTAATTCATTCCAGTTTAATATTACCTTTAGAAAATAAACAAGCAGAAGGTTTTGTACTTTTTCTGGTTTATCTGTATGTTGTGCTTTGGGGCAGGTGGAGAGGCAGAAATATTTTGAGTGATGCTCTGCTTGCACATAATTAAGGTGAAAAATAGTCTTGTCACCAAAGGGAGCAGGAAGAAACGCTTTAACAAGAGTACTAATAAGCATGTCTGTGAACATTACATAAATCTGGGGGGGGGGGGGGAAGACAGGTTCAATTTTTAGAAAGATTTTGCTTACCTTTTTATATTTTTAGCCTTGCCACTTTTCACCCACAAGATTATCTTGGCAAAATGAGGCCCTCTTGCATACAAAATCTTTTTAATTCATGATTTGATATGAAAGATGGTGTTTTAAATCTTGTTGCAATGATATTAGTGAAACTTCAGCTTCTTTCGTAAAATATCTGAAGCAGGAGAATTACAGGTGGTTTCTTGTTTGGTTTCTAATATGAATCAGAAGCTTAGGTGGAGAGAGTTTTGACTAAAATGTCAGTTAAATATGAATGTGCCCAACCTGAAAGGTGTAGTACAGGAGGAGGAGGGGACTATATGGAACAGGTGAGAATACAAGATATTAAAGAGCTAGTCTTAAAAAGTTTGTGGTCTTTAACTTGTACAACTGATTAATTTGTAACTAAATTATACTTTCCTCTCTTCATGCTTGTGGCTTACTATTGTGATATGTTGATGCAGTTAGAGGTGAGATGGAACGTCCATTCTGTGCATATTTTTCAGTTGCTTTTTATTTGCTCTATAGAGGCCTTTTGGTTGAAATCTCTCATGCTTGTTCTGAAGTACTCTTTCTGTCTTGTGTGCACAAAGCATAATACATATCCATTTGGTTGTTTGAGCTACCTGAACGTGGAAAAACATTTTTTCAACTGGTGAGAAGTATTGGTTGGTCTTTTTGTGCTCTGATAACAATATAGCTTTCTTTTAGCACTTATTTGACATGTAATGTAAAATGAAAAAATGCATGCTCTCTGTTCTGTTTGGAGGAAGGAGAGGGAAGTGGTTTTGAAATAGCAAAGTTATGGGTATTTTAAGAAGTGTTTTGAGCATGCTGAGTGTTTTGTTTTCTGAACTTCTGACACACACATGCTCTAGTTGTTCACTTTCTTAAAACATACTCTGCCCCCACCTCCCCCATTGAAGGAATTGAGCTGCTACCAATATGCCACCTTCTTATTTGGGTTGATCTTGAGCCTGCTCGCTCTCATCCAAGGTTCACTCATGGCTTCGGTTTTGCCCCAATGAAAAGGGATGTGTGTCATCAGCATACTTGTGGCATAACACTTCAAAACATCTTGCTAACTTCTCCTTCTGCATCCAAGCGAAGATAACCCATGTTCACCAGGCTGTCGAGCACCTGCAACAGTCTCTTTGGGAATCTTTCTTTCATAGATGGACCAATAATGGAGGCTTTTATGTTTCAGATCTTGCTTAATAATAATGTTTGATTTGATTCTTGCTTAATAATCAACTTGCTGTTATTCTACTGGGGGTTGTAATCTTTCAGCTCTCGTAAATTAAGCCATTGGGCTTGATCAGTAGCTGCACGGGAGACTTCCAAGGGAAAAACAAACTAAAAGGAGCTTTTAATGCAACGTTGCTTGATTCTAATTGCACAAAAGTCAGGTACACTTATTTTAAGGTTTGCACTTAATCTTCATTCCTCCTCCTTGTATCTATGCATTACAATAGGGCAGGGGGAATGAATAGGTGGATTGCGGGCCAAATCAAGACCACCAGACACTTTTGAACGGACCCCAAAATCTTTTTATTTACTTACTATTATTGTTGGGATTTTTATTACTTTCTCTAGAGTTTGGACCTTGACTGTAACTTGACTAAGAAATTTGGATCTTGACAAACAATAGACTACCCCTGCAATAGGGTCTTCCCTTGCATGATTGCACAATACTGAACAGAACAATGCTACTTGTGTGTCGGCAAATAAGAAATACCTTACAACCATTCAAAGAAATTGCACTATAATAGTACATACGCATGCACATACATAGGATTTTGTGTTAGGAGATATATCATATGATCATGTCTTCAAGTACACTGTCTTAATGCAAATGTACAAGGAACAGAATTTAACTCTGAATTTCATGACTTTTATTAAATTTCAATTCTCGCCCATGGTCTACATACTCCCCTGTGTAGGATTCTTTTTACATTTTTTTTAAAGCAGTAGTTCCCAAACTCTTGTACTGGTGACCCCTTTCACATGGCAAGCCTCTGAGTGTGACACCCCCCCCCCCAAATTAAAAACACTTCTAAATATATGTAACACCATTATAAATGCTGGAGGCAAAGTGGTGTTTGGGGTGGAGGCTGACAGCTCGCGACCCCCCCCATGTAATAACTTCACGACCCCCTGAGGGGTTCTGACCCCCAGTTTGAGAACTCCTGTTTTAAAGGAATCACCTAAGATTGTGTGTGTTATGTACCATGCCATCCAGGTGTGGAGGGAGAATGGCTATGTAATTGGTAGGGGTTGTGTCCAGTAACACGCATTGAAAAGACAGAATTGCAGATTCTGTGCTGGGAAAAATATGGATCACTTCATTACTACATGTGTGGCAAAATTTGTAGTAAGTGACCACAACATGGAGCAAGGTGCAGCAAACTAGTCCAGTGCTCTGGCAGTTCTAGGTGAAGTATTGCTCCCTCACCACGGTTTACAGCTTGTCCTGTGTATATGAATGTCGACTGAGGTGTGTATGTATTTTGCCAATAGCAAGTTACTGCTGTTCAGAGCATAAATTTACTCTGTTTTCTGTAGTAGCTTAGGCCCTGATCCTATAAAGACATTTATTAATGTACTTTATGCATGGGAGTGGTCCCATTGATTTGGCTAAGGATCTGTGCAAGATTAGAGCTATACTTTCTTTTCCCCTGCGGTAGCATGTGTTGTACTTTTAGCTTCTTCCTTACATAATCAGACTATGTCGCCTTTTTGGAGTTTGCAGATATTCTGGTGTAGCTCTTGCATGGGACCACTTTCTTTCTCTTATAAGTTGGTATGGCAGAAAACCAAGCAGGAAGAAATGGCTTGTGCATGGAATTTGGAGGCAGGTTTTGTAGTAAAATGCTGCACTTTTTGGCTCATAAGCCATGGGAGCATATGGATTCTTTGTGGTGCAGAAACTGCGTGTGTGTGTATTTTTTTTAATACATGTATATTTATATTTCAAGCAAGGTTTTGATTTTATTTTTAAAGACGTGTTTACAAAATTGATAGGAAAACAAGTATGGCAGATACTATAATTCTCTTTAAATTATGCCTATGGATTAGGGCATTTCAGGACTTTCCGAAATTCTTAATGCTTTATTTTTTAGGGGAGAGAAAAAGCTCTTAACCAATTAAGAGAACAGTGTGTCAAAACTATCAAGACTGTGTGACAGTAACGTTTATGTTTGCTGAACAGTATGCTACAAGCTGAAGTATCAATTTACAAATAAACAGGAAAAATGTATATTGGATGTTCTTCATTGATGTCTATTACAGTTAGTAACAAAAATGGGGAAAATTCTTTTTCCTCTTTTATTGAAACTTCTAAATGTTTTTTGAAACTTCCAGCCTGTTTTTGTCTATGTCTTGCACGCTTTCACTACTCACTGTGTAGTACAAATGTAAGCTTCTAAATTGTATTACTGTACTTGGATGTATAGTCAGGAGGGTGTCCCATTAGTTTGTTCATTTCTAATAGAAGAAAAGTGTTTTTACAGGTTGTTTTTAAGACACTTCATGTTCTGATGTATTCTTTATTAATTTGTAATATAACAAAACTGTTCTGAGTTTCCATCAGAATACTCTTGTGGTCCTTAACTCAAAGTATTGTGAGCATATTGGTGTGTAAGCTGATGAAGCAATAAAGCACAAAAGTGCAGGGTCAGCCAGATAGATCCCCTTTCCTAGGGAGAATTTTATCTCTTGGTCTCAGAAAAACAGATAACAAACATAAAAATGTAACCCGCAGATGTTTCTTGGCTCAGTTTTTGACTCAGTCCTGGGTTCAAAGAACAGACTTCTTTCAGGCAATTCCTTTGTTCCTGGAGCAGCTGCTTCTATGCAGCACCTGCATGAACCTGAGTTGCTATTAACTCCTCCTTTTCCAGGCACGGGATAGGGTCTCTGAACCTGGTAATACTATGCTTTGAATATCAACCATATTTAGGAATCTGCTGCCAACAAAGGAGTATGTTCTTATTGTCCATTGAGTAGCAAATCTGAGCTCATGATGTTCTAATCCACTGATGTCCCATCATTTGCAAAAATAACTCCTGTGTGAATAAAGTCTGTTCAGTAAGTGTAGATAGTATTAGTGGAGTAGAACAGTTTGTAAACTGAAAGCTCCTTTTTGTTGAATTTCAGTAGATCAAAAAAAGTTGATAGGTTCCCCTCCCCCTCTCCTCTGTTTTTCCAGTTGCAGAAATAAAGAACTTTGGAAATCTAATCTGATGATACTTACGATGTTTTTTCCTATCGTATTTTTACTTGTATTTGCATAAATGACAATCTGAAATTGTTTTGTTATCTTTGTGTGCCCTTTCCTTAAAGAACTGGTTTTCTGTGGCAGGCTGGGTTTGAGCTAGTCCCACTCCTAGAAAGTGTCTGGGAGATGATGATTCTACCTCCAATTCTTCCTGAGGCTACGACACTTCTGTAACAGGGTGGTTGGAATAGGATTGAAGCTAGTAATAGCGAGCAGTTCTCTTATAGTATGAGAGGATAGTGAACTTAATTTAGTAACATCGATTATATATACCATTTTGGCATACCATAGGCCAAACAACAAATAAATACACATCAGTCCCTAAAACAGACAGATAAAAGTCAGATTGTCATTCCCTTATTCTTAAGGGTTTGGCATAGAGTTTCCAGTAGGGAATGCTAAGACTCCCTTTTCCTGTGATAACCGTAGTTTAAGATTACTGACCAATTGTCAACTAAATAAATAAATCCACAGGAATTGCTTAATGATTTGTCTGGGTATTTTTGTAATTGGTTGGCTGGTTAAGGAGGAGGTTTTAAAAAAAAAAAAAAGTGGTGAGGCTTTAAATCATAAAAAGGTATAATAATCTTGACGATTCGCTTTCTATAGGTGGGCTCAACCTTTGAGTGCAAGAGAGAGATTTGCTAAACTGAGTTGTGTGCATGTATGTGGAGTCAGTCTCTTCTCGCATTTATTTTCTAAAATTCTTGTAAAATAGAGTTTAGCTATTCAGAATAGATATTCCTGTATTTGAAAATCATATCACCCATTTCAACTGAAATTCTGCTGATGGTGATTTATTTATTTTTTGCATGTGAGTCCATTTACTTTTCTCTTGCTCTCTCTAGGGGTAGTCACTGATCTACATAAACTGATTTTGAATCCTCCTAGACACTATTCCTTGTTATTTCAGAAGTACCTGTAACAAGGGTATGGTATCTTGGGGCGCATTCAGATGAGTAAGTCAATCTCTTGTCTGTGACTTCCTATCTGAATTCCTGATATTTGTTTTGAATTGATGGCTATGGCTAGAGATTCAATTACAGTGGAGTGTTTGGGGCAGGAATGCGAGAAAGCACAAAGCATAGAACACAGACTGCTTACAAAAGCAGGTATTAGACAATACTACTTGCGCTGCAATTTTGCAAAAGTACTTCCTGGCTCCAAATGGACTGGTTGCGATATTCCAGCAGGGTCACATAACTGTTCCAAATGACTGATTACCGTCTAAAGAAGTGTGGTGAAAGGCAATCTGTTTGTTTTTTCTGATCTTAGAATGTTTCAGAGGAGAAAAAATGGCCAGTCCACGGAATTCTATTACTTTAATTGGAGATCTTGTGTACTATGATTGAGTTTGTAAATTTATAATACGCTGGCTGGTTATGATTTGACGAAAGGACGACCAGGACTCCTGTTTTTGAGATGCTGTCAGTGATTACTACCACTGCCACTTATGTTTTGTGATCCAGAACAATAATAGTGAGGGGTTTGTACGTCAAGCAAAAGTGACCAAATGGGTTGTCCTGTGTTGCTCCTATTGAATGAGGAGATTCAGAACAAATTAATCTACATAAGAGAGCAGCAGTTGCAGATGCTTATATTGCTAACCAGTGATTGGCATAGTGAACTCAAGGGATTAGAGAAGAAATTTAGGTAAATGCTAAAATAGCAGATGAATGGGGCCTATTACTTACAGCCACATGTAAGTGGAGATGTGCCAGTACTATGAAACTGAAATACACCTCTACCTCGATATAACGCTGTCCTCGGGAGCCAAAAAAATCTTACCGCGTTATATTGAACTTGCTTTGATCCACCAGAATGCGCAGCCCCACCCTCCCGGAGCACTGCTTATTTGTGTTATATTGGGTAGCGTTATATTGAGGTAGAGGTGTACTCCAGCAATTGAAAGTGATGGTGGAAGCTCTGACTTCTTCAGAAACCTGCCAAGCGTGATTCTATTTTAAAGTGGGGTTTCTGGTATCAAAATTAATTATTTTGAAGAGAGGCCAAAAAAGACACATTTGTCTTTTAAACACAGTTTGTATTTAGAGGTGTGCTGAAGGTTGGATAGGGGAGGGAACAGGTGCGATCTCCCCTCCCCTTTCCTTTTCACTTCTGTTTTATGATGTATAAAGAGATCCTGGAAGGTTCCCTTCTCCCAAGGATGTCTGTATGGGGTGGGGATGTGGTATGGTGGTGTGTGGTGTTTTTTTTGTTTTGTTTTTTTTCCCCCTAAAACCTTAGATGTGTCTGGAATGTCAAGTCTCATCTTCCCGGTTTTGCCGGGGGACTCCCTTGGAGGACTCAGAGGCAAATGCAGAGCACTTTTACTCCTTAATCAAAGTGGCAGGGATGTTGAGCCTAACTGCCACGTTCCAAATTTCTGCCAGTTGTTCGAGGTAAATCTGTGCAAACAAAAAAAGAAAACTTCGCGAGAGGAAGCAATTTAATCAGTTAATCCTCACTCAAGCGATATCCGTGATATGATAAATCTACTAGTTATCCCGTCATCCATAGTTTTCCAAGTAAAACAGGGTAGACAAGACCTGAATTTGTGAAGTAAGAAATGACCAGAACAAAAAAATTAGGCATTCTGTTTGTCGTCAAACAAAAAATATACCTTTTTTTCCCTTGCAAAAAAAACCTCTCTGTGTGTTCTAAAAGATGACTTGCAAAAGAAAAGGAGTAGGTGTGGGGTGAATTATGCCATATATAGCTAGATGTGTGGAAGCTGGACTTTGTCTGTGTGTGGAGGGGTAAGAAGAAGTGAAAACAAGGGAAGTAGCTGAATTTTCTGGAGAGTTTGAATCCCAGATTAATGTGGAGCAAATGTAATCTTAAAACATTTTGATACCAAGACACTTGCCACTCTTCCCATTGCTTCACTTTATCTTATTCCTCTACATTAAGAGAAATAATTTGAGGCTTTTTCCTATCAATTATGTCCTGGGATTTTTTTGATGTAGCACTTCCTGTCTGGCACTAACAAGAGAAGCATTTATAAGGGCATTTTCCTTCTCTTCATGACTCTACTTCTCCTGCTGTTTTTCTTCTCTTCTGGCTTTATTCAGCCTTCCTGACAATATAAGGAACTTGAGGATTCAAGTTTAATAGTAACATAAAGAGGAGACTACATTGTCCAGTTGCAGCAAAGAGATCTATTAGGATCCTGGGCTGCATCAAAAGGAGTATTATAAACAAGACCTGGGAAATCATTATACCATTGTACAAGGCTATGGTGTAGCTGCACCTTCAGGGCACTGCATCCAGTTTTGGGGCATTTTACTTCCATAGGGATATACACATTAAGGAGAATTGTCTGGAGAAGAGATACTAATGGGCAATTCAGAATGTTTTAACTACAATGCTCTGAAGAGCTTACACCTATGCAATTGGAGAAGAGGTGGCTATGTGTGGTTTATTGCTTTTATAAAGAGGGAGCAATTGAGTAAGGATTTAGCTAGCTATTCAGGTAGCAACAGGGAAAAACACAACTTCTTAAACAATTAAAGTTTAGCAGGTACTGGCAGGACCAGGGGTGGTTGTGGAGGTTTTAAGACCGTTTGGTATTGTCAGCATCTTGGGTTATAACTTGTGATTTAGGGTTTGACAGCACTAGGAAGGTTTGCTGTTTTAACTATACTGGGAGTTTCAGGAAGTGGAATAAGCTATAGTGGTATAAGGCACTTTCTGTACCAATATAACTGCATCTATAGTAAGGTCTGTACTGTTGTAACTGACAGCTGGGGTGTGATTTGTGTGTGTGGTTTTTTTTTTTTTACTGATATAGTTATATCAATCTAACTTTTCTAGTGTAGACCAGCCCTTAGATGCTTAATGTAGTTGATTCTTGCTCACGTTTGCTTTGTTTTGGATCAAGAAGGAACTTTCTCTCCAAGTATATTAGGGCGCTCGGAGCTTTCCTTCCTTTCTCTGGAGCATTGAGCATCCTCTCTTAGAATCAGGTGGGTGAATCCAAAAATATTCTCCCCCACCCATTGTTACTCTTCTCCTGTGCCGCCTCTTTTGTTGTTGACTGGCTTCTGATCTCCTATGCATACATGTTCCTCTCAACTTTTTCCCCCTCTTCCCTGCTCACCTATCCTATGGGACATGCTAGCGCACTCTGCTGGAGTGGTCCAGCTTGACGTGCATCGTAGTGTTGAAGGACAAAGTGATATCTTGATTCAGCACAGCACTTTCTCGCTGATTGACTGAGCCCTGCAGTCAGCCAAGATGTCAGTGCAGAAGTGGGATAGGCAGATGGCTTGGGGTTTCCTAGGCTATTGCTAATAACAAGGTTCTAAAAGGTGTTCAAATTTTGCTTTAGTGAGTTGCAGCACAATTTTAACCACGGATGATCTCGTGCCCAAATGTTTTAGTTGGGATAGTTTAGTGGCTCTGTAGCTCAAACTGTAGCAGCTTGTGTCTTTTGATGTTGTGAAGGCCAAGACTGTAAGAGGGTTGACAATAGGTCCATCAGTGGCTATTAGCCAGGATGGACAGGGATGGCGTCCCTAGCCTCTGTTTGTCAGAAGCTGGGAATTGGCGACAGGGGATGGATCACTTGATGATTACCTGTTCTGTTCATTCCCTCTGGGGCACCTGACATTGGCCCCTGTCGGAAGACAGGATACTGGGCTAGATGGTCCTTTTGGTCTGACCCAGTATGGCCGTTCTTATAGCAATATCTATTGAGGTTGTCGGAGCTCTAGATAAATGCTAGCTAGCTAACTGCTACTGCAGCACTAGCATGTCCTCTCTGTGAAACTCACAAAAAATAGTGGCTGTTTTATTCTAACTTTCAGTGGTGGTAAATCACTTTTTTGAGAGAAAGAGACAGAGAGATGACATTTGAGATGGCTTCCCCATCAGCTAATCATTTAAAGTTGCGTCAAGTTTTGAACACTTACATAAGAACATATGTGTGGTCTGTCTAGCCCAGTATCCTGTCTTCTGACAGTAGCCAGTGCCAGATGCTTCAGAGGGAAGGAACAGAACAGGACAATTTTGAGTGATCCATCCCCTGTTGTACAGTCCCAGCTTCCGGCAGTTAGAAGTTTAGAGACACCCAGAGCACGGGTTGTGTCCCTGCCCATTTTGGCTAATAGGTCCATCAATGGTTATCTCCCATGAATTCATCTAGTTCTTTTTTGAACCCAGTTATACTTTTTGGCCTTTATAACATCTCCTGGCAATGAGTTCCACAGGTTGACTGTGTGTTGTGTGAAGCAGTACTTTCTTTCTTGTTTTAAAACTGCTGTCTATTAATTTCATTGGGTGACTCTCTTGGTTCTTGTATTATGTGACGGGGGTAAATAACACTTCCTTATTTACTGTTGCCACACCATTCTTGATTTTGTAGACCTCGATCATACCCTACAATAGCCATCTCTTTTCTAAGCTTAACAGTTCCAGCATTTCTGTCTCCTCATTTGAAGCTATGCCATACCCCCTAATCATTTTTGTTGCCCTTCTCTGTACCTTTTCCATTTCTAATGTATCTTTTTTGAGATGGGGCGACCAGAACTGCATGCAATATTCAAGCTGTGGGCATACCATGGATTGATATAGTCGCATGATGAAATTTTCTGTCTATTATCTATCCCTTTCCTAATGGTTCCTAACATTATGTTAGCTTATTTGACCGCTGATGCACATTGATCACAATTGTCCACAATGACTCCAAGATCTTTCTTAAGTCATAACAGCTCATTTAGATCCCATCGTTTTGTATGTATACTGGGGATTACCGTATATACTCGTTCATAAGCCGAATTTTTTTAGTAAAAAAGGGAAGCACCAGAGACGGGGGTTGGCTTATGAACGGGTATAGAGAGGGAGAGGTGGGACACAGCCCCTCTCCCCCGACAGAGGGAGCAAGGAGAGGCAGCAGAAGGGAAGAGGCGGGGCCAGAATCTCTCTGCTTCTGGCCACGCTGCTTTCCCCCCCCCAGCCTCCGAAGCAGCTGCAGCTCCGGGGCTGGCAAGGTGCAGCCCGTGCCGCTCGGCCCCGCCCCCCAGAGCAGGCTGTGGCCGCGCTGCCTGGCCTGCTGGAGCACACTACGGTGGTGCCGCCTGGCCCAGCCCGCTGAAACCATGCTGCGGCCGCGCCGCCTGGCCTGGCCCACTGGAGCAGACTGCAGCCGCGCTCTCCAGCCTGCCGGAGCAGCTCCAGCCAGGCCAGAGACATCCTCCCCTGGCCCTCCCCAGATAAGGTGGGAAGGGATGGGATGGGAAGAGTGTGGGGGTCCCAGGCTAGAGGTGGGTCATGTGGGGGGTGGTCACAGGGGTTACTCCCCTGACCCCCAGCTTCTCCCCCACAAAAAATTTCCCCACCAGTTGCTGTCCTGGCGCGCCGGGACACTTTGTTAGTTAGGTTTACCTCCGTGCCTGCAGACACTCGAGGTAAACAAACCATCTTGGCCTGCCAGCAGCTTATCCTGATGGACTAGGAGCCAAAGTTTACTGACCCCTGAATTATAAGGTCGGCTTATGAACGGGTCATAAAATTTTTCCATTTTTACTTATCCATCTTGGGGGAGGGGGTTGTACGGTAGTATGTTTTCCAGTGTGTTATTTTGCACTTATCAACGTTCAGTTTCGTCTGCCTTTTTGTTGCCCAGTCACCCCAGAGGGGTAGCTGTGTTAGTCTGTATCCACAAAAACAACGAGGAGTCCGATGGCACCTTAAAGACTAACAGATTTGTTTGGGCATAAGCTTTCGTGGGTAAAAAACCCACTTCTTCAGATTGTCCGGTGGAAGATTGTCTGAAGAAGTTGGTTTTTACTCATGAAAGCTTATGCCCAAATAAATCTGTTAGTCTTTAAGGTGCCACCTGACTCCTCGTTGTTTTTCCAGTTTAGTGAGATACCTTTGTAGCTCTTTGCAGTTGGCTTTGGACTTAACTATCTTGAATAATTTTGTATAGTCTGCCAACTTTGCCACCTCACGGTTCACTCCCTTTTCCAGATCATTTATGAATGTGTTGAACAGCACTGGTCCCAGTATGGAACCTTGGGGGATCCCGCTTTTACCTCTTTCCACTGTGGAAACTGACCATTTATTTCTACCCTTTATTTCCTATCTTTTTAACCAGCTATTGTTCTACAGAGGACTTTCCCTCTTATCCAATAACTGCTTGCTTTGCTTAAGAGCTTTTGGTGTGGGACCTTGTCAAATGCTTTCTGAAAGTCCAGGTACACTATATCCACTGGATCACCCATGTCTATGTGCTTGTTGACACCCTCAAAGAACTCTAATAGATCGATGAGGCATGATTTCCCTTTACTAAAGCCGTTTTGACTCTTCCCCAACATATTGTGTTCATCTTCATGTCTGATCATTCTGTCCTTTACTGTAGTTTCGGTCAATTTGCCTGATACTGAAGTTAAGCTTACTGGGCTGTAATTGCCAGGATCATCTCTGGAGCCTTTTTTTAAAAATTGGCGTAACATTAGCTATCTGCCAGTCATCTGGTACAGTTTGATTTAAGCGATAGGTTACATACTTCAGTTAGTAGTTCTGCAATTTTACATTTGAGTTTCTTCAGAACTCTTGGGGTGAATACCATCTGGTCTTGGTGATTTATTACTGTTTAATTTATCAGTTTGTTCCAAAACCACCTCTACTGACACCTCAACCTGGTATAGTTCCTCAGATCCGTCACATAAAATGAATGACTCAGTTATGGGAATCTCTCTCATCCTCTGAAGACTGATGCAAAGAATTCATTTAGCTTTTCCACATTGGCCTTGTGCTCATTTAGCACCTTGATCAGTGGCCCCACTGATTGTTTGGCAGGCTTTCAGCTTGTGATGTACTTAATTTTTTGCTGTTAGGTTTTGTCTCTCTTGCTATTTACTTTTCAAATTCCTTTTTGGCCTGCCTAATTATACTTTTACACTTGATTTGCCAGAGTTTATGCGCCTTTCTATTTTCCTCAGTAAGATTTGACTTAGTTTTTAAAGGATTCCTTTTTGTCTCTAACTACCTCTTTTACTCTGCAGGTTAGCCATGGTGGCATTTTTGGGGTCATCTTACTGTGTTTTTTTGATTTGGGGTGTACATTTGATTTGAGTCTCTATTACTGTATTTCTAAATAGTTTCCATGTAGCTTGCAGGCATTTTACTCTTGCGATTGTTCCTTTTAATTTCCATGTAACTAGCTTCCTCATTTTTCTGTTGTTCCCCCTTTTTGAAGTTAAATGTTACTGTAGTGGTTTCTTTGTTATTTTCTCCCCTGCAAGTGTGTTAAATGTAATTCCATTATGGTTTCTATTCCCTAGCGGTTCAGGTATGTTTACCTCTTGGACTAGAGCCTATGCTTCACTGAGGACTAAACCAAGACTTGCCTCTCCCCTTGTGGGTTCCAAGACAAGCTGCTCCAAGAAGCAGCCATTTATGGTGTCTAGAAATTTTATCTCTACATCCCGTCCTGAGGTGGCATGTTCCCAGTCAATGTGGGGATAGTTGAAATCCCCCTCTATTATTGTTTCTGTAGCCTCCCTAATCTCCCTGGGCATTTCACAATCATCACCACCATCCTGGTCAGGTGGTCACTAGGAGATTCCTACCGCTATACTCTGTTCAAGCGTGGAATTTCTATCCATAGAGGTTCTGTAAATAGATCAAACTGTATTAAGATTTTTACTATATTTGACTCTAGGCTTTCTTCCACATATCGTGCCACTCCCCCACCAGCATGACATACTCTGTCAATCCTGTGTGTTTTTGAAATATCATGTCCCGTTGATTCTCCTGCTTCCACCAAGTTTCTGTGATGCCTATTTTATCAATATCTTCATTAAATGCAAGGCACTCTGATCACCTATCTTAGTATTTAGACTTCTTGCGTTTCTATACAGGCACTATAAAATTGGTTGATATTCAGTTGTCTGCCTTCATATGATGTAATTAAATAGGGCTCTTTTTCGTTTCACTCTTTCTCTTCAGTTCCTTCCTGTACATTATCAACTTCTATCCTCTCCTCTTTACTAGGATATAGAGTATCGCCTTTAATAAATCCTCCCCTAAGGGATGTCTGCCTGAACTGTGTGCTTCTCTGCACCTGTTGGCTTTCCCCCAGCCCTTAGTTTAACACTCCTCTCTGGCCTCTCGAATTTTACATTCCAGCTCTCTGGTTCTGTTTTGGTTTAGATGGAGCCCATCCTTCATGTATAGGCTCCTCCTTTCCCAAAAGCTTCCCCAGTTCCTAACAAACCTAAATCCCTCCTCCCTACACCATCCTCTCATCCACAGATTGAGACCCTGCGGTTCTGCCTGTCTTCCTGGCCCTGCGCGTGGAATTGGAAGAATTTTAGAGAATGCTACCATGGAGGTCCTGGACTTCAATCTCTTACCTAGTAGCCTAAATTTGGTCTCAGGACCTCTCCCATACCTTTCCCTATGTTGTTGGTACCTACGTGTACTAAGATTGTCTGTTCTTCCCAAGCACTGCATGTAAGTTCATCTGGATGTCTTGAAGCCCGCGACCTTTGCACCCAGCAGGCAATGCACCATGTGGTTTTCCTGGTCATCACAAAGCCAACTATACGTGCTTCTAATATTTGAATCCCCCATGACTATTATTCAGGGGTATCCTCAGTGTGAGAGGAAACTATGCCCTCATCTGGAAGGAGGGTTCTAACTATGGGATCGTTTTCCTCCTCTCTAGCTTGATGTCCTCCTTCCCTGAGACTGTCGTGCTCCTCAGTAGCACAGCAGCCGTCAGAGTAGGGGTGGGACCGTTCTAATGTGTCCCTGAAAGTCTCTTGGGTGTATCTCTGTCTCCTTTTGCTCCTCTGGTTCAGCCACTCTTCTCTCAAGAGCCCATACTTGGTCTCTGAGGGCCATGCATTCCTTGCAACGAATGTACACATAAGTCCACCACCTGCCCACAGGGCAGGTAATCATACATGCTGCATTCAGTGCAATAAACTGGTTAGTCCCCACTCTGCTACAGGACTTCTGCCTGTTTACACTTGCATGTTTTTTTGTTTTGTTTTGTTCTTTGTTTTTTCAGGGGGTTATTGGCCAAAGTGTAGAGTATTTGCCTCACGTACTCCCTCGCAAAACTCCCGTTTGCTAGCACCTCTGGTGTTGGCTTTTAAACCCCTGTTCTCCTGGAGAACACTGTCCCCTCCATGTTGAAGTGTCCCTATTTTGAAGCATTAGTTTACAGTCTGCCTTGGTTCTTTTTAAATTAAAGAGGAAAGGTTTTGGTGGAGTTTTGGTGGAGTTACCTTTCATGTCTAGAGGATTTTTTTAGTACAGTAAAATTATCTGACCCAGACTGCTCACAGCATTTTACTCTTTCTAGTACAGAATCTCAGGCATTCAATGTATACCAAAGACATTTCTGGGTGGGGTTTTTTTATTATTATTTTTTATTTGACAAACTGCAATTCAATTCAGCACCTGAGAGCATATATTGAGACCTTTTGAGAAGGGTCACCCAAATCCATAGATCTTTAAATGGTCACATGTAACATTGCCCCCAGCTCGGTGTAAAAAGTACAGTAGTTGGACTGGGCTCAAACAGATGTGACTGGGGCCCCTCTTGCTGGCATTTGGAAACATTTTAGTAACCCTGCTAAAGAGAGAGCAGTCTCAAAAACCAGAACCGACCTAGGTGCAGACAAGCATTTCAGCCTGAGAACCAGTAGAACTGCACAAACCTATGTATCCTATGGGGTTGACAAGTTATGTCTAAGTACATCTGATTCTTGAAAAAGAGAAGAGAAATGGGTTGCTTTATTTTTAATGTTTGAAAGAATGTGCAAAAGCAGTAAATGCATCCGTTTTGGTTTTAACACATCTGAATTCCAGCAGTTTTCTGCCAGATGTTGCATGTATTATGTTGCAAGAGTTTGAGTTTTGAGAAATTAAATCCTTAATTTATTCACTTAAATTTGTGTAGCAGCTAGCCTACAAATGTTTTTACAGGAAGTATTGTGGAAAAGGAGCAGATGCGGTCAGATTTTGGGGGTGGGAGGAAGAACAAGGCTGGTACCAAACTTGTAGACACATTTTTCTGCAAAAACTGTCCCTTCTTGACAGTTGTCGGAGACGTTTGCCTTAGCGGTATCGGTAGGGTCGGCTGTAGTGCCCTCTTGAGTGCTGCACTCACGCACTGGTATATCAAGTGCTGCCGACCCTACGCCCTCACAGTTCCTTCTTACCACCTGTGACGGTTGGAACGCCTTGTCTTGCATCGCAAGAGCGTTAGTGGTTCTTACAGTCCATTGTTCTGTCTCCTTTGTTGTTAGTTGATCGGTACTTAGACCTTTGAGTTAATTGTTAGAGTAGTTGTTTAGAGAGTCCTGCCTGGGACTTGACCTTCGAGCGGGGCATGCCCCGTTCCCCAGGCTTTAAGCCATGTTCCTCTTGCAGCTGTCCGATGCCCATTAGTGACGCCCCATTTAAAGTGCTTGGGGGAGTCCCACGGTAAGGATAAGTGCAGGATCTTCAAAAACTTCCGCCCTCGAACTCAGAAGGAGCAGGATATCCGCTTGAGGGCCCTCCTCATGGAGGCTGCGCTTCGTCTTACCTCGGAGCCCTCTTGATCAGACTCCATGCTTGGTGCATCGGCATGCAGCGCACCACCGGCACCAGAACCCACCGAGCACCGTTCCCCCTCCCTGGTGCCTAAGAAGTGGTTGAAGTTGATGGGTCTGCCAGCACCAGAGAAAAAGGGGGATTCGGGCAAAGAAGCCATGTCAGGCCACGTGCCTGCCCCGGAGCTGATTGGGGGTACTGCTGCGGGCCAGGCCCCCATATCCAGCCAGAGACCTGCTTCCGACTCCTGGGAGAGGCAGGGGGTCCTGGCCCCTAGTAGGGTCATTATGCCAGAAGCGGGCCCAGCGGCCAAAGGGCAAGCAGGCTGATCGACACCGCGGGCGCCAAGTCAGGCGACGGACCCGGTCAAGGCCCCGGCATCTACAGGCAAGGCAGTTATGGGACTGTCCCCTAAAGCAACAGAGTGTCCCTGATCCCCGGACTGTAGGTGTCAGTCCCCATCACCGTGGCCTCATACCCTGGCACTGCAGCCTTGGTCCCCAGTTAGGGGGTCCCTGTTGCCAAGGTCTCCCCCCTGCAAGGCACGGGACACCTGAGTTGCGACACTGATCCCTGTACCCATGGTACCATAAGGCCTCCTGCCGGAGTTCACCATGGTGCAGATCACCATCGCCTAGGCGGTCTCCCAGGCATTGATTTCCCCTCCCCCCCCCCCCCCCCCCCCGGTGCCATAGACTCAGGCATCTATGGCTCCACTCTGGCCCATCTGTTGCGAACTGGGGCTGTTGATAAATGAGAAGAAATCGACCTTAATACCTGTACAATGCTTAGAGTGCATTGGAGCAGTCTTCAACTTTGCTCAGACGAGAACCTTCCTCCCTGAAGCTCATTTCCAAGCCATGGCGGACCTGATCTTGTCCATGGAAGCCCACCCTCTCACCACCACTCACACATGCCTACAATTGTTGAGTCACATGGCAGCCTGCACTTACGTGGTCTGGCACACGCAACTCCACCTTAGGCCCCTACAGTCCTGGCTCGCGTCGGCCTACGTCCCCAACAGACATAGCATGGACCATGTGGTCAGGATCCCGGGCCACGTACTGTCGTTACTCACATGGTGGTGGAATCCTGCATTGGTGTTGGAGGGGGTTCCCTTCACGGCTCCATCCCTTTCAGTGATCCTCGTCTCTGATGTGTCGGACCTGGGGTGGAGAGCCCACCTGGGCAATCTCAGCATGCAAGGCTGTTGGTCGAGTCACGATCGCTCCTTACACATCAACGTCAGGGAGCTCAGAGCGGTTTGCCTGGCCTGTCAAGCCTTCCTGTCTCACATAGAAAGCAGGGTGGTCCAGGTGCTGACGGACAATACAGCAACTATGTTCTGTATCAACTAGCAAGGCGGGGCCAGGTGGTCTGCCCTTTGCCAGGAAGCCCTCAGGCTCTGGAACTTGTGTACAACATGGCATCCATCTCGTATTGCACACCTCCCCCGGGCCAGGAACACTTTGGCAGATGGCCTCAGCAGCACCACCTCGTCTCAACACACGTGGTCCCTCCATCCGGAAGTGGCCAACTTCATCTTCCAGGCAGAACAGGTAATGCCACCTTTTCTGCTTGATTTTTGGGGGATCGACAGAGGCTCCCTGTTGGATGTTTTCTGCTCCCGTGGTCAGGGGCTCTGTTGTACGCCTTCCCTCTGATGCCGCTGATTGACAGTCCTCATGAAAATCAAGCAGGACAGGGCGCAGGTGATCCTCATTGCACCGGCTTGGCCACGCCAGCACCTGTTCACCACTCTGCTGGACCTCTCTGTGGCTGCTCCATTACAACTGCTCCTCAGGCCGGATCTGCTATCCCAGAACCACAGCAGTCTTCTGTATCTGAACCTGGTGGCACTGAACCTGACAGCTTGGCTACCGCATAGTTAAATGCGGAGGAGCGGGAGTGCTCAGCCGCTGTCCGACAGGTCCTGTTGGGCAGCAGAAAGCCCTCCACCAGAGCAACGTGCCTGGCCAAATGGAAGTGGTTCACTGGTTGGACTTTGGATAAAGGTATCCGGCCCAAGCAGGCCTGGCTGCAGTTGATCCTGCACTACCTTCTGCATCTAAAGCGCCAAGGCCCCTTCCTTTCATCTATCATGGTCCACTTGGCTGCTGTTTCGGCCTTCTGTCCGACACTCGAGGGTAGCTCGGTTTTCACCGAGCATGTGACTGGCAGGTTCCTCAAGGGCCTCGAGCACCTCTACCCGCACGTCAGGAACTGAATCTTGCGCTATCACAGCTCACAGGACCCCCCCTTCAAGCCTCTGGCTTCCTGCGCTCTCCTTCTCCTGTCCTGGAAGGTCACTTTCCTAGTTGCGATAACATCCGTCCACCAGGTCTCGGAGATTACAGCGCTTATCTCAGAACCGCCCTATGGTCTTGTAGAGAGCCACACCCAGCTTTCCTGCCCAAGGTGGTCTCTCCGTTTCATACAGGCCAGGACATTTACTTACCTGTCTTTTTTTCCAGAGCCGCATAAGTCAGAGGAGAAGCGTACATTGCATTCCCTAGACGTCAGGAGGGCGCTAGCCTTCTACATTGAAAGGACCAAGCCATTGCGCAAGTCGACGCAATTGTTCGTCGCGGTGGCCAACAGGATGAAAAGTCGTCCAGTGTCCGCTCAAAGAATTTCTTCTTGGATCACTGCCTGCATTTGCTACTGTTATGATCAAGTGATCATAATTGCCCATTCAACTAGGGGGCAAACTTCCTCAGCAGCTTTTCTAGCCCAAGTGCCTATCCAGGACATCTGTAGGGCGGCCACCTGGTCGTCTGTCCACACCTTCACGTCCCGTTACGCACTTACCCAGCAGGCCTGAGATGAGCAGAGCAGTGTGACAGTCTGCTAGACTATGAACTCCAAGCCCACTTCTGAGGATACTGCTTGAGTCACCTAGAATGGAATCGACATGAGCAAGCACTCGAAGAAGAAAAACGTAAAACATTTTGTAAGTGGTGTTCTTTGAGATGTGGTGTTCATGTCCATTCCATTGCCCGCCCTCCTGCCCCTCTGTCGGAGTTACTGGCCAGAAGGAACTGAGAGGGCGTAGGGTGGGGAAGTGAGGGAGGTCTGTCTGTGGAGTCGGAGGGAAATGTGGCTTAAGGTTTCAGTGAGATCTTTTCAGAATAAGAGCTCTGGTGTCCCGGTGGTGGGTGAGGGGAAGAAAGATGGAGTCACTGCTTGGCTGAACTCCAGATGGAAGGGGGAATCTGGGCCTGAATGGAAAGTGAATCTCCCTCACCCCCAGGGTCAGGGCTGTGCAGTAGCTGGTGCAGAAAGGGGCCTAGAGCTTGCCTTGCCTTAGCGATCCCGTGGCTACCCTCACCTTGTGGGGCCCCTCTGGGCTCTCTTCAGATTGGGGCGGGGCGGAGATAGGGCAGGGGCCAGACCTCTCATGGTCAGAAGGAAGTTAGGGTTCCATGGTCAGCACATCTCTGCCCCAGTCACCAGGAGATTAACCCTGCCCTGCAAACCTGAACTCCCAGCATTCTCAGGACACATGCTGATCCCTAGTGGCCACTGCTGATATCCAGCACCTCCCTCCTCTCTTAACCTGTGAGTCCCTCTCTGGATTGGAACTGGACTGGAACCAAAGACCATCTTGGAAGCAACATTACCAGCCCAAGCAGTCAAAAATCATGAGTTAGACCCGCCCCCCAAATCACAGGCTCTACCGCCGCTGCTTCATTCATTCTTCGGGGCGCAGAGCGCGACGGGGGGAGCCGCGATCAGCGGCAATTCAGCGGCAGGCCCTTCCTTCCGAGAGGGACTGAGGGACCCGCCACTGAATTGCCGCCGAAGAGCCGGCCTGGGGGATGGCGCAATTTTATATTCTTGCCTCGGGCACAAAAATACCTACTTACGGCTCTGCTCAAAGGGGTGCTGCAGCTGACCCTACGGATACCGCTAAGGCAAAAATCTCAGATGACTGCGCACGTGGGTGCGCACACACCTAAAATGGAACGGACCTGAGCAACACATCTCGAAGAACAACAGTTATGAAAAGGTAGGTAACCGTTTTCCATGATTCTACGTTGTGAATCAAATATAATGAAAACAGAGAGCTGGGGAGCTATTGATCTCAGTTTGCTGATTTCATGTGTTATGCATATGGGTAAAGCAGGCATATCTGTTTGTGACATGTGAGATCTGTATTTGGAGGGAGGGGACGGAGTGAGTGACTGCTCCTGTAGACTTCCAAGAGCCCAATTGCAGATCTCACTTACCATGGGTTTCCTTTGGCCTAGGGCTCAGTGAGCAGAAGGTACCACAGGGAAAAAAGCAAAGGGTAAGTGCGCTGAATGAAAGATTGATATCCACAGGTCACAAAGCCATTGTTCATTCAAAGCCTGCTTTAAATCTGCATTTACATTTCTGTTGAATATTCAATGAGTATTTTTCCCCTGCCATTATTTAGTGTGCTGCTAGCATACTGATGCTCTCAAAGAAGGGTTAAGAGTTCAGAACATGCACAATGATGATAAAATACAGCTTCTTAGTGGTCTACATCTCTCTTTTCCTTGCATCTGTTTTCAGTTGTTCATTTGATGCTAGAAACAAACACTCCATGCCTATGGAAACATTTGCAGGCATGCACACACACAGTATATCTACAGATACAGCCATCTCCGAATATTTTGGATGGATCTTATAGTTTGGCGGTGGCAACGTTCCTTGATTTCTAATCACCTCAGTGCATTATTTAAGAGAAGAGCGATGAAAAGAGGTACCAGTGAGGAGGGAATTGGCTCTACGGCATCCTGGATTTATGTATCTGTTAAGTGCATTGTAAACTTTGTAGGATTCTTTGTGGAAATGTGTAGGCGATATAACGCTATCTGCTGATGACTACTGCTGTTAGGGCTGGCTGCTGAAGCTGGTTCCATTTCAGTTCTAAAGACTCCTTTTGCAAGGTCCTTGAGCTCTTTGCTGCAATTAAAAAATAAATAAAAAGGGCAGTACAGTCATTTTTAAAGTGTGCGTGCATGAGGGCTAGAATTACAGAGCTATGTGCCTGTTGTATATGTTATCTAATCCAGAATACTTCTCATGTACAAGAAAGGCAAAATAACCCACTGTAGTCACGCAGACACATCTGTGAAAGCAGCCAGGGTTGTAAAAGGTTAGCCACTGATATGGCATGTTAAACCAGATATAATTTGAGTTACCTTGCCCTCCTGTTCAGAGCTCCCGTGTATCCCTAAAGGGTTTAATCTAATGTGAATGTTTTTATCACTATTGCATTTTCTATAGTTAAACTATTATTGCATCTAAGTTGGCTTTTCTGGTACCTTCTGTGGAGGGGATATGACACTTATTCTTAGATGATAATCCAACTTCTAACTAATGGGGGTTAGAAGGAAACTTGGCCTAGGGGCAGGTTATTGCACAGTTGCCTACTGCTGTGTGTATGGCACCTTCCTCTGGGATCGCTATTGCTGTCGGAGGCAAGGTACTGGACTAGATGGACCGTTGGTCTGGTCTAATGTGGCATTTCCTCTGTCTGTGTGATACAATTATTTTAAAATTGTAGATATTAGTAAGACTCCACTCAGCTTGTCAGGTCTTTGGGGGAGGGACAGTTTTGTTCTGTGTTTGTACTGCACCTAGCACAGTGGGGCCCTGGCCCATGACTGCAGCTGGTAGGCGCTACCGTAGTGCACATAATATATCTAGAAATGCACTGGGAGTGGGGGTGGGGTAGAGTGTGGGGAACACAGTGAAACGTGGCAAGTGAGGGGGGAAATTTACATATATGTTAATGAAAATAATCCAGAAATTAGGAAAAACTTTGGGGCTAATATTAGCCACTGAATTACTCAGTTTCAGTAATGCAGTGGGCACATTTTAACTGACACGAAAGTGAAATCTGCTACTGAATTCCAACTGTTAATTTACATCTTGTGATCTGGATGCACATCCCCTTGTTAATAAACTTCTAGATAGAGACTACTGTACTCTTATGCAAAACTTATTAAAAGTACTTCGCCCGGTGGATGTGTAAGGGGACACTGTGGAGTGATGTATCTTCCCCACTGCGTGCACACGGCTTGCTTTCTGAATAGCATTAATGTTTATAAGGGATGGGATGGAGCATCGGAAGGTTGGGAATTAGGCATTTGGGGGAGAGTGTAGTGAGAGCCTGTGGAGGAGGCTAGAACAGGGGATTGTCAATAAGGAAAGGTTAATATTAAGCAGGGTACAGTGTCAATGAAGTTGGTAGCTGAAGTTAAAAGGAAAAGAGTGAAAGAAGAAAGTAATAGAAGGAGGGAGACAGCAAGCACAGAGAAAGAAAAGACTAAGAAATGAATAAGCTTCCGGGTATTACTCTGTAGCTCTTACTTATTTGGGAGGGTTTATTAAAGGCTTGAATTGTCAGCTGGCATTTCCGTTTCTCCTCCCACAGTGGAACATATCCTAGTCAGAGCTTGATCCTGCTCTGGCATAAGCAGGCCTGCACTCGGAGGATGTCCTGGAGCAGGCCATTTGTGCAACGCTGCTAGTGTACAAACCACTAATGGAGGTGAGCAGAGTGAATTCAGCCACCTAGATTGTACTGCATGTGCCTCCTGAAATCTATAGCCAGCCTATAGAGAAGGCTGTCTGGGCTCTAGGTCTTCTATCCCACATTGAAAACAAGCTGTGCACCAGCCATATTGCAGATGCTCCCAGCTGGAGCTGGAATTACTGTGTACATGCAGAATTTGCTAACGCCAGATTTTGGATCCTACGAAAGTTCTTTCCATTCTAGAAACCGTCAGTAGCCTAAGGTAGGATTGCCAACCCTCCAGGTTTGGCCTGGAGTCTCCCGGAGTCGGCATTGATCTCCTGGTGGCTATCGAAAGCAATCCAGGAGATTTTAATAGGGTAGTTTAAGAAAATGACTTTGTCATGTTGGGGGGGGGGGGGGGGGGAAATCTTCCAGAATAGCTTCAGTGAGAGGTGGCATCCCTGGTCTAAGGGTCAATGCTCCATATGCTGAAATATCTTTATCAAACAAAAAATCCTGCGTCGAACAAAAAATAGTGATCCATTTCAGAAGGGGTGGAAATATGAAGCACAAAAATGTGAAAAGCTACATTTTAGAGATCCTCGGAAGACATGGTTTTTGGCTTATATCTTTGGGAATTCAGGGTTATAATTTTTGCCCGCCTGGAGGGCTACCATATTGTTCTTTCAGAACAAAAATCTTCTCGACAGACTTATTCTGTTTATAGGCTTTTTAAGCACAGTGATCAGAGAGAGATTGTTCTAGTTCATCCACTTGCATGCAGACTTTGATGAAAATCACAGCCGTTCTGCTTCTTGAGGAAAATGCTACATTTTTACCTATTAAAGTTTTTGTAAGTATAGAATCACATAAAATTGGAGGGTTGTTTTTTGTATTTACAGGGGAATCCTCTAATAGGAATTGATTTGGGCAGTTTCTGCCTTGATGGTTAAATCTCAATGATTGTTACATCCAGGTCCATAAGAGTGTCTTTCCCAAAGCTGTCACATGCATATAAGCAAGAGTTCCGTCATGCAAGGACAGAAGGAGCTCTGCTAGGTGTTTTAATGCCAGGCCAGGCCAGTCAGGTTATAATTGGCTCTAACTGTCAGTTAAGTAAAAGATAATATCCTTCACCTATAGCCAGGTGACACTCAGAAATGTGTGAAATCCTTTTCTACCTCTGGTGTTAGGAAAAAAATTACTTCCAGTCTGATCCCTCTGCTATAAACAGAGCAAATACATTTGCCCCAGTAGTAATGGATCCATAGAGCTGAATGAATTATGATTTTAAGTGAGGTATCACTGAGGGCTCATCTTCACTGTAAAAATAAAAGCAACCATGTGCCATTTTGTGGGAACTGTGTTACAACATAGTTGTCCCGGAGCATGGTTAAAAGACTGTTCTCTCTTGGATTATAGACTGGACCGTAACTGTTCCTGTGCCATGTTAACTGTAACGCCGTTGGAAAGATGTTTGAAATATGATTAAAGCCCCTCGACACTACTGTGTTTTAATCATGTCGTGGGTAATTTGTGTTGTGACCAGGTCTGTAGATTTGGTACATGGTTGATTTTCATAGCAAAGCTGGGCCCTAAAGGCCTATTCTGCTGTGATGTTTGAGAGAGAAGGTCTGCTCAGGGGGGGAAAAAAAAGTAAAGAAAAGACACCATTGATTCGTGATCTCTGATGATATGCCAGATTCTCCCTTCCAGTTCAGTATTAGTTATGGCTTTGGAACTTGTTCCAGCAGGCCAAGGGAGGAAGCTAGAATTTGGACCTTCAGGATATGCTGCAAGACCCCCCATTTTCCTAATTTTCCCTTGGGGAAATTTTGACCGACATCAGTTTTGGCCATGGCATCGCTTTTGTCAAAGAATATGACGCGCTTTGCCCCCGCTCCCTCCCCCTTAGTTCTGACCATTTCACCCATTTCTGAGCGTCACCTGGCTATAGGTGAAGGATATTATCTTTTACTTAACTGACAGAGCCAATTATAACCTGCCTGGCCTGGCCTGGCATTAAAACACCTAGCAGAGCTCCTTCTGTCCACAAATCATTCAAGCTCCCTCGCCTATATATTTCTGCACCATTTCAGATCCAGTCACTCTGATGACGCAGGCATCAGTCCTGTTAGTAACAGCATGAGCACAGGTTTTGCCTGTACCAAGTGGTCCAAAGAGAAGTACTCATTTGGGGGTTCAATCCAAGACTAACACACCTCTCAGGATGAAGCAGAAGGGGTTTCAAGCACCTCTGTTTTTCAGTCTATTCTTTGCAGCCACCAGCATCATTGTAAGTGACATCTGTTTTGTTTTTTTCCCTCTGCCTGCATAACAGTTGGGTCAGTCCTTTGAGGCCTGGGAAATGGTGCTGGAAATTTGGGGGGGGGGGGGGGGGTTAAGTATGAACATCTTTTATTGGTAAACTAGAAGTAGTTTTACTGTGAGGAGGGAGGCTGTCAGCTTTGGGGCACTGTTGGGAAATGCATGTTTTGGACAGGCCCGAAGCATTAGATTACTGTGACTCTGTGGGGAGCAAATATATTGGTAAGACCGGAGGGGAAAGAGTCTGATTTCCTGTTGGCCTGCACCTCGTTTACACTAGTGCGAAGTAAGCGCAAGACTCTATACTGGTGTGAATTGGGCTGAAGGTGTGAGTAGCATTTCCTCAGCCTGCCAATTAACAACACCATAAAATTGTGGTGGTGCGGTTGGATTGCTGTTGACTTCTGCACGTATTTAAGTTCTTCTTTGTGCTGGATGGTTTTATGGAACGCTCACTCTTCAGGAGCCTGAAGCTATGGAGAGCGGTGCCACTGAGGTAACATTTTATTACAAGATCACGTTTTTTCATCATTGCTACCAAAACCACAGACTTGAGGCTGGTGTCTGCCAGCTCACAATTACGAGCTGTGATTGTTGTAGCGATCTGCTCTGACTTGTCAACACTTTCAGTAGGCCCTCATGGGTATGCTAGTATTTTTGTTGCTTCTATTCTCACGGGCAGTTATCAAGTAGTGGAAATTGCATTTAAAGAAAATATTATATGAAGTTTAGATGGCATTTCAATCTTACCCAATAAAACACAAAGCATTGAATATTGTTGTTGAGCCCCCCCCCAAAGTGTGGTAGGCACTTGACAAATAAACATTATCAATACAGGCCCTGTCCTAGGCTAAATATCTGGGACCTTTTTTTGTCTGAACTGTTGGTTAACATCATTCCACCATCACAATTGTTTTCAGCTTAACACACGCTCTGACAAGCTCTAGCACAGTTGCCAACATTGGGAGAACACCATTTCCTGTTATAATTGGGAGAATTTCCCGTCATGAGAGAGTTGCTTCTGTTATGAAAATAAAATCGGATAAAACATTGGCAAATAGACAAGTGAGGATCTGTGTGTAGAAATTCAGAGTACAACTTAGTCATTTGACTTGAGAGGGACTAGCAGTGAAATGCTGTTTGAGTCAAGCTGCTGGTAGTGCTTGAGTTGTAAGGGCCAAGTCCTGCTTCTCATCCTCAAGAGATGGATTTCAAGAGAGGGAAAAGTGAGACCCAGGACAACTTTAGGAAAATTAAGTAGGGTCACCGTTGTTTCTGGTGGCTTCTGAGAGAGTTCCTGCATTGAGTGCACTTATTTCCTTTTAGTCTCTGCTCTGAGCTAGCAGGACTGGTCCTGTTGGATGATGCTCTTGTGCGCTGCTACTGCTAGCTCATTTCATGGTGGTGGTTGGAGGGGAGGGGGGCATTTAAATGCCAGTGCCTTTTTAAGGCTGAGGCACTTGCTCCAGCTCCTTCCTACATATAGTCTTGCCACTGCTCTACAGGCAACTCATGCCGTTCGTTTTTTATCCCACATTACGTTCCCTTGCATTCCACTCCTCCACCCCCAGTCCTTTCCCTGCAAGTGTTTCAGCCAGTGGGAACAGCAAAAGAATAAAAGGAAATTATTTGCAAATGACTTCTACCCTTTTTCTTTCTCTGGTTATTGCATTCATATTTTAAGGAGGAGGGAGAGAGCCCGAGCCTGATAGGCTCTCATTAAGGACCCCCCCATCCTAAAATGGAAAACAAACTGAGCCCCTCACCATGTACACCAGGTTTCTTACTCCTGCCCTAGACCACTCAAGCCCCAGATGTGTGTCAGTTGTGCCATTTTACTGGATTTGGCTTTCCAAGTGCCTGACCTGGGAAGCCAGGAAGATGGCACATAGCTGCCATACTCCAGGCATGAGCAATCCAAAGAACTGTCAAGCTTTCCCACCCCCCACTAGAGAGCAAGACCAGCCACTTGGCCCTGTTCCAGGAAAGTCACGGACTATGTGGGCTTCTAAAATGGAATAATGACAGGTTTCAGAGTAGCAGCCGTGTTAGTCTGTATCTGCAAGAAGAACAGGAGTACTTGTGGCACCTTAGAGACTAACAAATTTATTAGCATCCGAAGAAGTGGGCTGTAGTCCACGAAAGCTTATGCTCTAATAAATTTGTTAGTCTCTAAGGTGCCACAAGTACTCCTGTTCTTTTTAAAATGGAATAATGTTGCACTCCATGTGCTTTATGGAAATATGCTTATGAATATGACATAACTGGAATATGCTTTATGCTAAATACCCCTTGTATGGTGCCATTCGAAAGTTTGTAATCTACTAAGTGTGTTCATCCTATTTGTTTGCATGTATTATTTCTAGATCTGGAGTTAGAAGAATAAGGTATAAACTTGTATCACTGATGTAAACATATTAAGTGGAGGCCATTAAGGGTGCTCCAGAAACAATCAGTTGTAAATGGCCTTAGTTACTTGAAAGCCTTCCTGTGTACGTGTGGGCCAGCCCATGGGGAATGGAGACTTGGGGTCTTATAGTGACATGTGACCATGTCACCTGATGATGAAATCCATCTAAATCTGGTACTTTTCCATTTAGAAGCAGGGGTGGGGACCCAGAGAGACAAGATTCCCGCTTTATGCCAAAGTTATAAAAGGGTGGAGCAGGACAAAGAGGGGAAGTCATGAGAGAACCCATAGTTACCACCTGAAGTGTCTGCTGGATTAACAAGGACTGTACCATGGGAAAGGATTGGGCCCAGACTAGGAAGCAGTCTAGTCTGTGAAAGAAGCTTATTGGAACATCTTTGAGTGTGAGATATTACCCATAATCAGTTTCTTAATGCATTAGGCTTAGACTTGCGTGTTTTGTTTTATTTTGCTTTGTGACTTACTTTGTTCTGTCGGTTATTACTTGAAACCACTTAAATCCTACTTTTTATACTGAATAAAATCACTTTTGTTCATTAATAAACCCAGAGTAAGTGATTAACACAGATTAATACCTGGGGGAGCAAACAGCTTTGCATATCTCTCGGAGTGTTATAGAGGGCGGACAATTTGAGTTTACCCTGTATAAGCTTCATACAGAGTAAAGCAGATTTATTTGGGGTTTGGATCCCATTGGAGTCTGGGTGCTGGAGACAGGTAACCTGCTGAGCTGTTTTCAGTTAAGTTTGCAGCTTGGGGGGTGTTGCAGAAAGCTAGCGTGTCTGCAAGTCTCAAGCTGGCAGGGAAAATAGGCTCAGAGGTAATTTCAGCACACCAGGTGACAGTCCCAAGGGGATTTCTGTGACCGAACCCATCTCTCTCTCACACAGACACTCTCTCTCTCTCTCTCTCTCTCTCTCTCTCTCCAGTGAAGAACTTACAATCTAAATAGACAGAAGAAAGGAAGTACTACTATTCCCATTTTACAGGTGGGGAACTGAGGCACAGAGAGCAAGTGACTTACCCAAAGTCTTGCAGGGAGCTGCTAGCAAGGCAGGAATTGAACCTAGGTCACTGGAGTCCTAGTCCAGGGCTTTAACCACAAGATCATCCTTCCCGTCCAATAAATAATATATATGGAGATATACTTATCTCATAGAACTGGAAGGGACCTTGAAAGGTCATCAAGTCCAGCCCCCTGCCTTCACTAGCAGGACCAAGTACTGATTTTGCACCAGATCCCTAAGTGGTCCCCTCAAGGATTGAACTCACAACCCTGGGTTTAGCAGGCCAATGCTCAAACCACTGAGCTATACCTCCCCCCCCCCCCCAACAGATAAGAGATTCTGACCACTTCCTGCAGGATTTGGCATGATTGCCTCCACCACCCACCTTGGTCCAAAGTGGGCCAGAGAGAGGAATTGGACATTCTGAGAGAAGTGCATACCAACACCAGTGACCAGGACCCATGCTCTTTCTGGAAAGTCAGAGGCTGCAGGGTAAGCCTTGTCCCCATCTGATAGAAATAGCTGGGCCTCCCTTAGTGGGGGCACCCTGAAACATTCGATCATCTGACCCATCCTCAGAGCAAAATGGTGTGCTGAGTCATCCTGGGTCAAAGCTTTCTCTCTCATGGCAAAGGGCACATTGAACAGATTCCTTCATGAAGATCTTCGTCTTCCCACTAGCTTCAGGTCACAGCACGGAAATCACGCAGGCTGCATGGCTGGCCAGTCCCCTCACAGCAGTGGGCAGAGGTGAAACAACCTAGATTGAGTAGCACCAGCAATCAGCTGGTACCGTTAGTCTTGAGAGACGGCTGACCTGCCTATCAACCTCTGCAATTGCATGAAGCTGTTTGAGTTTGTTCCTTTCCAGCAGGCCCCACGAAGTAATGATGGGCAGCTGTTTCTCAAGAGCAATGGCTTGCACGTCCTACAAGGTGCTTTTCTGTCACCATTTTTAACATCCAGGTGCAACTGCTAAGGGATTTCCTAAAACGTCACACACCACAAAGCCAGCAATATATTGAGGACCTGCAGCTCCGTAGTCTCCAGTTCCAGCACAGACACCTATTGTCTCAGTGCTTGATAGCTATTAGAGCATGGCTCGTGCTGGACCTAGAAGAGACTAGAGCAGGGGTGAGCAAACTTTTTGGCCCGAGGGCCACATCTGGGAATAGAAATTGTATGGTGGGCCATGAATGCTCACAAAATTGGGGTTGGGGGGAGGGGCTTGGGGTGCAGGAAGGTGCTCTGGGTTGGGATTGAGGGGTTTGGAGGGTGGGAGGGGGATCAGGGCTGGGCCAGGGGTGCGGAGAGAGGCTCAGCAGTGCAGGCTCCAGGCGGCGCTTACCTCAAGCAGCTCCCGGCAGCAGTAGCATGTCCCTCCTCCGGGTCCTACGCAGAGGCGCGGCCAGGCGGCTCTGCGCACTGCCCTGTCGTCAGGCACCAGCCCCACAGCTCCCATTGGCCACGGTTCCTGGCCAATAGGAGCTGCAGAGGCAGTGTGCAGAGCAGAGCCCCCTGGCGGCCCCTACACGTAGGAGCCTGAAGGGGGGACATGCTGCTGCTTCCGGGAGCCACATGGAGTAGCCCCCGACTTTGCTCCCTGGCTGGAGCGCCGGAGTGGGGCAAGCCCCAGACCCTGCTCCCCAGTGGGAACACAAGGGCTGGATTAAAATGGCTGGTGGGCCGGATCCGGCCCCCGGGCCGTAGTTTGCCCACCCCTGGACTAGAGTAAGGCTTGTTGGAAGTGGGCTACTCTTCTAAGAACTAGTGAGCCATTGTTGTGAGTCGTGACCCTCCCTCTATCCTGTTTCTTGTAAGCGTGCCATCTTCAGATCTCGCTGGAAGCATTGCCTGTTCCCCAAAGCATTCTCGGAGGGCCGACAGCAGACGAGAATCTGGCACTCATGTAGGAAGCATGGTTTAGCTGAAGAGTAGGATGGAGAATTGAGGCTCTTGTAACCCCTGTAACGATTCTAGATACTGCTGTGAAAGATGCTTTAGAAATACTTGTAGTCCGATTCATTTGCTGTGTTCCCATTTCAGCCTTTTGTTGTAGTGCCTTGCTCTAGAATTGTTTTTTTTTTAAATGTTTTTTTCTCTCTTTACCCAAACCAAAATAACCCACTAGTTCCTCGAAAGAAGCAAACCCAAGAAATAGGATTTGTCCCAATTCTGTTTTCCTTTAAATATAGACCAAAGGAATCGTCTGTATACAGTAATGCTCATTGGAGCAGTGTTACCATTTTTTTTATTTGACTGGATGGCTGTTAGATAAGGTTCACAGTGTACTACTGTGGAAACATGCCTCCTGAGTATATAGGATCTGGCAGTTATCTATTGTGGGCAGTTCTTTATGATCTGAAAACTGTAGCTTTTGGAGGCAGAGTGACCTTTGTGATGGTGATAGGTTAGTATGTTCACCAACTTTCAAATATGTTAACCGAACTGGCCAGTGACGGGAGCTCTCTTGCCTCTCTCCTGTTGTGAAAGGCATAAGGCAACTTTAGAATCTTGATTTGGAAGATAAGGGGTAAGACGGGAAAGCAGAAAGAGTCGCAACCAATAAATTGCTGGACTTTCATAAACATCCCTGCCACTGCAGTCTTAGCTGCCAAAGGAGCCTTCTCTGGAGGTCACAGCCTGCTGGCACACGTCCGCTAGAGTGAGCGTTGGAAGAAAGGCCCTAAAGAGTATTGCAATAAGAGCAGCTGGCAGTGGGGGCTAATTTTGGGTGACCCGAAGAAGAGCTCTGTGTAAGCTCAAAAGCGTGCGTCTCTCTCACCAACAGAAGCTAGTCCAGTAAAAGAGATTACCTCACCCACCTTGTCTCTCTAATAATCTGGGACCAACACGGCTACCACAACAATGCATACTTAGATGGGTTAGTGGCAGATTTGGTCATCAAGGCTGTGAATGCTCAGAGGTTTTTGGCTGCTAAAAAAAATCATACAGCTAAAGCAAGATGCTGAGTAATAGATTAGTGCAGGCTTCACTTTGGAAAATGCACAAGTTACCATTTAATACTTTGGGAGTTAGTGCAAACTTTGCTGTAGCAGGTTCAGTATGTTTCAATTTTATTTCTCTTTGGTTCTTGTTAAACCTGTCTCTGAAGAGTATCCCTTATTGACTTATCCTGGAGTGTCAGCCAGATTGAGTAACGGGAATGCTAGTTAGTGATTTGACAAGCTGGCTTATATGGTGCCAAACTGCCAGTCATTTGGGAAAAGAAGCTGTTTGTGAAGTACTGCCAGTTTAACTCTTCAGTAGGTGGGCTGCTTCTGAAAGGTTCCATGTTTCAGCAATTCATACCAGCATACTAGGGGAAAGACTAACTTTGATTTCGCTGGCTACTAAAAAGATTTTACAAGTATAAGAATTGTGATGCATAATACAAATCCATTTTTTCCCCTCTCCGTTGTTCCCCCTCATATGTTCTTGCTGGGTATAATCGTTTCAAAATTTCCCTCCTAGATCTTAAAAATCATCCAGTGATCTCCCCATCTCTGTACCCTCATCTTTCTATTTGTCACTCCATTCCCAACACTTTTACAATAAGCTGCTTCCCCCTCCCACAACTACTCTTTTTTTTTCAGCTATTTTCAAATCCCTTGTACTTTTTCAGGTGTGTGACACTTAGATTTCTTGCTAATTTCCCCCAGCAAAAAAAAAAAAAAAAAAAAAAAACCCTTAACGCAAAGGTGAAGAGTGTATGAAACTTTCTTAGGAATGATGGAATGATGCCCCTATACCTCTGCATAATGAAATTCAACTTCCAGATCCCCTAAATTTGCTCAGTTCTCTCTGAAATTTGGCCTTTATTCCTCTTCCCTCCACTCAATCCCTGTTTTTTACCATATGTCGAGATGCCACTTATGAGATAATAAACTCAATTTTGTTGGTATTTGCCTGTACAGTAGAACCTCAGAGTTACAAACACCAGAGTTATGAACTGACCAGTCAACCACATGCCTCATTTTGACCAGAAGTGTGCAATCAGGCAGCAGCAGAGACAAGACTGAAAAGCAAATATAGTACAGTACTGTGTTAAATGGAAACTACTAAAATGCTGCTTTTCCTTTACTATTCAGAAGAGGAAAAAAAATTAGTTTCAAAGCTGTATTAAGTCAGTGTTCAGTTGTAAACTTTTGGAAGAACAACCATAATATTGTGTTCACCGTTACGAACATTTCAGAGTTATGAACAGCCTCCACTCCTGAGGTGTTCGTAACTCTGAGGTTCTACTGTAGATAATATATACCTATCTCATGGAACTGGACGGGACCTCGAAAGATCATTGAGTCCAGCCCCCTGCCTTCACTAGCAGGATCAAGTACTGATTTTTGCCCCAGATCCCTAAGTGCTCCTCTCAAGGATTGAACTCACAATCCTGTGTTTAGCAGGCCAATGCTCAAACCACTGAGCTATCCCTCCCTCAATCCTAATTATAAATCCTTGTATGCTACTGAATTATTTGCACCATTTTTTGTACTTTAACATAAAAACTATTAAAATACTATGGAGCATGGTATAAAAAGTTTTAATTGCAGCTTGTTTTCAGTTTTGATGCAGGGACTTGAGAAAATGGCAACCTTTCCTTGGAAACTGTGCTCAAAATCCTGATGCAACGTACAGTAACTCCTCACTTTAAGTCGTCCTGGTTAACGTTGTTACATTGTTGATCAATTAGGGAACATGCTCATTTAAAGTTGTGCAATGCTCCACTCTTACGTTGTTTGGCTGCCTGGCAGCCTCCCTACGTGCCCCGCCTCCCACCAGCCGGCAGACACCACGGATCAGCACCGCTGGCTTGCAGCATTTCGGGGGAAGGAGGGAGGGGGGAGGAGTGAGGCCTCGGCACACAGGCTCCCCCTCCCTCCCCAATGCTGCAAGCCAGCTGATTGCCCTGGGCAGGAGGTGGAGGGGGGGGAGGGAAGGGGAGCCTGCCTGCTGAGTCCTTGCTCCTCCCCCTCCCTCCTGCTCCCTAAACACCGCAAGCCAGCTGATTGCCCCAAGCAGGAGGGAGGGGGGAGGAGCAAGGACTCTGCGTGCAGGCTCCTCCTGCCGGCGGCAGTCAGCTGGCTTGCGGTGTTTAGAAGGGAGGGGAGGGAGAGGGGAGGAGCGAGGATGCAGCATGGGAAGTAAAGGGGGAGGAGGTGGGGGGAAGAAGAGACAGGTGGAGAAGGTGGGGAGTGGGCTTGCAGAGTAGGGGAAGCTGCCGCTGCTGCACAATGTGCTTCTCCTAGCCTACAGCACCTTCAGCCTCCTTGCCTGCCCCATTGTCTGCAGTGCCAGTGGGCTGTGCCTGTGTGGGGTAAGGCAGGAGCACCTCCCAACTATAGTACTGTATGTACAGTATGTTTGTAAACACACAGCACGTGCACACTACTCCCCTCCCCCCCAGCGTAGTATTAAATTGCTTGTTTAAAAATTGTTTACGACTTATACCTGTATTAAATTGCTTATTTAAAATGTATCTAATGCCTTTTGTCTGGCAAAAAAAAATTCCTTGGAACCTAACCCCCCCTCCCCTTCCCTCCCCATTTACATTAATTCTTATGGGGAAATTGGATTCGCTTAACATCGTTTCACTTCGTCGCATTTTTCAGGAACAGAACTACAACGTTAAGTGAGGAGTTACTGTAGTTTAGACTGCCACAAGTTGCTATGTTTGTAGTGATTTGCTCGTGAGGTTACCTTGCACAGAATGCAAACGGCAATGACAACATACAGAGGCCAGGGGGAGAGGAGAGATGCAGTTTCATTAAACGAGCATCATTTTGTTTAAGCAGTAGAGTTAAACTATGATTCATAAAAGAACGAGAAATCAATACTTTACTGTCTATTGTCTATACGGGTATGTACATATAAATGTACCCAAACTGGTGACTGCACTGACTCTACCATGTACAGTACCATATCAGCTTTTCTAAGAGCCTGAATCCTGTTGACTGTCAATACATACCATACTAGGTTAGTGAAGACCGAAGTTCTGTGCTGTCTGCAGTAAGTAACCTGATACTGCCAACAGAGATGACAATTTGTATTGCAAGAGTGGAAATAGCTCTAAGTATATAAAATATGTCCTGACCGTTTGTTTAGATTTAATTGATTTTTTCCCCCCCCCAGGCACACTGTCAATCATCTGTAAATTTTAGGGCACTTTTTGTGTTCTTTTTCTGTATTTGATGGACTTAAAACTTGAATCAGGATGTTCATGAGAACTTACTTCCTGGGTCAGGGTATAGGGACACGTACAAATGCTTAGAGGGCTTGTGTACTGAGCTCTGTTCTCAAAGTCTGTCTTAATTTCTAGTACAGCTAACGCAGGGGTAGGCAACCTATGGCATGCATGCTAAAGGCGGCACGTGAGCTGATTTTCAGTGGCACTCGTACTGCCCGGGTCCTGGCCACCGGTCCGGGGCGCTCTGCATTTTAATTTAATTTTAAATGAAGCTTCTTAAACATTTTAAAAACCTTATTTACTTTACATACAACAATAGTTTAGTTATATATTATAGACTTATAGAAAGACCTTCTAAAAACGTTAAAATGTATTACTGGCATGCGAAACCTTAAATTCGAGTGAATAAATGAAGACTCGGCACACTACTTCTGAAAGGTTGCCGACCCCTGAGCTAACGGGTCAGAAGTAGTAGTTGGATGGGACACCAGTTTGCAAAGCATGCTGCAGTGATAGTCCTTGTTCTTCACAGTGACTACCAAGAAAATTCTTGGGAGAGGATTTCAGCCACTTCATGAAGGCTGAGTATAACCACCATTTTATTGGGTTATATGGAACCACCAGGTGCCAGAAAAAGACACTAAAAGCAAAAGTAAGAGTGATTTCAAAAGAGATTGTTCAGGAGAATGTTGTCAACTTGAAATCTAATCAATAAAAAGAATGAATCCATATCGGAGTGTCAACTACTTCCCCTGCCATAAGGTGTAATTTTTGCGGTCCTCCTTTACTACCTTTTAAAAATAAATGTTTTGGCTCCTCTGTTCCTGTGTGAAAGACTCCAACAATGGAGGAAGCTACTGTCATTTTTTCCCCTTTGTAGTTGAAGCTCTGTTATAGGCTCATAATAAAATGGAGAAATACTTTCTCTAATTTCTTTCAACTATAGGCCTTTTAAGTGTTACAGGTAACAATTGGAGGGTTTCAAAAACAAAAACAAAACAGGCACAGGTGTGATACTTCTTTTTAAGTTGATGATGCCCTTCCCTTCCTAATGTAGCATATATACCCTGTTATGAGTTCTGCTTGCTGGGAGGTCTTCTAGCCCCCACCTCCCCTGCCTCTCCCCGTGCGTTCCACTTCGTGTTGTTTTATCTGCCAGGGTAAGGTCACCATTGAAAGAGACCAAAATGAACAACAACAGAACAGATAGCTACGTTCCCTGGAACAGAATTGAGTTTTTTGAAAACCCAAATGCAACCTGTTGGGAAAAGCAGTTCCTCAGACCAATTTTCTTTTTTCTTGGAAATTGAAAAGTATGTCAATGAAAGCACAGAGTATAGCAGGTGAAAGCTACTTAATTTCATTTTAAATGCTTCAAGGCATCCGAACACATACAACATCTGTTAACCGAATGTTCTTGAAATCTTTAACGATTATAGAGACAGACTTTATAACAGGGCTAAATGCTGCTTCAGTTATTTTATAATTGTTTGATTTAAGACAAACTAAAACTTTGGATGATTGTTTATTTATAAAATATATTTCACAGTTTTGTTCTTTTTTTTGCTTCTCCCAAGATTTATAGGAGATATAGCAGTAACTACATAATTGAATTTGACATGCTTTATATTGTAAATCTAACTTTAAAAAAAAATCATATTTACAATGTATAAAGTAGGTCATAAATGTGTTTTACCTTGTTCCTTCCAACTTTATCACTAAAGCTGTTCTGTGGTTGAAATTTTGCATGCTTACCCTTAGTTCAGAAGAGTTTATTATTTAATTTTAAGTTTGCAATAGAATTCTCCTGTTCAGAGCTCTCTGAATATTTTTTGTTTGGGGTGGAGGGAATCATTTTGCGTCAACCCAAAATGTACATGTTTCAAATATTTTGGCAAAATGAAATGTCAAAAATGATCTGATTTTTTTTCTTTGATTTTTTTTTTTTCCATGTCAGCGCCCAAAACGCCTTTTTGTTTTTAGGGTTTTTTAAATTGTTTTAAAATGTTTTTTTTTTCATAAATTTAAATAGGGCTGTCGATTAATTGCAGTTAATTCAAAATATTAATCTCAATTAAAAAAATTGTGATGAATCAGTTTTAATCGCACTGTTAAGCAATAGAATACCAATTGACACTTATTAAATATTTTGAATGTTTTTCTACATTTTCAAATATATTGATTTCAATTACAATACAGAATACAAAATGTACAGTGCTCACTTTATATTATTTTAGACTGCAAATATTTATAATCAAAAAATGATACAATTTCTTTTGTTTATTTTTCAGTTCACCTCAGACAAGTGCTGTAGTGCAATCTCTTGTGAAAGTGCAACTTACAAATGTAAATTTTTTTTACATAACTTCATTCAACAATAAAACAATGTAAAATTTTAGAGCGTACAAGTCCACTCAGTCTTTCCTCTTGTTCAGCCAATCGCTAAGAGAAACAAGCTTGTTCACGTTAACAGGCCATAATGCTACCCGCTTTTTATTTACAGTGTCACCTGAAAGTGAGAACAGGGGTTCACGTGGCACTTTTGTAGCTGGCATTGCAAGGTATTTACATGCAAGATATGCTAAATATTCATATGCCCCTTCATTCTTCGGCCACCATTCCGAAGGATGTGCTTCCATGCTAATGACACTCGTTAAAAAAATACAGGCAAGTCTCATCTTATGCGCATTTAACATGCGCAAATTCAGCTTTGCGCGGTTGGCAAAAAAAAAAGAGAAAAATAACAATTTAAATACTGTACCTTTAGTGCGGGCGATTCCGCCCGCCATTACACTCAATGTAATTTTGACTGTATGCGATTTTCGCTTTACGCGCTGACAGCGGAACGTAACCCCAGTGTAAGATGAGACTCGCCTGTAATGTGTTAATTAAATTTATGACTGAACTATTTGGGGGAGAATTGTATGACTCCTGCTCTGTTTTACCCGCATTCTGCCATATATTTCATGTTATAGAAATCTAGGATGATCAACCTTCTGCTGGTGGCATTTGACTCAAATGATGAAAATGAACATGCATTGATCTGCTCTGCTTTGGATCACTATCCAGCAGAACCCGTCATTAGCACAGACGCACGTCCTCTGGAATGGTGGTTGAAGCATGAAGGGACATGTGAATCTTTAGCGCATTTGGCACGTAAATATCTTGTGACGCCGGCTACAACAGTGCCATGTGAACACCTGTTCTCATTTTCAGGTTACATTGTAAACGAAGCGGGCAGCATTATCTCCTGCAAATGTAAACAAACTTGTTTGAGTGATTGGCTGAACAAGAAGCAGGACTGAGTGGACTTGTAGGCTCTAAAATTTTACATTGTTTTATTTTTGAATGCGTTTTTTTTTTACATAATTCTGCATTTGTAAATTCAACTTTCATGATAGAGATTGCACTACAGTACTTGTAATGGGGGAATTGCAAACTACTATTTCTTGTTTTTTTACAGTACAAATATTTGTAATCAAAAATAAATATAAAGTGAGTACTGTACACTTTGTATTCTGTGTTGTAATTGAAATCAATATATTTGAAAATGTAGAAAACATCCAAAATATTTAAATAAATGGTATTCTATTATGTTTAACAGCCCAATTAATCTCGATTAATTTTTTTTAAAGTAATAGCCCTAAATTTAAGGGGAAATTCCTAAACCAAAAGTCAAAATGTTTCATTTTGGAAGTGCCGAAACAAACCATTTCAACACAGGCATTCTTAATTCAAACCATTCCTAATTCTTGAGTGCTTCACTTTGCAACGTTAGCATTAGTTTATTGTTTTGTTATATAAAGGGGAAAATACTGTGGAGAAACTGGTGAAGCCATGTAAAGTATAATGAAGCTTATTAGAACTGGTTGAAACTACCAAAAAACAAAATCAAAAAACCTTTCACGGAAAACTCACTGGGTTTTTTTTCAAACCCTTCTACTTACTGCCTGTTTTGACACCCCTTGCACATAAACAAACTGAAATAGGGTGCATGGGGTATGGTTGAAAAGATTTAGCTCATATTTAAATATAATTATCCTTTTTTGTTTGTTTGTTTTAAGGGATAATACTGAGGTTGGTAAGACTTAAAATTCTTTTTTTTAAAAACACATGCATACATATGCCACCTCTCTGCAGTGTCTGTTTTTGATTTTATGAAACAAGAATTATTTTCTTGAAGGCTCTGTGTACTTGTGAGGCATATGAAGTTCAGTGTGTATCAACTCTGACAGTGTCTTTAGATTTAAATGTTTTCTTTCATTTTACTAGATCTATTATTATTTAGATTGTATCAGAACATAGGAGCCCCAGTTATGCACCAGGAGCACCTTGTGCTATACCTTTGCACAAATGGATAGCAAAGAGAGGATCCCTGCCCACAGAGCTTACAGTCGAAGTGTAAAGGTTTAGTACTAACAGCTTCTTCTCCAGAAGTCACTTCCCGTTCGTTATTCAAGGAAGTCATACCCTTGACTTTGCATTCCCTTGGTAACAGATTTCCATTCTATAAACTGAGAAAATCAGCTTTTATGATTCTTGCTAGAAAATCCACTGGCTTTTTTTTTTTTTTTAAATTCATATATATAATATTCTCACACATGCCTTTTTTACTGTAGTATGGACGAAAAGATGGGACTCCAGTCTGTCAATAAGCCTTAACTCTCGTGGCAGGTGATCTGCTGTTAGGTTAGCAGGTGTGAAAACCTTTACTAAACTGTTAAACAGTTTCCCCGGTGTCTTAAAGACTATCCATTGAATGCACGACCTGCAGTGGTATGTAGGCTGTGCACCTGCAACCACTTCCTGATGGCTACGAAACAGAATTGTTAGTGCAAGGTGCAGTACTTTCCTAAGTTCTGTTCTGTTCAAAGATGTATTGTATGTACGTTAATAGGGACAGGGTCAGCTCAAAATAAAAAAAAAAAAATTAATGGAGATATGCCATTTCCCTAGAACTGGAAAGAACCTTGAAAAGTCATAGAGTCCAGCCCCCCCTGCCTTCATTAACAGGACCAAGTACTGATTTTGCCCCAGATCCCCAAGTGGCCCCTGCAAGGATTGAACTCACAACCCTGGGTTTAGGAGGCCAATGCTCAAACCACTGAGCCTATCCCTCCCCTAAATGGAATTTAGTCTTTCTCTCTTTACAAAGTTCTATATGTTCACGCTTCCAAAATAAATTAGTTCAATGCTATTTTTTTTAAGTTGGCATCAGTGGCTGAACATACATTAGTATCTGTGCTATAATTAACGTAAGTGTGATTAAGAAAACAAAATCCATTAACTGATCTCATTTTCAGGCTTCTTGGTGACAGAGGTAAATAGAGGAGAAAAATTAAAATCTTTGAACTATGGGATAGCTTGGAGACCCCTACTAAGATAGGGCTGTTTTGTGCATTTGCACACTGCCTAGCATACGAAGAGACAGCATTTACCTTCAACCAGACAAAAAGTAGGAGAGAGGATGAATTTTTATCCTTATTATAGAATGGGAATTGAGGCACACAGTGTTGTGACTTGCCCAGTCACTCAGGAAGACTGTCAGGGCCAGGAATGGATCTCAAGGTCTCAGTCCAGTCTTAACCATGAGAGCTTCTTTCTTTTCACCTCCATGTGCTCTTCTCTTTTCTTCTTCTCCTTGCTTTTCTCCTTCTCTTCTCTTTGAATGAAATATCAGGTTTTTTTATTATTGGAATAAAGAGTTATTTGCAAGTTCCAGCTTCAGACACATTTTCAGCAATTAAAAAAATAAGAGATGCTCAGATGGCACGAGACTTTCTACAGGGTTTTATTTACTAAAATGTCCTGGATATAGTTTCACTTTCTGTCTTTGCTTAATATTTATGATCGTTCCATCTGCCATGAAACAAGAACTGCAAGTTCTGTTCTTTGATAAATGGGGTGGAAAGGGCAATCCAGTTTCTCTGTAGCATAGGTAAGTACTTCAGGAACATCTGCTGAAATACTCAGATGTAACTTTTGCGATTCACAGAGTATTGGACTAAAAATGCCACCTTCCAGGGAAGGATTGTCCAGTGGCTAGGGCATTAGGCTGGATGGACTACTAGCAACACTCTTTATGAGGTGGTAGATAATTTTCCTCTCCAGACTCTGCATCTTGATTCATAGGAACAAAATTTAATGCTTTGCAAAGGAGGGTAAATATCCCCATTTTTGGATGGGTAAACTGAGGCACAGGCAGGTTAGGTGATTTGCCCAAGGGGACACAACAACTTGGTGGCAAAGGTGGGAATAGACCCTAGGACTTCTGACTTGCAGGCAATTCCCCCTCTCTCTCTTTGGAGTGTGTGTTTAGTCTCCACATTCCTTTCTACAAAAGCCATCATGCATAGATTAGATGTGAAGAATGTGCTGAAGTTTTTCCTGAACAGAACTTAGTTATTTTTGGTTTCTTCTTAACTTTTAAGATAGATCAAAGGGATGCTCATCTTCAGGCAACATCCTACTAAGTAGTTACATACGTTGTGTAATGCAGGGACGTTGTGTAATGCAGGGACGATACATTGCTCTTTCTCAGACAACTTTGGGTTCACTTCACCAGCTGTGTGGCAGCTGCCGAAATATGTTTGCACTGCGTTTCTCTAGCTGATGTCTCTAAAGTAGCCAACTGGGAGGAGTTTTGGTCACCACTACTATTCATACTCCGAGGCTAGGTCACATGCTTAGGTTGGTCAATTTCCCTGACTGTTACGCTACAGAGCCTTGGATGGCTTATAGCTAGGGAGTCTCTGTGGCTGAGATTCCGTGAAGGCAGTTGATAGAGAAAACAACTTTCCCATCTGTAATTGGAGTCTTGCAAATATATTCCTTCCACAGCATGACGCTCCACCCTTGCAGTACAGATGCTGTATACAAATGAATGCGTGCCTTGATAATTTTGCCTCCTTAATTGTACAAAGTTTTTCTGATGTGGGGAGGAATTTTGAAAACCTACTGTGAAGAGTGATTCTGGAAAAGTGGCACAATTGGGTTCTGTGTTTGTGTGTCAGTGACTTCCTTATCAAATGTACTCCGTTCAAGGATAAAGAGAGATTTTCCTGACTGCCAACCCTGCAAAGTCACCCTGAGCTCTGACATCCAAGCTGGGTTCTTTCCGCATTTTAATAACCAATAATAAAGGTCCTGCAGGCCAAATAATGACCTTGGTTCTACACATGCAGCCTTGTTGCGTTCCCGTGGGTTTGCACAGGTGTAACAAACTGGAATTTAGTAAACAATTCTCTTGAGGATGCACAAGAAGTGAGTCGAATCCCTCCCACTTCTCCCTCTCTCTAAGCTGTGTTGGCTCCATATTGCTAACATGAGTAAAAACTTATTTTTGTCACTGAAGCTAACAGTATTGACTCAGCACACAGGAAGCAGCTCTGTTGAGGTGAGACTACCATTTTTATATAGGTACTCTTCAGGTAGAACGATACTTCAAGAAAATGGTGGACCAACCCTTAAACATTCATTTCCAGTATGTTAGTCTTGAATTCAGAGCACGACATCTAATTATGTGGATTCCGTACTTTAAAGTTTTTGGTTTCTGAAGGCAGAATGCCAGATAATTATTGGGCAGTGATCAAATGAATTCCTTAAAACAAGGCATAATTTGTTGGTATGACTCTGCAGTAGAAAATGTGTATGTGTATACTGTTCACATTGACTTGAAATGTGGTTGTACACCTTAATTTGTCTTGTGATCTCTTATAAGCTAATAAAAAAGAGGGGTCAAATAAAAATGTGGTGATTTTGTTTCAAAATGAATGTTTTACTCCTCTTCCTTTCCCCCACCCCAAACAAACCCAAAAGAGAGCTTTTCCTTTGTTTTTGTTTTTTGTTTTTAAAGGCTTTATAAGGTTTCCAAGTTCTTGTGAGCAAAGGCTGTCTTCAGCTCATCGTCCCTTCTAACTTTGTCTGCAGATCAGCCAAAAATAATCGATTTCTGCATACTTAGAATTGTGGGTCTAAAGTCTTACCTCAGCCCAGCAAGGTCAGCAAGTTTCTCGCAAATGGTGCTCCCTTGAAGTCAAGACGTAAGAGTTCAGTATGAACGACAGCTGTGGCTATCTGCTAGCGTTAATCTCCACAGGAATATATAAATCCCCCTCCGTTTGCTTATGATGGCAGAATATCTGTAATTGGAGGAACGTTTTGGTTGTGCATTTGACCTTCCTTCCGTATATCCCTGCCCGTTTTTTTCCTCCTTTGGATTATAGTTTTTATGTATGCTCTTCAGTGTATATAGTTAGATATTGATAATGTAATGCCTTTCTCTCTTTTACTCTTCTTTTGATGTGCTGTAATATATATACTGCTTACTGTATTTTTTCACTCCATGCATCTGATGAAGTAGGTTTTAGCCCACGAAAGCTTATACCCAAATAAATTTTAATCTCTAAGGTGCCTCAAGGACTCCTCGTTGTTTTTACCTTTCTCTCTGTGTTTGGTGTGAGTAGGTCCAATGAAGGCACCTAACAAGCAGAGGGAAGAAACGGGTACTGCGTGGTTTTCTTCCATGTTTTCTTCCCTGTTCTCCAAATAGGCAGATAGCACCGTTAGATCCTCAGTTGTTTAATCCTCTCCCCTCTCAATCCAGTTCTATCTCGTTTCTTTCAGCACTCCTCACCTGCTGCTGCATCATCTGCCGTCGCCCACTCCCCAGCTCTCTGTGGCCGTTCACGGGTTGTGTGCTTTTTTTTTTACTAGAAATGGCTGGAACAGCTAACAGAAAAAGATGAAATTGTATCAGCTACAGCTCAACTGAGTTTGGCTATGGGATTCTTCTCTCTCATTTACAAGGACTTGCTGTCCCCCCAGGAATCAGCAGTCACACTGGACCTATTATTTCAGACTCAAAAGACTGGCAGCTTCTCACTCCTAAATGTGGAGGCGAACCCTTTAGTTCTAACAAGCCATACCCTTCCTTCTTGTACCCAGGGTTGGTTACCCTTTTTAAGGTATTTTAAAGAAGTCTCATTGTTTGAAATACGGTATTCCAGCAGTTGGTCTGAACACAAGCAGGTGAGTAAGTGCTGGAGAGGTGGATTTGAAATTCCTCCAAGGTCACAGGTGAAGACTAATTCAGGTGTTAGATCAGAGTTTCCCTTCTGGAGCTGGTGAGCCTCTTCCAGACTAAGAACAGTTTCCTGCTGCTTCTAACCATGAGCAGGTGAAACTTTGTAACTGGCGCTAGTCAAAAGTTTTCAACAAAACATCGATCAAAAAATACAGTTTCACCAAAATCAACACTGTTTGTGGGAGTTTGTCGATTTTTGACAAATTTCGTTGGTTAAAAGTCTGAACAAATCATTTAAACCAGGTGTGGGCAAACTTTTTGGCCTGAGGGCCACATCGGGGTATGGGGATGAGGGGTTTGGGGTGCAAGAGGGGGCTCTAGGCGGGGACCAATGGGTTCAGAGGGTAGGAGGGGGGGATCAGGGATGGGGCGGGCTGTTGGGGCATGGGGGCGCTGGGGATGAGGGATTTGGGGTACAAGAGGGGGCTCTGGGCTGAGATCGAGGGGTTCAGAGGGCGGGAGGAGGATCAGGGCTGTGGCAGGGGATTAGGGTGTGTGGGGGGCGGCTCAGGGGTGCAGGCTCCAGGCAGCGCTTACCTCAAGCAGTTCCCGGAAGCATTTTCCCCCCTCCGGCTCTGAGGGCCGGGACGAGGGTTTTAGCCACCTGGATGGATAGAAGAGGCTGTAAATAAGCATTCCCCTGTGAGCATTCTGGGCTAGCGTTTCAAAAAACCCAGTGTTCTTAAACCTCAGCAGCACGCCACAGAACAGCTAGAAGCTGCACTGCACCAGAGATGTCGACTGACTCCTTTTTCAGTTGAATTTCTAAGTAGTCCCTTACCCCGAGCTTGGAAAGCTCACAGACATCCTCAGCCATGTCTCTCTCCCCCGCTGCATGAAACAGGAGTATTTGACAAAGGTCTGGTGTGTGTCTGTCTCGTGCTTTTTTTTTTTAATGATTATTTTTTTTAAAGCCTTAAGTTTCTTCCAGAAATGATCTCAAGCTCTTTCTGTAACTGGATGTTTGGTTTCTAAATGTTGTAATAACTTAGAGGGCTTCATGCTCGAGCTTCCAGCATCTCAGAGCACCGTATATGTTCTGGTTTCAAATTCGTCAACGTAAAAGTATCGTATCTTTCTCACAATTCAGTTTTTCCTTTCCGAGCTATCCCTGGAACAACTTGATACTGCAATATTCACACAACGATTTATCTTTCCAAATTGCCCATTGGCCACAATTGAGCTTTAGCAAAGACTGAACAATTGATGCAGTGCAGTCATGAAGGCTCAACAGTACCCTCAAAGCCTGAGCAATTACAGCGAATATGTCCACTGTTCCAGTTCATTGACGTGTGTGTGGATACTACACTTAATTTTGTACATAATATATAATGATTGTAATGGTGAGTGCATTGTTTTTTATGTGATATATCCAGGCATATGCACAGGTACAGGCTTAATACTGACTGTATTAGTAGAAGCTCTGGTAGCCTGCTGCACACATGTGTGTCCTGTGCTATATTCTGCAGTGGCCCTTTTGCTAGAACTCTTGAGTTACAATAATATGGTGGCTTTAAAAGGACATGCTTCCTATCCCTTTTTAATATCCACTTGAAGTCTATGGAGTTCCTTTTTCATTCCTGTGCAAACTCCTTCAGGACACAGGTCATATCCCACGCTTTGGGAAACAACCACTCTCATTGTCAAAACTCTCAGGAAGGTTTATCGGGGGCGGGGGGAGGCGGTTTCTGATCCACATGTCTCCAGATCTCCTGCTTGTGTCAGGTCAGGATCCTTCCTTCTTCCTGCTATTCTGAACCTTTTCTGCCAGAGTGGCCCATCTTCCATAGCAGCCTAGAAAGATGACAGCTTGGTTTGGCATATGAGCAGAAATATTTGAAGAGTTTCCTGTAAATGTGAATTGTACTTATGTCATTTTCGAACCTTCCAAATTTTCTTCATTGTGTGGGACATTTTTTCTAAGAGCTTGTCTACACTGGAAGCGTAAGCCAAATTAACTAATGCGCTTTGAATTCACAGCTTTAATTGACGTGTGTTTAAACCTCAGTATGGATGCTCTAATTCAGATATAAAGTTGCCTTGCTTTAGTGAATGCACTTTAACGAATGTGCTTTATATTCACATCTTTCCCCAGTGACCCTGTATAGCCCCTGGCCCCAGTGATGTTCTCTCAGCTTTGACCACTTCCAAATCATGTTCATTCTCCTCAGTGCCACTGTGTCTTGAAAAGGGATTAGGGTAAGGATTTGGGACTTTGAGTTCTTGCTATTCTTTAAAACTGTGCGCTGTGAGTTAAGGGAGCTATTGGAGGCCTTATAGGTTTTCTGTAGGTTATCATGCAGCTTTTTTCTGTTTCTTGATATCTGTAGCCAGGAATAGACATAATTAAAGTTATCACTTCTTGGAATTTTGACATAGTTTGAAAAGATTGATTTCTCTTCTCTCCCCTCCACCCCACCACCCAGTTCCACACGTTGGTTCTTTTTACTCTCAAAGATGCATGGATTTGTGGTAATGGTACAAGTATGCAGATGGATAGCTATCTCCATTCACCGCCTGACTAGAGCTGTGTGGAGATAAGGTAACTTTATTTTGCAAAGGATTTGATATTTTGAAATTTGGTTTAGTTTCAATTTGGAACAAAACCCCCAAACTTCAGAATTCTACAAAAGGGAGTGGCGCCCCAACTCTGGGCCCCTCTGCCGGATGGGCTTCCCCAGAGCCGTGGTCTCTGACTTTAGGGCAGTTCGGCAGGCAGAGTGCTGAGGAATCGGTGGACGAGCTGGGAGGAGACAGAGTGGTTTCTTTCAGAAGCCTCCTTGGGTTCCCGCCGAACTTCATAGAAATCCAGCTGTCTCTGTGAAACACTTTTTTTGATTTTTTGACAGATCACCAAATTCCAAAGAGGATGGGGGAAGGTTTCATGGGATTTCTGACCAGCTCTACTTGTAACCTTAAAAATTAGCCCATTTGGTCTGTTTCCGAGTGTATCATCTCCACCTTCCACTATATAGCCAGTAATAGAACCTGAAGCGTCTCCATTAATTTGCCTGTGCTTTCCTGAGCTATAGTGTTGTGACTCCAGAAGGAACTTCCTAGCTGGAAGGCTAGTCTCGTTGTGACTTTTTGAGACGCATCAACTCTTAAAGTGCTTCTACATTTCTATTAATGTTCTCTTCTACATCAAAGTTTATATTTCCATTCGTTTAAACTGTGGTTTAAATGATTAATAAGACTAGGACTTTTCAGCTTGGAGAAGAGATGACTAAGGGGAGATATGATAGATGTCTATAAAATCATGACTGGTGTGGAGAAAGTAAATAAGGAAGTGTTATTTACTCCTCATAACACACAAATTAGGGGGTCACCAAATGAAATTAATAGGCAGCAGGTTTAAAACAAACAAAAGGAAGTATTTCTTCACACAACGCACAGTCAACCTGTGGAACTCTTTGCCAGGGGATGTTGTGAAGGCCAAGACTATAACAGGGTTCAAAAAAGAACTAGATAAATTCATGGAGGATAGGTCCATTAATGGCTATTAGCCAGGATGGGCAGGGATGGTGTCCCTAGCTTCTGTTTGCCAGAAGCTGGGAATGGATGACAGGGAATGGATCACTTGCTGATTCCCTGTTCTGTTCATTCCCTCTGGGGCACCTGGCATTGGCCACTGTCGGAAGACAGGATACTGGGCTAGGTGGACCTTTGGTCTGACCCAGTGTGGCCATTCTTATTTTCTTATGGTTAATTTCACTGTTTAGATAAAGTTGCTGATATCTTTAGTCACAATTTGAGCCTTAAATTTGTGATTTATTTTTTTAATCTTCGTATGTTCTCTCTTGATGTCTGTAACCTTCCTGTGAGTCGAGTTATTTTAAGCCTGAGGTGATCAAGGGTTGCGTATTGCTCTTGCTAATTAGAGAAACACTCTTAAATTTCTATTAACTGAAGTTGTTCTGCAGATGGTAAAAGCTTTTTAAAAACATTTATCTATAGAGACTGAATAAGATAGGTCATGTCAAAATCTTTTTTTTCAAAATTTCCTAAGTTAAATACCCATGAAAGTAATGATTCTACACTATTGTGTAAAAATGTTTTTCTTTTGAAATTGTGCCACAGAAAGCCATTGGAGATGAAATATAGGCTCATTAAAGCAATTTTTGCTGCACTGGGACCACTCTCCAGTCAGAGGTGTCGTGTTATTGTCCTGCCCACAGGGCTACCGAGTAAGCTGTAGAATGTGATGGTGGTAAGCTCTAATATTTCTGAATGGGAAGTGATAGATCCTCCCAAAGTGCTGGTAAACCGGCTTCTGCTGCTTTACGCATATTCTCCAGTGCAAACAATGGAAGTGAAGATTGACTGACTCAGATTCTCTTGGCACTAATACACTTGTAAGCAGAGAACTAACCAAATGCAGACAGCAGAGTCTAAAAGGGCACATCTCAAACTTTCCAAGCAGAGCTCGATAATGCTAAATCATTATCTGGTGCATTGATTAAAAAATAATAAATATTCTTTGGCACCATCAAATACGGGTTCTGAAAAATTGATAAATGTACTAACTTACCGTATGTGAAGCAGCTGCCAGGGGGAAGTTTCCCTGGAGGAACTGATATTCTTAAGCATGGCTTTGCAAATGCATTTTTTGTATTTTGATTTGTATTTTGCTACTCTAAGCCTCTTAGAAATAGAAAGGTTTCAATTTCAGCTGTGATGGAAAAATAGTATCTTTTCCATACCTTATCATGCTCTTTAAAAAAAACTCGGAAAGGAAAAAGTACAGGACTATGTCACCTGTTCTGAGAAAAGTAGACTATGGTGTGTCAGACTAGATTCCAGATGTAACTAGAATCACAGAGGCTTAAATAAACCTCTCTGTTCTGGATGTATGGACTTGGTGTTTGATCTATTTTAAGTTATTCGATAGTGGCTCTCGTGTAGTATTTAAGCCCTTTCCATCTGCTGTTTTTCTTCCCAGCCATACTAAGGGCCCCATGAGAACTGAGGGCATTCAGCCCCTTGTATGTATGCCTTTTGATGTAAAGATGCTGTTTAATAATAAGAAATGTTAGTTTTTGTTAGGATCCCCTGCAACTCTTAGCTGCCTCCCCGTCCCTTGAAAACAAACGAATGTTGGGTGATGAGGGAGCACAGCTGAGAAGTGGATAATTCTGAGCCATGTAGGGAACAGTTGGAACCTCCTAAAGATCCCAGTTTGGGTTCATCCCTGTTGTAATGTTAATTCTTCTGTTGCCTCCATACTTGATATCTGTGTCAGGTTGATTCTGTATGTTGCGATTGGAAACCATTTTTTAAAAACTTAAGCTATTAGTGATCTACTTTGTTCGAAACAGTACTTCATTTACTGATCACTTAATTCAGTTTATTTTATAGATATGGTGAATTCTATGCAAGAGAAACCGAAGGAAAAGTTTTCAGAAGCTAGATGGAACTGATATTTGTTCGCCAGATGTCTTGTTCTTTAGCTGTCATTGTCATTTTTTCCTCTCTTTCTGTAATTCACAGATGTTGTATGGATTTATAGAAGTCTGCAAAAGATAATATGGTACATTAGGTGCCGTGCTTAGATTCCCCCAACTTTACCTGAACAGAACTCAGGAAGAAGCATCATATGCATTCAGAATTCAGATCCCTGAGCAGGTTGTATGTTGCATCCTCTTAAATTCCAGATGCTAATTTTCAGATAATTGTAGCTATCCCTTCTTTTGGAGAGAGATAGCTGCATGCCCCATGCTGGGAACATATACATTAGAAGTAAGACTGTCTGCCAGTTTTGGTATTGGGGGTGGGGGGGGGACGGGACTGAGGTACATAACTTGGGGCCTATTGCCTTTGAAGGTGTTCTTCAGAGGATTTTTTAAAAAAAAGTCTTTTGTGTGCTTCTTTTACCAAAACATCCTGTAAACAGGCGTGGGCATCAGGTTTTGGATGGGTGGTGGTGAAGTATTTTTTCATGCTTTATCATCTTTGTAAATATCAGGAATGTCAAGTCTGGTCTTCACTGGTTTTCTTGCATGTCTCCGAGCATATGTATTTTGTGCTATCCTGCTTTAAGTGAGAGGATGGGGGTTTTGCATCTGAACAGATACTCTTTCTCCTACAGTCTGACTCTAAAATTCCCTCCTCTGTCAAATGCTTAGCTTTTGTTCTCTTGATTCTTGTGATGTTACCATTTCACTTGTTCTTATATCATCATTTTATTGGTTTTCTTTTGTTTAATAGGTCATAAATCTCTAACATTTCAGGTCTTTTTGTATGTCCTAAAAAAGCAAAAAAGGGGCACAAGCTAACTACCTCTCTCTGTTGCTTGTCATCTTTAACAGTGCATGTGTAGGGGGAGACCTGTAAGTCTTTCAGTAGCTCTTGGGGTGAAGGCAATTTTTTTCTGTTCCTTGTCCAACACAAAGGAAGCCAAATTAGTCAAATAATCGAAGTTAGATAACTGGCAGTCTCTCGGGGAATACGGTGTTTAACTCTTCAGGCTCTCAGATTTAGGGGATGCAGTCAAAGCTTCCTGCAGTCGTGGCTTTCCAAATAAGAAAATGATCATTTATGCAGTGTTTAATTGTTTGATTTCTGGGATTTTTTTCAAGACTTGCAATCAGATAAATTTTTTAGGAGTGTGTCCACTAAATGTTGTAAATTAGCATTTTTATTAGAAAACTTTAGAGTTAGAGGGACGTTTGTTAGCTTTAATGAAAAAAAATCACACTCTTGTCTGAATTTTTTAACTTACTCGTACAAATAACACATAAAATTTCTAGACCTGGAAAGAAGCTACGGGTGCTGGAAGAAGTCTTTGTCTTTTTCAATTTTGTTTACTTTTTCTTGTAGTCTTGTTTGTTTTTTCCCCTCTATGGTCTGTTGGTTTCCTGTGATTTTTTGTGTGGGTCTTTCACGCAGCAACAGTAGAGGGCGAGAAACATTTTCCTATTTAAGAAAAAAAAATAGTTTGCAAAACCACATTTGGCAGGGATGGGCTCAGGTGTATATGTTGGGAGTGAAAAATAGTTTCAGATACTTGTCTGAAACTGACGAGATTTAAAAATATATTTCCCATGTGAATCCCTTGCAGAGATTCTCGGGCACCGTAGTGAAGAGGGGAGAGCTGTGATGCTGGTAAATGAAAAGGTAGTTCTTGTCCCTTGGTTGGAAACGAAGGCAGTCCACATTTCATTATTGCCCTTGTGTAAAGAGGTGATGACTTCTGTAGTTTTCTGAGTATAATTTTTGTAATTTCTGATTCTATTAGATCAAATAGAGATTGTCACCTGCATCTTGGACAGTCAAACAAAAATTGAAAGCTGTTGAAAGGAACTACAGTGTCTTCCCAGGTTTTGTGTAGAGTATGAAGTAGTTTCCACATGGCTTGATAATGATTTTCCTAATATCATGGACAAGTTCAACCCTTGGCCCATACAGATCTTCCTATTGTCACTATGTGCATAACCTGCTGTGCGACTAAGGGCTAAGAGCCTTAGCCTTTCCTTGTCCTACTTGAGAAGATTTGTTTAAGCAGGTACCACAGTGATGTATGGTATAAATGTCTAGATAGATGGCTCTATGTAGGCTGTGAGACCCTTCTTGAAGGTTGATGCAGAGCAAGATCAATCCTGAAGAAAGTGCCTTGCTTAGAACAGCTTCAAGATAGTTTTAGAGGGAGGTTTCCCTTTTCCAGAGGATTTGTATTGAGTGCAGGTTGCAGACAAGTGGTGCTATTGGAGGCATTACTAGGGGATGCACAATGGGCACATACCCATTATCATCTCCTCATGGGCCATATTGTTTTAATAAATATGTATTTCCAGTAGTACCTATAATACATTAGCGGCTTTCCAAAATGAAAGGAAGGGACAATCTCTGTCCCAAACAGCTCATACAGCTTCTAAAGCCTTCTCTCCAAAGCACAATTGTCACCATTTCCCTGTGACAACTACTCTACGGGGTTTAGTTATGTGGCAGAAGTAGTAATAGGGTAGTATGAAGGAGTCAAGACAAGTAAAAGCTAGGACAGTCAAGCATTTAAAAAAATTAATCGTGATGAATGGCGTTGTTAAACAATAATAGAATACCATTTATTTAAATATTTTTGGATGTTTTCTACATTTTCAAATACATTGTATTCTGTGTTGTAATTGAAATCAAAGTGTACAGTTCTCACTTTATATTTTTGATTACAAATATTTGCACTGTAAAAAAACAAAAGAAATAGTATTTTTCAATTCACCTAATACAAGTACGGTAGTGCAATCTCTTTATCATGAAAATTGATTTTACAAATGTAGAATTATGTACAATAAATAACTGCATTCAAAAATAAAACAAAGTAAAGCTTTAGTGCCTACAAGTCCACTCAGTCCTACTTCAGCCAATCGCTGAGACAAACAAATTTGGTTACAATTTGCAGGAGATAATACTGCCCGCTTCTTGTTTACGTCACCTGAAAGCGAGAACAGGCATTCGCATGGCACTGTTATAGCCGGCGTCACAAGGTATTTATGTGGCAGATGTGCTAAAGATTCCTATGTCCCTTCATGCTTCAACCACCATTCCAGAGGACATGCGTCCATGCTAATGATGGGTTCTGCTCGATAACGATCCAAAGCAGTGCAGACCAACGTATGTTCATTTTCATCATCTGAGTCAGATGCCACCAGCAGAAGGTTGATTTTCTTTTTTTGGTGGTTCAGGTTCTGTAGTTTCCACATCTGAGTGTTGCTCTTTTAAGACTTCTGAAAGCATGCTCCACACCACATCCCTGTCAGATTTTGGACGGCTCTTCGGATTCTTAAACCTTGGGTCGAGTGCTGTAGCTATTTTTAGAAGTCTCACATTGGTACCTTCTTTGCGTTTTGTCAAATCTGCTGTGAAAGTGTTCTTAAAATGAACACTCTGAGGTGACATTGTAAATAAGAAGCAGGCAGCAATATCTCCCATAAATGTAAACAAACTTGTTTGTTTTAGCCATTGGCTGAATAAGTAGGACTGAGTGGACTTGTAGGCTCTAAAGCAGTAGATCTCAAACTTTTTTTCCCCCACGGACCACTTGAAAATTGCTGAGGGTCTCAGTGGACCATTTAATGATCTTTCCAAATGTTGTTTGTACTGTTAGCTGACTATTGTAAAGTGCTTTGGATAAAAGCACTATAAAAAAAAATTAATAAACTTTTTTTGTTCTACAAATAAAAGCACACAATTCATATTTTAATATCAGTAGTCTTACCTTTCTAATGCGATGGATGTGCCCTCTCTCCCCGGCCACAGCAGCCCCCGAGCTGGGGCTGGAAAGGAGGGAAGTGGGGTCTCTTCCTTTCTCCCCCACCGCAGCAGCCCCCAAGCTGGAGCTGGGAAGAGGAGGGTCTCTCCCCTGCCACGGCAGTCACAGAGCTGAGGCTGGGAAGGAGGGCCATCACTCCCCGGCAGCCACAGCCCTGGAGCTGGGGCAAGTCGCCTTCTTTCGCTGGCTGCCGCAACCCTGCACGTCCCAAATTCCCCCCACCCCGTCTTCTCACCCCACTGCCCCCTACCCCGTATCCCCCCCGCAAGGCCACCACCTCACCTTACATGTGCGACTTCTCCAGGGTCCAGCCACCTAATTAGTGGAGCCATGCCTGCGCTGCTTCATTAATTAGGTGGGTGACCCTTCATTCTTTCATGTGCGGCCGCCCAGGTGCGCACCTTAGAGGGAACTATCCGCGGACCACATGAATGGGCGGACCACAGTTTAAGAACCTCTGCTCTAAAGTTTTACATTGTTTTGTTTTGAGTGTAGTTGTGTAACAAAAAAAATCTGCATTTGTAAATTGCACTTTCATGATCGAGATTGCACTATAGTACTTGTATGAGGTGAATTGAAAAATACTATTTCTTTTTTCATTTTTACAGTGCAAATATTTGTAATAAAAAATAATAATCTAAAGTGAGCACTGTGCACTTTGTATTCTGTGTTGTAATAGAAATCAATATATTTGAAAATGCAGAAAAAATCCAAAAATATTTAATAAATTTCAATTGGTATTCTCTTGTTTAACAGTGCGATTAATTGCAATTAATTTTTTTTAGTTAATCGTGTGAGTTAACTGCGATTAATTGACAGCCATAGTAAAAACCTGTTTTAATGTGCAGGGTGGGCTTCTCGGCTATGTCCCTACACTTAGTGCATCAACTGTTGGCTTCCTTTCTTTGTGGGTTTTGTCTGGCAGCTACCACTTCTCTAACCCCCCTAGGTCAGTTAGGTTATGTCCTCCTGCATGTGTGCTAGCCTTCCAGGTTTGGTGTCCCTTACACACTTGATCAGGATTTCTTTCCCAACAAAGAAACATCCAGGAAAGACGCGAAGCAGTTGGACTGGGCACAGAGAGGTGCTTGGAACTTGGAGTTTGGTTGGTCAGATAGTTCCTTGGCTGCAGTTAGCAGGAAATGTTACGGTTTGCAGGCTGACAAAGCGTCTCCATGGACTAAGGAGCACTGTAGACTGAAAACTAAAACCAAATGCTCAAAGCAGTGACGATTCTCTGTTGTCATCCTCTCAAATAATTAGTTCTCTCCTTATACTTCCTGACAAAAAATGGTGGGCTTTTTCAGTGGTCACCATATTACCTCATTCTGTGGTAGAGCTAGTTTCTGCTTCTTGTAGACTTTTAATTTCCTCCCCAAATAGTAAAAATTGTCTTAAACTCTCCTGGGTGCAAACTACACTCCGCTATTCATATTAGCCAGATATTTTTTGTCCTTCCTTCCTTTGCTAAACAGAGAAAAGGTCTGGCATTTCTCAGTTGTGGTCAGGGCACTTACTGTAGCGGAGAGGATTTCAGATTATGCTGCTTTGATGAGAGGAAGGAGTGCACTAGTGGTTACATTCAGCCTTTTATTAGGGGGGTTTATGTTGCTTACAACGTATACGCTGTTAAAATCCAGGCTATATCTTCAACTATTGCAGCTACCTGGTTTAGAGAGGGAATAAGCATTGGTGGGACAACTTCATTACAATTACCAGTGCAAAATCCCTTTATTTTCCCCAAAATTACAAAAGATGCTGGGTGTTTGGTGGTTTTCATTTTTTTTTTTTTTTTTTAAAGCATCTGAGCATGTGGGTAGTAGCCTCCATTCAAGGTTTGGCTGCCTGCTGGCTGTTCCTTTCATGTACAGATTAGGAATCCCAGTGTTAGAACGGTTCCCACTATCTAGACCAGTTGATCTGAAGTACCCGCAGGATTAATTTCTTGCCTGGAGATCTGGATTTGTTGCTTTTGATGAGCAAACTGAAACATGGGTCTGCTAAAATGAGTGTCACAGGGTGGCTGCCCCCAGTAAATGAAGCCGGTCCAACTCCCCTGTGTCAGAACAGGTGCTCGCAAATGGCTAGTTAAGAGGGCAGGACACCATGTGGGATGGTAAAGGGTTGGGGAAAGACCTGATTAGTTAGAGCACGGACTGAGTCAGTCAAGAAAAGGAACAGGTGAGAGTTGTCAGAGACCAGGGCTTGCAGAAGGGCCTGGGAGGAAACGGTAGGATGTTCCTTGGGGAAGGCTGGAGAACAGCAAGAGGGGTTTGCTGGCTGACCTCCCTGAGCCAGAGGACTGAAGGGAGGGAGGAGCAGCAGAGGGAGTTGCCTGCTGGTGTCAAAGCTAGAGAGATGGCACCAAGGGCTGGAGAGGGCAAGGGAGCAGCGGAGGGGCTTACCTGTTGACATCTCCATGCCAGAGAGCTGGACGGAGGGTGGGGCAAGGCGAGGGATGCTCGCCTAGTGAGGATGACCTCCCAGCGGAGAGGTTGTGGGGGTTCTGGCTGGGAAGAGTGGGGCAGCTGTCGTGGCAGAAGGACAGAAGAGGACTGACAGAGTCTGGGTGTTGCAGAAGGTACTGGCATGTGGGGCATTGAGGGATGAGATGTCTTCAGATTCTAATGACTACTTGCGCTGGGGTGACGAGTGGACTGTGTGTTGGATGGTGTGGTACAAATATTAGCCAATCAGTTAATCAATACCAAAGTGGCGTGGGTTCCGTATCTGGATCGGAATGAATGACCGAATTCTGTCTTTGTTTGTCTCTGTCTAGAACCCTGATTACACTAGCAACAAATTGAGGTTATGTTTATTAGAAAAGCAATTCTTAATGTGCCCCAAAAATCCCATGTGGACCAATGCAGTGCATGAGACAGAATGCTGCATTTAATTTATATTTCTCCTCCGTGTCCCTTCGTGGCCATTTCTTCAAGTACATATGCTGCATTTTGAACATGTGCAGGCAAAAAAAGAAGCATGTTGGCATGTGGTTGTTGCTGCAGAGTGGGTCTTATTTCTGAGGGAGGGGGCACCTAACATCATCTCTTTCTCCGCCTTGCCTTACCTTCCCACCCTAAAAGTCCAAAGCCAAGGAGGAGGCCATTCAAATCCTCCTGAATTGTTTTACATTAAGTCTTCAGCTTTTGTGCTGTACTCTTGAATAGCTAGCTACAAATATTTTGTGCCTCTTTTTTATAGTTAATTGGCAAAGGGTAGCATGAGCCTCACCTCCAATCTTCCACACAACCAGCCCATGTGCCATCCTTTCTCAGATGCGCTCTCTTGCTGCCTTGCCCAAGACCTCCCCCACTGATAAAAACAAGAAGGATGCTGCAGCAGAAACTCTGTTGCCCCTCGCAGCTAGTTCAGACACATTGGTACCCCTTTGTGATGACACTGCCCTGCACAATCAATATTTATTTCTTGTAACTAGAGATTTGTACCCTTCAAATATGATTTAAATAGCCACTTTGAATGTATTGCTGAAGCTGTTTGCCCCCCTTCGGGTGTTACAGGGTGCAACCACGCCCTCTCAGATGCTTGGTAGTGTGCTGTGTGCCCTGAGTTGTAGGCGCTCCCAACAGTAGCACTGGGTGGGGTCTGAAGTAAGAGTCTCATGGGTGCATTTAGTACTAAAAGGAGCCTTTGCCGTTACACAGAGAGAAGATAGGGTAGCTTCTAACCAAGGCCTTAGCTGTGTATTCTGGTATTGAGCTGCCCCCTAGCATTGTGTGTCTGAGCACTTTCAGGTCTCCTTTCTGGGAAGGAGATGGTGTTGGGCCCTTGGTCTACCAGGCCTATGCTTGTCTCACCCTTTTGTATGCTGGACATCAGCTGTTGGTAATTTTGGGGTCCTCTGTGCAAGCTCGCTGCTCTCTGGCTGCATTAGTGGCATGAAAGTTTGTTTGGTGGCTGCTCCTGTGGGTGACCACCTCCTCTCTAGATACACCATCAGATATCTTACAGCCTGCATGCCTGGGTGACACTCCTCCCAGCACCTTTTCCACCATAACTCTCTCACTGCTCACCCCACTCTTCCCTCAGCTGCTGCCTGCATCCTGTGTCACAGTTCAGGGTGTTCACATCATCCTCTTGTAGCTGTTGTAATGAATTCCCCAGTGCGAACTCTGCTCGTTACAGCATTCATTTCACTGGCCCTTTCCATCACCCTCATGTGGCTATAATTACTCACATAAGCGAGTGCAGTCTGACAGCAGCATGGAAGAAAGACCCTGCAAAGAATTATACTGAACTGCCTCCTGATTTGTAGTTTTATTTACTCTCTGTTGCCATTGTTTTGTGGGGTCTTTCTACTTGCTCCCTGCTCCATATATACAACACGGCCCCCTCTGCCCAACCCACTGAATGAGAGTCTGCTGCAGCCGGAGGTTACGCAGCCTGGCTCAAGCAGTTGACTCATGGGTGTGGTTCTGAAGGCTCTTGGTTCATTCCCTGGTGTGTTGGCCAAGATGGCATCTGCCATGTGCACAGCACAGAATCATGCCTGGTTTGGGATTGTGAATGTGCAATTAGACTGAGAGGCACACTTTCATAAATCAGCAAAAGAATTGGATAAAAACAATTTAGCGGGAATCCCAATCTTTGAAGTGTTAGAGTGCATCAGAAATCATGGCTCTAGCAAATTCTGCTTTGCTGCCCTCCAATCAACTGTCCAGATGTAAAAGACATAATGAAGAGGAAAACAACCTGTCAGTGCACCATAGGAGATGTTGCTACAGTAAATGCCTGTCTAGACCCATGCCCAGGCTATTGGTATGTGATCTGGTCACACAAGACAGAGCAGAAATTCCTTGCTTCTGAGTGTGTTTAGACTCATGGTGAGATTTTAACATTTAGTCTAAGCATAGCGTTTAGAGAAGAAAATGTTTCAGTCAATTTGTTCATTTTCCTACCAGTTCTGTACTACAGCTTTATCAGGTTAGTCTTATATATGAATATAGTTACAGCTGTTCTATAGCTTTAATCTCAAGTGTTTTTTTTTGTAATTTAGGATCATAGAGTATCAGGGTTGGAAGGGACCTCAGGAGGTCATCTAGTCCAACCCCCTGCTCAAAGCAGGACCAATTCCCAACTAAATCATCCCAGCCAGGGCTTTGTCAAGCCTGACCTTAAAAACCTCTAAGGATGGAGATTCCACCACCTCCCTAGGTAACGCATTCCAGTGCTTCACCACCCTCCTAGTGAAATAGTGTTTCCTAATATCCAATCTAAACCTCCCCCACTGCAACTCGAGACCATTGCTCCTTGTTCTGTCATCTGGTACCACTGAGAACAGCCGAGCTCCATCCTCTTTGGAACCCCCCTTCAGGTAGTTGAAGGCTGCTATCAAATGCCCCCTCATTCTTCTCTTCTGCAGACTAAACAATCCCAGTTCCCTCAGCCTCTCCTCATAAGTCATGTGCTCCAGCCCCCTAATCATTTTTGTTGCCCTCCGCTAGACTTTCCAATTTTTCCACATCCTTCTTGTACTGTGGGACCCAAAACTCGACACAGTACTCCAGATGAGGCCTCACCAATGTCGAATAGAGGGGAACGATCACGTCCCTCGATCTGCTGGCAATGCCCCTACTTATACAGCCCAAAATGCCGTTTGCCTTCTTGGCAACAAGGGCACACCGTCGACTCATATCCGGCTTCTCATCCACTGTAACCCTTAGGTCCTTTTCTGCAGAACTGCTGCCTAGCCACTTGGTCCCTACGTGGAGACACTGCCATTTACATAATTTTGAATCCTGATACTTATATTAGTGTCAACTGAGCCATCTTAATGTCATTGCAGTATGGTCTGTAATGGGAATCCTTCAGATTCAGAGTGGTCCAACCTTTTTCAGTGCTGTGGGCCAGATGCTAGTTTGGGGGCATTTCCGCAGGTCACATACAGAAATATAACCTCAGATTTCAGAATCGGATCACTTTTTTAGGTTTTACCCTTTAAGGCATTAATGGGATTAAGAAGTAATACAGTTAAATTAAGACGATAGCTTGGCTATTAATGAGAACCCTGAGGAAAAAGGCTTTTTTCTACACAAGCGTTCCAGTATTGACACCAATATTTGTAGTGGCAAGTCAGCAGCTAAGAAACTCCTTAGTAGGGCTATAGGCAGGCCAGCGTTCAGACCCCCACTTAGTTCCTTCTGACAGAAAATCAGAACTTCAGTGACATATCAAGGGAGAGGCGCCCCCACAAATGTTTCGTATGCCCCTCCCCCTCCTGGCTCAGGGAGGGGACTGGCAGTGGGCTCACTGATCAGGGTGTGTGCTGAGACCCTTTGACCTGTGCTGCAGGAAGGAGTGCCATCTGCACTGACCATAGTGGAGTGGGGAACACAGGCCCAGCCTCCCCACACACTCCCTTTGGCCAACTCGGCAGAGACCCAGCACCCACTGCCTCCCCTCCTGGCTGTGCCCAAGGCAGCAGTGCGGGTAGCCATAGACCCACTACCCATGCAGGAGGTAACGGCCTGGGGCATCTGCTGGTTCTGTGGGGGACTGAAGACCCCAGCACTTCCCCTGCCCCCAGTGGAATAGCTGTGGGTGTTGCAGCCTGGATGCTGGGACTCGGCACCAAGTTTATTTAAGCTGCACTCACAGTGTCTGCCCTTGGCCTTCTCTGCTTTATTTCTGTGAACTGGGAGGAGATTGAAATTGACAAGAATCCTGCTTCCTTCAGCAGTGTGATAAATCTCTCTCCTTTTCCGGAGCTGGGGATTGTTAACCCCTTCTGTGCTATGGCTCAGTGCATGTAAAACATTCGTATGTTCATTGGCATAGAAGTTGAGCGGGCTTGCTCTGTGTGTAATGCTGCCATAAATAAACGAGATGTGTTTGAATATCTGATACCAAAAAAATTCCAGCAGTGAAATTATATATTCGAATTTATTCTTACATCACTTTCATGTGAGGATTCGTATTTGGATTTTGTACACTTTGTTCCAGGTGGTACCTAAACACCTTATTTCAACCTCAAAGTGCAGGTTACTCTTTTGCTTTTTATTTTAAATAGAATTCTGGTTGGAATGAAAATTCTTCTTTTTTGTAATCCTTGTAGTGCTTCATGATAGGCAGAAGTCCAGCGTCTATAGCAATTGCAATCCTGGAGGCTATGGTGTATCGAGGTTGCTTGCTAGCAAGTCTGTCATCCACTCTGAGAATCTCAAAATTAAACTGACGGCCTGACTAGCAGTGTGTTCCCAGGCTTGCAGAGAACATTTCTGGCTAGCAATGCCATAATGTGGGGAGCCATTGATAAACTAACTCTCCGACAGAAGGGGAAAAGTTATTAGTCCAGTACCCTGGGAACATTGGTTAAGTAATGGTTCTTCTTGAGCAGTGTGTAGATTGGGGGGGGGGGGGGGGGGGGGCTGAGAGCCATTGACCCAAACTGTGAACCCTATATATAATGGAAACCACTTCAAGCCAGGGGTGCGGCAGCCTTCTTTCCCCCTGAACCCCAATTCCGGCACCTATATTTGTTGAGGTCTGGAGGAATGGAAAACATTTGAGTGTTTGTAAGGAGACTACTCTATGGGTGCCTAAACTTGGCTACACAGACACATTAGCCACTTCAAGAGCCTCTGGACTGTGCTTGTTTGAATCAGAAATGCCACAGTATTGCTTGCTGGCTCTTGTCTTATTCTTGGTTGTGGATATAAATTGCTTGTGTCTGTTTACCAGCAACAAAAAGCAGCAGTTGATCAGCTTTGTCTTCACCCTGCAATTACAGGGAGAGGGCAGCCAAGAACCAGCCATACATCAGGAATCTGTGGGTTGAATTTGGCCCTCGGGCTGCATGTTGTTCATTCTTGGTTTTATTGCTGACAGTCTTTCAGTGAGGTTTCATTTTATTGGGCATTTTGCAACGGGCAGAATAGAGAGTTTGAGAATTGCTCCGTCTAGTATTTCCTTCAGTAGGTTTTAAAATGTGCGAAAGTTGGGGAAGAGGTGAAATCTTAGGATCTAAACTGTATGAGGAAAGTAAAACAAACCTACTTACGACATTAACATAAATGTGCTGATCCAGTTGTAACATGTAAGAGAGGCACACCTGGGGAGTTCTGAAAGGAGACCTTGCAGTGACTTGAAATATGCCGATGCAGGTTGTGTGTGTGTTTGTATAATGGGAGAAATTGTTTATCTAGAGCATTACAAAATTAATAAACAGACACTTTAGGTTACCTCTGCTTGCAAGGTGAAAATATACTTGTGGTATGTTGCATGTGTGTTTGCGTGTTTTTTGTTTTTGTTTTGTTTTTTGTTTTTTGTTTTGTTTTGTTTTGTTTTTTGGCAGCTGGAAGCTGAGTAAAGAGAGGACTACAGGTAAAAATGATTTTTAGTTTCCTGGGGAATTTTCTGTCAAACGGGAGGATCCTCTGCCCATTTTCACTACATGCGTAGCTTCCTTCCAATAGAGGACCAGCTGGAGTTCCTTCAGTTGGCTAGAGAAGAGGTGCCCCTGAGCAATGTAAGGACTTGAATTGTCTGCACATGGCGGCCTAGAGAGGGAGAGACTAATTCTTACCTTTGTAAATTCATGGTTTCTTTACAACAGTTGAGTAAAGACTCTTAGATTTAGAGAGATCCTCCTGCCACGTTCAGCTTTTTAGTCTGTCACCAGTGGAGCTGATGGCAGGATGAAACTCTGTTAGAACTTTTGCCAAGAGTGCATTTTTTGGCACTTAAAAGAGCATTTTCTTAATATTTCAGATTGATCTAAGCTGCCCTTGGAGATTTTTCTAGCCTTCTCGCTTTACAGCGCACAGTGAAACTTGCTGTTTAAAATGGTTTTTCTTCACTTTTGTCTTATTTTAGTGCAATTCAGTTTTGTGGCAAAAATGATGGTTCCAATACATGGCTGTGTTCCTCCTTAGCCATGACTCAGGGAAGGTACACAGTGAGAAGATGAGATTGTTTGCTCCGATCCCTCCTCTTCTGTCCCCTGTCTGCCATAGGACAGTTGCCTAGTGCTTGTGTAGCAGAAAGCAACTGGGGATGTCTGGCTGAGGTTGGCCTTCTGGCCTATCATTCTTGCTGCTTTTTGGCCTATGTCTGGCAATATGCAGAGGACCATTACTGGAAGAAAATGGAGCAAATGCCATGATTGTAACTTGCCCCTGCAGGCCTCTGTTTTAATCTGATTTTTCTCTCTTAATAAATCGGTTTTAATGAGACCATTTGAGTCTTGGGGGTGAGTTGAGGGAAAAGCTGGTTTATCATGGGGCACTCAGCTGATGCAAGTCGCTAAGGAAAGTGCCTCTTAGACCCTGGGTGTGGTCAGTAGGAGCTCAGAGGAAGCCAACTGACCATGGTGAGTGGCAGGATTAGAGGACCTCAGGTTGCCCGCCATATGAAATCAGATTCCTGGCTCTTTCCTTCAGTGGCACCACACCCTTTTTAGAGTTGTAATAAATTCTGCTCTCATGGAGAATGAACCTTGGAGGCTTGTTTGCAGCCATGTCCTAGCAAAACGAACGTCTGGTGAGTTGTTTTCTGGCACGTAACTACAGCACAGTACAGAAACCTACTCAGAATCCTCATCCGGCGTCAGTCGCTGGCACGGTGACTAGTAATAGGTGGGTTAGAATGGGCTCACTTTTGAGCTTTCCAATTTTGGAAGCTCTCAGTTGGGGAGCCAACATAGAGGGAAGAGGAAGTGGGTGTATAAATCTCCTCATCTGATCATTTGCCTTCTGAATGGCAGCGAAGGAAGAACATACCCAATGCCAGCATCATTTTGGCTGGGTCCTGGAAAAGCATTACTAAGTAAAAGAATTGGATTTTGCAGTGAGAGTATGTTGAATTTGCTAATTTCCTATCTCTGTATATTTTTACCTCGTGTAGAACTGATTTCCTCTTGATGGAATTACTGGTTGGATAACACATTTAGTGGGATAACTAATGTGTAACTTGGAATTTGTTTGGCTTGCCATTTATCGTTTCGTTCAGCTGTGTCTGTTACAAAGGTTTTCACAGGAGCTCAGTATCATTTTGCTTAGGTAATTTGCATTCTGAAAACTTTGAGTTTGTAAAGAGTAAAGTAGCTTGAATGCTTTAAAGGCAATGAGTATTGGGAACAGATCATTCAGAGAGATTATTGCCACGGAAGCTAAAGAGACTTTTAACTATTTGGCAATATTGAGAGTACTCGAAGTTTCAGGTAAATAGATTCCAACACGCTGATATGGAACAGTGACAGCCTGTTGTCCCATTTATTCTCTGATCAGCTTGTGGAATGTTGTTGTATGACAAATGTAACTGTTACCATGGTGTTTCAGTCAGTGGCTATTCATCCATGTCTTTCTCTAATACTATTCCCATTAAGAGTTTGTTTATGGGGCCAAATATTCCCTATGTGTCCAACAGTCTGTCTTGAGGGAGCGCACAGATACGGCTGAGTATGCCCAGGTCACAAGAAATCCTTTCAGCTCAGCACACTTGGGACCATGCTTTACTGCTGTTTTCAGAGTACGCCACTCGCTGGCCGGTTGTGGTGTTCGCCGCTCATGGTAGCGTACGTGATTCTTGGCTTGGTAGAGAAGCATGTCTCTGTTCCCCTTACATTCTGGTGTGTGTCCTGATGTATTTCTCAACACTCTTTTGTGTACTATGGATGCATTCTGTCTAGCTGTATAAAAAAGTACACAATCCACTAGTGTGGATTTGTGGGAGTGTGCTTCATTTCCTCCCTTGCACACCACACAACGAAGGGGAAGGATTTAGTCCATAGTTTGAGAAATGAAAAGTATTTAAAAATAACAATCAGACTTAAAGGGTCCTTTTGAAAAACTACCTGTATTTTGACATAGACCCAGTACAAGATGATTGCTATAGTTTCAAATGATGCCATTCAGTGAAACATGGTAGATGGAATTAAATTCTCCTGGGTATCTTCTGTATTTCCTTTCTTGGTTCCTGTGTGAAAACACAATGTGGAATCTTTAGTCATCAAAATATTTTTCTAACTCCTCTTACTGCTTCATTGCTGCCCGTGTCATCCTTTTTTTTAATTGTACAATGACAATGCATTGATACTGTGACTTTGCAGGAGTGACATCTGGAAAGAGGCAGTGACTTGTGTGGGAGAAATTCTTCCTTCAAATTTGCATTACATTTGGGGGGGAACATACTTGGTCATTAATCTCAGATCTCAAAATAGGGTTTTACTTTGTGATCCTTGTTTAAAAGCGGCACCCATTAGTAACTCTACAGTTAGAAATTGTCTAGGTGTGTCCATTATAACCTCCTCTATGGCAGAATTAATGACTTTGTGATAAAAATATACTCCAGGCAGTAGGAAGTTGGCATTCAAGGTCTGAATCCAAGGAAATGTTATTTTTTTAAATTTGGAAATGTGATCCTAGTTTGATTTATAGGTGTGTCAGGTAATAGCAGTATAATGGTTTGGGTCATTGTTTGTGGTTCCTATAGCAGTGTTTTGTTTGTGTAATAATTGCTGGGTCATTAATTCCATAATGTGGTCTAATTTGTTTTCATTATATGGACACAGTGTCCAATTTTACTTGAATGTTTGCTATTAGTTATTTTATATCAAGTACAGGTAAAACATTTGGGGGACTCTTTGTTTTGATATATAATTTTAACATTCTCTTGGGCTGGTTGATCTGCAGAGGTTGGAGGATACTTTGCCTACATAACTAAAATAGAGTCAGATGTGAAAATTTAGGGCCCAAACCTGAAATCAGCGGCACTATTTGTATGAGTAATGTTTCCAGGCCCAGGCCGCTATTATGGGAACAGATGTCTTGGTCAGCTGGTTTGCTGCTGAGTTTGTGTATGTTTAGTTTGCATTCTACTTTGTACATTTTTTTTTTTTGCAAGTTATTTTGTAATTGAAAGTTTTTTGATATGCTTCTGACTTGGCAGACATTTAACCTGGGTCATGTGAGTAGCCATGTTGCTTGTGTCCTATGCACTCTAGCTTGGTATGCTGGTGTAAAAATGTCTGGGAATATGTGGCTAAAGGGTGTGGTGTCAGGGTGGGAGTCAAGAAAGAGGTAGTGGATGGAGACTAAGGGTATATCTACATAGCAAACAAAAACCCGCAGCTGGCCTGGGCTCCAGCTCAAGCCTGGAAGTCTACACAGCAATGAAACAGTCCCTCAGCCCAAATCCTGCAACCTTGAGTCGGCTGGCACGGGCCAGCTGCGGGGTTTTCTTTGCTGTGTAGACCTACCCTTAGAATATGACTGTTACTGTAAAAACAAAATTCTGCTTTCCCTGGACATGGGGGTTCTAGGAATAATTCTAACTTTTTTTTTTTAAAGTGGTGAGAAATCAGCTTTTTTGTCTTTGCATTCAAATACTATACTCTTCCTGTATGTGTCATGCTTAGAAGCTCCCTATCCCACTAGAACCTGAATCATACCTAGGGCCCTACCAAATTCAAGGCCCATTTTGGTCAATTTCACGGTCATAGGATTTAAAAAATAATAAATTTCATGATTTCAGCTATTTAAATGTGAAATTTCACGGTGTTGTAATTGTAGGGGTCCTGACCCAAAAGTGAGTTGTGGGGGCAGGGGTCGCAAGGTTATTGTACCGGGGGGTTGTGGTACTGCTACCCTTACTTCTCCGCTGCTGCTGGTGGCGGCCCTGGAGAGCGGTAGCTGTGGGCTGGGAGCCCAGCTCTGAAAGGCAGAGCCACCACCAGCAGCAGCGCGGAAGTAAGGATGGCATGATATGATATGGTATTGCCACCCACACTTCTGTGCTGCTGCTGGCGGGGCATTGCCTTCAGAGCTGGGCGCCTGGCCAATAGCTGCCGCTCTCTGCTGCCTTCAGAGCTGGGCAGCCACAGAAGTAAGGGTGGCAATACTGTGGAACCCCCCTTCCCCAATAACCTTGTGCCCCCCTCCTCCCCCGCAACTCCTTTTTGGGTCAGGACCCTCAATTTGAGAAACGCTGGTCTCCCCTGTGAAATCTGTATTGTATAAGGTAAAAGCACACACAAGACCAGATTTCGGGGGGGAGAAGGGAGGAGACCAGATTTCACGGTCCGTGACATGTTTTTCATGGCCATGAATTTGGTATGGCCCTAACCATACCACAAAGCCTGCTAAGCAGCTTGACAGAGATTAAATCTATATGGCTGTATGCCGAGTAAATTGGGACAGAATGTGGCCCAGAAACTGCAGTGTTCATTCATTAGGATACCGGTTCAACTACCCAAGAAGTGAAGGTGCTATGCCTTTGACCTAATGCCTCACAACGCATCTAGTGCACACCCCAGTCGCTCACTAATGCAAATCTTAGGGCTAGAATCGCTGTAGTGGCACAGCTGTACAGATGTAGCAGCACCACTGTAGAGAGCTCTCCTGTCAGCATAATTACTCCAGCTTCCTGATTGGGGCAGCGCTGCTTCCGCCGGCACCGTGCTGTCCACACCAGCGTGTAGGTCGGTGTAACTTACGTGACTCAGCGGGGTGGCTTTTTCATACCCCCGAGTGACTTAAGTTATAGCAAAGTAAGCGCTAGTGTGTACAGGCCCTTAGTTCGTAGATGTGGTGCTGAGAAACGTATCCTGGCAGAACCCGTGTTGTATGTGTTTTGTGGATAAATAGGATTTTGGCCTCGAGCTGCCAAACTGGCACCTTTCTCAAGGGCTAAATCACGCTGAACGTTTTTTAAAGGGATGATTTATCAAGTAATGGTAGGAGATGCTGAAGTAATGAATTAGGAAAGCTATATGGGAGATGAATAATGAAGTTGGGAGATAAATTAATTAACAGGGTGGATTGATCTAGATTCTAAATTCATCTAGATGTGTCAACTCTTCAGGCCAAGGTTCATGGTTTTTTCCTGTGCCAACTACCCTGTTGGTGCTTAACAAACAATTATGTTGATATTATTTGTTAAATGACTTTTTATGGTGCCGACAGGCACTTGACAGAGAGGCATGATGAAAAGGTCCCTACCTCACTCCACCCTACCATAGGGAGTTTACAGTCTTATCTGCTTGATTGAGAGGTTTTGCAAGGGAGCTTCCATTTCCTATTGAGCTGGATAATCTTAGGTAGGACATGTACTCCAACCCCCTTCTTTGGAATAAAAGGAGAGTTTTGAGGTTTTTTTAGAGTCTGGCTTGTTTTGCACAGCGACCCTCTGCCAGCTCTTTGGTGATCCCCCTTTGGCTCACAAGAGGTGGAGCGGAAGGGAGAAATGTTGAACTATGGGGGTTTATAACTGCTTGGGGGAGAGTTGGTCTGAGGGAGAAGGTGCTTGTGCTGCAGCCGCAGAGGGCAGCAGGGAAGGGAGATGCACCCAGAATGAGAATACAAGCTGGTGAGTAAGAAAATAGGGATGAGGCTCCAGGAGCTTGTGAGCAGGTGACAGCGCAAGACAACCAGGCTCCAGCCTAGGGCAGCAGGACATGTGAATGGAGCAACCCTGGAGTCTTCCAGACGGAGATGCAGCCACTTACATCGGAGTAGATGGGGGACGGAGATGTTCCGGGGCCGGACTACTGGAATTCAGAGCACAGAGTGTGATAACATCCAGTGAGAGGCCACTGATGGAGGAGAGTTTGACTAGGGGGTGGGGGAGTGGGTAGACAGCTACAGGTAAACAAGAAGAGCAACAGAGAGTTCCTTTCTTTCATTCAATATGGGTAACTTTTTGAATTAAGCCCCCACCAGGAGCATCACCATTCCTTGTTTCGCAGTGGGGGAATGGGGATAGAGACGCTGAACCTGAGTGGGGTTAGCTGCTGAATTCAAGGGGAGCTGAGTACTCAACATTTCTTGGGGTCAGACCCATCTAGCAAAGGGGTGCATTCAGGCTTGACTGGGGATAAGACCAGTGTAGCGTGGTGCCATCTTGTGGTCTCTGCAGATACTGGACAGGAAGTGAGCTAGAGAGAAACACACTTCCCCGAGAATTTTATAGCTACGAGTGCCCAGATGAAAGAAGCTGGAAGCACCTTTTGTTAAATAAACCAGGTACGAAGTAATAACATGGGTCTGGTCTGGTCAGCCTCTCTTCCCTCTTTGCTTGATCCTTCAGTACCTCTGCACTTACCCTCAACAGCAGGTCAAAGCTGATCAAATAGGAACCCTCCAGCACCTTGTGGAGCATCTTCATCTCTTATTGGCTTATGTGGTAGTTCAGTCTGCTCACTTCTTCACAGGACTGGTTTTATATCGTGGCAGTCCAAGTTCCTGCCAAAACTAAGCAGTTTGTACATGGTGAAATAATAATAATGACTGATATTTAGCACTTGTATAGCGTTTTCATGCGCACTTAGCACAGGTGGGTAAGCATTATCATCTCTATGCTATAGATGAATAAATGAAGCACAGGGAAGTGAAGTGTCTTAAGGTCACAACAGATAGAACAAGGAGCAATGGTCTCAAGTTGTGGTGCAGGAGGTCTAGGTTGGATATTAGGAAACACTATTTCACTAGGAGGGTGGTGAAGCACTGGAATGGGTTATCTAGGGAGGTGGTGGAATCTCCTTCCTTAGAGGTTTTTAAGGCCCATCTTGACAAAGCCCTGGCTGGGAGATTTAGTTGGGGATTGGTCCTGCTTTGAGCATGGGGATGGACTAGATGACCTCCTAAGGTCTCTTCCAACCCTAATCTTCTATGATTCTGTGAACAGGCTAGTATCAGAGCTGGGAATAGACCCCAGCTTGCCTTCACCTAGGCCTCGTCTTAAACACTGGCATGTTTCCTACAATATCCCCCTGGTGGGAGTACTAATATACGGGCTCTTGTGCCACAAGCATTTTTGCTGCTGTGTTGTCTAAACCCCTGGGCCCAGTCCATGCTGACTTTCTCACCATTGCTAGCACAGGTTTCCACGCACAATACAACAGTGGGCAATTTTATGAAAATGTGTATGTTGGCAAGGTCTGGTCTGTTCTCCTCTCAAGACCTTTACTGCCTCCTGTAGCCAATGAGAGAGGATTTTCATTGTTGAAGTGCTGCATAGGCTGTGCTCTTGTTGGTTTGTGGGGCTATCTTGGCTGAACAACACCACTTGAGTATTTCCTGAGTGGGCTGGAGTGCCCTGCTGCCTGACCCCATCTCTGTAGTCAGGAAAGCAGCTAGATGGCCCTGGCAGCTGGGGAAGGTGGCATGCGTCTGCCTGAGAATGTAGGGTGCCATCATGCCTCTTCGGCACGTATATAGATTCAGCCTCTGCCTTCTATCTGCCACTTGGCAGCTGCAATTCAGTATATCGTGTATGAGTTTGAAAGGGGCGGGGAGGTAATGTGAAGGCTTCTCAAGGTTTTGTGGCATGAGCTAATTAAATGTATGGATTGTTAAACTATTTAATATTTAAACTATGAGCTGCTAAAGTTAGTGAGTCTGTAAGGTAGGACTAGATTTTATAAATCAGTCTAGATTACCACTTAAACATAACAGTGATTTGTATTTTTGTCTTTAGTTATAATTGCGCGGTTGCACTCTGCACTCTGTTAGGGGGTTGATGTTGTATGTTCTGTGCTATCAGCAATTTTCTTTTCCTCCTAGAGAGACCATCTAAATTTAGCAATTCACACTTTTAAAATAAATGACATTGATGTAATGTTGGCATATTTTCTATTTACTTATATTTGCGTGTCTGATCTCGCATCTTTACTTTTGGCTTTAATAATATTACTGTAGATAGGATTATGATGGACTAAACTGCATTCCCAGGTCAAAGGTTCTGAGATGGGGGCTGCTAAAAAGCTAACTGAGAATAAAATGGAACCATATATTGCATGCATTTAAAAAAAAAAAAGAATGTTAAGGTGGTATGTTTAAATACTCAAGTCAAGATTTGCCAAAGTTAATCTTCCACTCACAACTTTGTCTTCCCCCTCTTATGCTTATGCATTACAGTACATGCTTTAATTTATATGATCACAGTAGTTCTCAAATATAACATACAATTTTTATAGCCTTGCATCTTAAAGCACTATGATCTTTGTGTGTCTGTCAGCTCATAATGTCATTTATCTTAAAATTACCCAGTAAACTTTTCTTACATGACACACTTCACTATTATTTAAGGCTGTTATTCTTAATCTGAACATTTTGCTTTAGTATATCGGCAAGTTAGTTTTTTAGTTAACTGCTTTATTGTGAAATTGTGTCCTAAGGAAGGCCATTCTGCTGGTTGAAACAAAGATTTATAATGTTGCTTACTGAATTATTAATGTACATACCTTAGAGAGAGTTTATCATATTAAAATGTCTGTCAATAAAGAGACACTTAAGCACTAATAAGTATAAAAGAATGGGAATAATGCTATGCATGTACCTATGGTAGGCTGTAAAACAAAAAAAGGAACAGAAAACCTTG